>NC_090752.1:73599551-73604551 GCF_036898095.1 Palaemon carinicauda
CAGAGTGTCTGTGTTCTTTTGATTCTAACTGTACCTTGGTTATACCTGTCTAGTCATAAACAGCCATTTCCTAGCTCTTTGTAGCCCCAGCTTGGGTGAAGAGTTGGCATTTCGCTGGTTGGTCTCGAGGACATTGTCCTGTCCCTTGCCACACACAAGACATTTAAGATATTTGTACATAGGACGGGTACTCCCAAATAAATTTAGTTCATATTTCCTTTCATTGATTAATTTCTTTATTTCCTTTCCTCGCTGGGCCACTGTTCCCTGTTGGTCCCTGTTGGAGCCCTTGGACATAATTATAGCACCCTTCCTTTTCAACTATGGTTGTAACTTGGGTAATAATAGTAAAAATTATGAAAATCAATAGATTGCTGAAATATTGCGATAGGCCTTAGGAGGTAAATAATGCAGTAGTAGCCTGACCTTAGAGGTTGAAAATAAATATTTCATCTTCATATTTTTCTGTTAATGCTGAAGTTTCGTTGATGCCCAGAACTACATTCGTAATTAATTAGACAATTTCTCTTTAGGAAAGTATTGGAATGAACGTTTTGAGACTTTCACATTATCCTCATTTCCGAATATTTTTAGGTGAAATTCCGTGTTGTTGTAATGCTCGCTTTGTCCTGGAATTAATTTAGGATGCCAATTATTATATTTCAGTTCTCAAAACTTTCGTAATTTTTTTCACTATGAATAGTTTGAGAACGGTTGCTCCTCATAATGGTTTCAGAGATGAATTTGACCATTATCATTATTTTCACCACCATCGTGAAATATAACTGTCATCAGGTTGCTGTTTTCAATGAGTTTGTTGGATGGTAAATCCAAGTCACTTTTTGTTTATGCAGGCATCCTAGGTCCAGGGAAGATGATAAACATTTATTTTGTAAGCTTTGTAATTAAACGTTAATGGTAACAGATAGTTGGGAACTCACGGAGGGTAGGCTTCCCGTTCTTTTATCCATTTGCGAGGTTATTAAAAGGAAATAAGTTGCGTATATCCCTTGCGTCAGTGCTGAAACTGCGTCCTTGTACTGTTTATTGGCGAATCGGTTTGATATTTTTTTGTGTTATTCGTTTTGAGATAACGTCTCTCTTATTTATTGACTTATGCCTTGTTAATAGTAAGGTAATTATTAATAAATTCCTTTTATTTATTTATTGAGCGAATATCTGGAATTTACGTAATACGCTTATCTGCATCTAGATCTTAAAACTTAAAGGATAACAAAAAGGAATCCCTGGGTGGTAGCATCTTCATATGTAATCGAACATGATTGCTTTTCCTCGTTGTTACACTGCGTTAGTTACAATGTGGAAATAACATTCACAGTAAAGATATTAGATAAGAAACTTTGGTATCTGGTTTGCATAACTATACATCTATCTGTAAATCCATTATACTCCTCCAAATACCTGCGTCAGTTCTATTTATTTATTTATTTATTTTGTTGTTGTTGTTGTTAAATCAAGGAGGGTTAAATATTAAATCTCCTTGGGTTAAATCGCTAATAGCGGATATTTTCTTTTCATGCATCTTCAACGTTAAAAGATGAAGCTGTATATTAACATGTGGATTTGAGTAACGCTAACATAGTTATAGAGTTAAGACTTTCAGAAGTGTTCATCTGCTCCCTTAAATAATAATAAATGCTGTATTTTCATTAATATTATTGTAATATATTAGAATGACACGACTATCTGAAAGCTGCATATTTATGTTGTAGAAACGTTTATAATGTGAAAATTAAATGATTAGTGCTGATGTGTAAGGGAAACAAGTGAACACGCCACATTCATGTTGCAAAGTATAATTTATTTAAGATTTGTTCTTGCATTTATGTATTAAGATGACACATACACTGGGAAATCGGTCCATTTACACAATTATGGATGCATAATGTGAACTAGACATTGATAATAATGCTTTAAAACAAGAAATACCTATGCAATAACAAAATATTCTTGCTGGTAAATAATGGATGTAAAATTTCCATTTAGATTAATGTATAAAAACTAAAATGAAAACTGCAAATGCAGCTCTTCGTTTCCTTCCTTTCTTTCGTCATGGAATATCCATAGAATATCGTAAGAATTGAAATTACGCCGAATGAATTCGGAGGGGAACGGAGCTGTTATTAATGGAAGCAGAATATATATATAGTCACCTGACGCTCTAAAAGCTGTCAAATCCATCTGGCTTAGTCGCATTTACTGACCAAGGGATACGACGACGAATTTCTGCCATATTTTCATAGGAATTTTCCCCTTGCAGTCTCTCTCTCTCTCTCTCTCTCTCTCTCTCTCTCTCTCTCTCTCTCTCTCTCTCTCTCTCTCTCTCTCTCTCTCTCTTTTTGTCTTTGTCTTTCTTTCGTTTTCGCTTTCTCTGTCGCTCTCTCACCCACTTGCTCATATTCTCTCTTTCTCTTTCTCTCTCGCTCTTTTTGTCTTTGTCTTTCTTTCGCTTTCGCTTTCTCTGTCGCTCTCTCACCCACTTGCTCATATTCTCTCTCTCTCTCTCTCTCTCTCTCTCTCTCTCTCTCTCTGATTGTCTCATGAAGGATGGCGATTGGTACGAAAGCCGTAAGGCAAAACCCAAACACTTACTTAATTGCTTCGCGTATTAATTACACAGGATGTTAACAGAGGACGTCATTAACTGTCAGATAATTTGGATTCGTTTTCGCGTGGGATTTTAATGACGTTACTAAGTGCGCTGCTTTCGTCGGTTCTGTTTTTATTTTCTTTTTGTATTAAACTGTTATTCGGAATTTGGAATTAAGTAGATGTGTTGATAGATAAGGCGATAAATAGATTTATTTGAATTAGATATTTTGTTACATCTCGTCTATATAATAAAGAGAAAGTGTCTGACTAATATATATATATGTTCCCCGGGTAGGGGGAAGCGGTAATAGTCATACTCTGGTGAAAAGGGGTGGCGGTGCATGTGTGCGTATATATATATATCTAAGGATATATTATTGTCGGGTTGTGTACACTAGTATATACTTAAATACGCTAGCCTCGTTGATTTTATTAACGTAACTAGTAAAGAAATCAATCGTCAGATAAGATAACAACAACTTTATTATTGATAATTTTTTTCTTGCTGTATAATTTTATTTTTTCCCCCCTACCATAATCTGAATACTAAATAGCTGAGTCGGTTGTTTAACGATAAGGGAAATAAATTTGTTCATTAATAGACTAGTGAGTTTTGATGATATTGTGAATAAATAGATGTGCTGGTGTTCAAGTAGATAAATATACTGTAAGTGAATAAGGAGTGTTTTAAGGACGCCGCTACATGCGGGTTTATGGATTATTTTGTTATGATAATACCATAAATAGTATGAATATTTTTACACGTTGATGAATGAATTACTTCTTTAAGTACTGATAGTGACATACATTTTAATTTCATGGGTTTCTAAAAACTCTTTGTGTTCGTAGAGTTTGTTACCAGTATGATGAGTGAATATATATGAAATCTAACTCTGATGAGTAAACCATTGATAATGGGTTCATTATTTTTCCATATTGAAATTTATTAGCATATCATAATTAAAGGATAATATTTTGAATCCTTATTCATAGAGAACAGTTTCATATAAATATATATTATATTTTAGCATCTTAATTGGTGTTTTTGTATGAGATATACATTGTCGGCAAAGCTGAAATAGAACTTGTACATTCTCTAGTAAATATTAACCTAACCTTGGAGCAATACTGGAAAGTCTTTTGACTAAAAAAAAAAAAACACGAACTGCGGTAGTATATATCAGGGTAATAGGAAAAGACACATTTCACTAAGAAAATAATGCAATTGTAACTGATTGCAAGTCTTATATCACTAGGAAAGACACACATTAAATGCACCCCTTATTACAAACTTAAAAATTGGGCTTCATAGCAAGTCACATATTAAATTATGCAGTACATTCTTTATCAGGTCTTCTTAAGAATTCTCATCTCTTAAAAAAAAAGAAAAAAAAGAAAAAGAAAAAAAATTACAACGTAACTTTTGGAGTATTTTTTTCTTTTATTGTAATTGGGAAATCATGGACGAGCGCTAATAGATTTTATTTTTATCAGTAATACTATTTTCTGTTTACTCTTATTACTGCATTTATACCAAATGTACAGTTGAAAAATATACTGTTGGCCTAACAATAATAGTTTCTTTAAAACAGTAGCAGATCTGTTTATTTTGAGTTTAGATTTTTGAAGGGTTAAAGTATATAGTTTGTGTATATAAGTTACATAATTTATATATCTGAAATAAATGTAGAAAAATATTTATCCCTTTATGCTTCGACGCCGATAGTAAATATTTGATATGAGAGGAGCTGAAGATACCGATTTCGGGTGTTTAGTGTACAAAGAACTTATTGATGGCCACATTGCTTTTATATTTGTGCCTCTCTTCCCCGCCCTGTCGCTTTTGCAGTGAGATCGATGGCTCTTTTTTTTGGACAACGGAGGGAAATGTACATCACACCTGGCCCCTTCTTGCTATTGTGCCGTCTTTGAAAGGCTAATCGCGATGCAACTTTAACTGTGTGATTGACGTAACTTGGCAACAGTGCCACAGCCAAAACAAACCGTTGCCATGCCGGGTCGTGGACTAAGTCTTACTGTGGGTGTTTTGGTTGTTCTTTTGTGTGTGTGGGGGGGGGGGGGGGAGGATAGTATATAGTAAAGTATACTGTATTTTGAGTTAGTTTTCAAATTTGAATTGTTGAGAAATTAAAGTTTATTTCCTTGAGAAATTTAATTGTTTGTTTTCAAGTACTTATTTTGAGGAGGGGGATTAGTATACCACTTGTTGATAAACAGTTTGAATATTGGTATATAGTTTTTAGTTGAAAATATTTTATGAATAAGGAATTCAATAGTAATATTTCTTGTCCCTTTCAATGGAAGTAGTGAAGTATTTGATTAGGAATTGTATGGGGGTGTTAGGAAAATACACGGGTCTTTATATT
>NC_090752.1:73622051-73629551 GCF_036898095.1 Palaemon carinicauda
GGTGTATGTATAATCTTAGAAATTATAACATAATTATATTTGTATTTGCTTTAATGTTAATCAGTCGTCAAAAGTTTTATTGCTCAATGTAGAAATTATGGTTATTTTTAGAAACAAGACTTCTAATTTTATCATGGCGTATCTATTTTTTTTATCATTACCAGTAAGAAAATTTTCTTTTTAATTATACATAAAGACAGCCTAAAAGTAATGAAAGGTGGTAATATTTTGCTCTTATTATTAACTGTATTTTCCCCTATTGGTACCAGTGAAGTAAATCATCATCATCATCGTCTTCTTCTACGTCTATTGACGCAATGGGCCTCGGTTAGATTTCTTCAGTCGTCTCTATCCTGAGCTTTTAAATCAATACTTCTCCATTCATCATCTGCTTCACACTTCATAGTCCTCAGCCACGTAGGCCTGGGCCTTCAAACTCTTTATGTGTCTTCTGGAGCCCAATTAAAAGTTTGGTGAACAAATTTTTCCTGGAGTGCGAAGAGCATGACCAAACCATCTCCATCTACCCCTCACAATGATCTCATCCACATTATATGGCACTCGAGTAAATTTTTCTTAGTTTCATTTTTAGTTCTGTCTTGCCATTTCACTCCTAAAATTCTTCTGAGGGTTTTTTTTTTTTTTTTTTCTGTAGGATATTGTTTCATTGTTTCATTGTCATACCACGAGTCATGTCCATCCAGTAACACCGACTTCGCTAAACAAATATATAGCCCGATTTTTATATGTGCTTTCAAGCGATTTGATTTCCTAATTTCACTTAACCTTGGCATTGCCTCATTTGCTTGTTTTCAATCTTCAATTAAACTCCTATTCTAAAGACCCTGTAATAGAGATCATAGTTCCTAAATATTTAAAAGATTCTACCTCATTAATTTTTTTCCTTCTAATGATATTTCATCTTCCATTGCGTATTCCGATGTCATCATCAATGCCTTTCTTCTTTTTATCTTCAGCCCAACCTCGTGTGATATTTCATGCATTATGGTAAGCAGCCATTGTAAATCCTGTGGTGTTCTGCTAATAAAGACAGCATCATCAGGACAATAGTTCAGCTAATTACCCATTACATATCCAGTCCAATCTTCTCCACCATCCCCAATTGTTCTGTTCCTAAAAAAATCTATGAGGAACATAAACAAAGGTAACAGCACATTCCCTTGGAGTACTCCACTGTTCACATAAAATTCATTTAATAGGACTCCACTAACATTAACTTTGTACATACTCTGCTCATGAACAGTGAAGTACAATAACCCAAAATGATTTATTATTATTATTATTATAATTATTATTATTATTATTATTATTATTATTATTATTGTTATTGTTATTGTTATTGTTATTGTTATTATCATCATTATCATTATTTTGCATTATTATTTTTCATTGTCGTGTACAACCCTAGATGGCAAATCAAGATGCTACAAGCCTTAGTGCTCTATCTAAGAAAATAGCCTAGTGAGGAAAGGAAATCAACTATAAATGGGAAATAATGAGTAAAACATATAAAATATTTCAAGACCAGTAACAACGTTGAAATGGATGTCTTATATAAATAACGAAGGGAGGTCTATGTTGACCTATTCAACATGAAATCATTTACTACAAGTTTGAACTTTTGAAGATCCACCGATTCAACTGATATGACAATTCCAAAATCTGATCACATCTGAAACTTCTAAGATTTTTTTATTTTATAATGTTGAGCCTTCTATGCAGAATTAACGGCGCACCTAGTGCTACGTACAGGATGGTAAAGTGTGGGAAGATCTTTATTGCAAAGGATGGTGCAAATTATGAAAAATCTTATGGAACATGCATAAAGAACTAGCTGAACGTCGGTGCCGGAGATTAATATTAAGATTGGAAATAAGAAATTTAATAGACTGCGTTTTTGTGGAACAAATTAAGATGCGAGTTAGCAGATGTTTATTTAATTTGAATTTGAGTCATTTCAGTTTAATCTGTTGTTATTTACAGTAAACCGGATTCACGTGGGCTTTTTGTATGTCCCTGTATAGCTTACATTGCAAAACCGGGCCGTAGTCCTCTTAGTACCCCCCCCCCCCTTCTCTTTTGTCCAACCCCGAGACCGAACTGAAAGCATTAAATCTCGAAACAGATTTAGAACAGTTACTTATAGTGGTATCACGTTGCTCGAATACAAAGTCTATTAAAGTTTCTCAAACGAATCGTTAATCGCTTAATTTCATGAAGTAATGTCTGGATGCTACAATGAAACGCATGAAAGGTGCCCTTCCCGGTGAAAGGATTACTCATGAACTAATTGAAATAAAATGGCTGCTCATTGAAGCTACAATAGAGTGTAAGACATGTGCAAGAAACCATCAAGCTGTTAAAACTGGACGTCCACAATATCTAAGAGAATTGCTACACATCGGGTAGCCAATGAATATTGTAGACTCTAGGATAGTTATAGATGGTCTCAAATTATTGGAACTAAGATGTACGTCAACTGTAGGCTCTAGAGCTTTCAATATGCAGCCCAAGACTATACAACAAACTCCCACCAGACATCCGAAGGACTAAAGATATTAAGGCTTTGAATAAGAAACTGAAGACTTATATTAAGTTTTGTTCATGTAGATAGATTGTTCTTCAGCCAGCCATTACTTATTATTATATAAGAACGTGTCTAAACTAATAATACCTATTATAATTACGTATGCGAAAAAGGAAATTAAGCATTTTAAAACCTTGGTAAAATATAAAACGAAATAAAATTAATTAATGTCAGTCGAGAAATGTTCGTGTAGGAAAGTTTCCACGAGAGTTATTTACAGATTAAACAAAGATGTCAATCGTAAATTGCTTGTCAAACTTTCTTACATGAAAGAGGTATTCTTACAAGCTGTTCGTGGCATTGTTTTGTGCTTAATGGTCTTGTAAATGTGTGCACGACACGAAGACCTCAAGGTCAATCGGATTGTTCTTCTCTCTCTCTCTCTCTCTCTCTCTCCTCTCTCTCTCTCTCTCTCTCTCTCTCTCTCTCTTCTCTCTCTCTCTCTCTCCTCTCTCTCTCTCTCTCTCTCACACACACACACACACACACACACACACACACACACACACACACAACAAACCATGATTCTTCACTGGGTTCCCTAGAATTCTGGCTATTAATCTACTATTAACAGTGCATACTACCCGTCACAATGACTTAAATAGTTAGATATGCACGCACACGCAGCCCCTCCTACCAGGGTATGACTACTCTCCTCACTGAGCATGACAGATATATATATATATGTATATATATATATATATATATATATATATATATATATATATATATATATATATATATATATATATATTTATATAAACACTGGTTCTCTATTATCTAGGGGAGAAGCATCATATGTGGGTTCGAGAGAGAGTTAAATAACGACCCCCCCCCAAAAAAAAGGGGTGGGGTGGGGTGTAATAACAGACCAGAAGGGTCAGTACCTCAAGCTGTATATCGTCATGTAATTAGTTATGAAAGGTAGCAATTACCGAGGTAACCCTTACTCTACAAGAATGAAACTAAAAAAAAGAAAAAATAAAACTTTATTTAAAAAAAAAAAAAAAAAACGAGCACTTTTTGTTAATGGGTCTGAAAAACTATTTTTTTTTTTTTTTGTAAGATATATTAAGGTGTTATCATAATCAACCATTGCTAGTTCGCTGTAGGACAAAGGCCTCAGACACGTCCTTTTACTCCCTTTTCTTTATGGTCTTTTCTTTGCCAGTCTATACCCTCAAATTTTCATACAAGATTTTATACTTCAACCTAAAAAAGTATATTTAGGTGAGGGTTGCAGTTAATCGGCAGTTCTTTCTTTAAAGATCTTTGGTCATTTAAACCTTATTTGGAAAATATAAATGCCATCTTGTTTTAGTCTTATTTTGGGACCACATTGAAAGTAGTTAAGAGCGAATTCAGTGAATTTTACCTCCTCTCTGAATTGGCTCTTATTTTTATCACACCATCTTTATATGAATATTATTTTACACAGGTTTAATTAAAATTCTTCATCATTTTCTAATATTATGAATTTTTCCAAAGTTAAGGTGTACACTTATTGTTTTTGATGCATCCTCTGTTATGTTACCTTTTTCCAGAATTCAGTATTTATTTTATTTTGAGTTTTATGCTTGAGTATTGGTTTATTTTATTCCAGTATTTTTTGATTAGATTACACTTGCTTCGCTATTTCCCATTTTTTACAATTTAATTTGTTAATGCCTTCAGTAAATTAATATTTTCCTGTATGAAATATGTGTTTTATTCTTATTTTTTCGGATCTATACATTGGAAGAAACGTTCATGCCGAAATGAATTTCATCAGTGATAAATCGTGATAAAAGGACGTCCTTCACTTAAGTGAAAACTGTCTCGGGAATACCGTAGATTTTAATACCAGTATTGGTAGCCTCCTGGACCTGGTTTTGCATACCATATGCAAGTGCAAGGAAAAGTATCAAAGTATTAGTATACGCGACCCGTTAATAATTACTGCTAAATATTTACAGATATGAACAAGCGCACACATACAGTTTCAACCCATCCCAACCACCTCTCACCAGGGTTTGACTACTACTTTTCCCTTTTCCCGAGGACGAGGAGAAACCTATTAGTCATGCGGTCAGTGGGGTCACTCAGCGTGACAGGAAAGATATATATATATATATATATATATATATATATATATATATATATATATATATATATATAGTATATATGCATGTTTATATATGTATATATGTATATATATATGTATGTATGTATAGATATGTGTGTATATATTTATTTATACATAAGGAATTATATATATCTTGTAATCAAGGGGCTAACTATATGTGTGTATACCTATATATTGAGTATAATTAAAAAAAATTTCTCAAGTTCTGTGTATTATTTACTGCTAAAAGTAAAACTCTTGACCGATTTTCTGATAATTTTATGATACTTAATGGCGTGGTATCTGTTTTGCATTGGCCTAGAATTATTTTCACTGTTTCTTAGAAATTCTTTTACATGATTCAGATACTTGCTACGACTACTCTTTAAATATAGTGTTAATAGTATGATATTATAGATTAATGAGTGCATTTATGTATGTATGTATATATATATATATATATATATATATATGTGTGTGTGTGTGTGTGTGTGTGTGTGTGTGTGTGTGTGTTTGTGTGTAATATATACATATGTGCCTATGTGTGCCCTAACATTTGCACTATTTCCCTCGTTTGTAAGAAGTCTGCTCAAACACCTGGTGTGTGTGTGTGTGAATTTTGGTTAATTGTACATAAATTTATTTAGATTGTCAGATTTTTATTTACTGCGTATGTTCATTTGTGTGTGTTTTCTTTACCCCGATAGGAAGTTAGTGATAAAAAGTTGGGAAATGGTGACGTTCTTGTCTGAGGCTTCCTCTTATCATGAACCTAATTAGTAATTTTGACTTGGACGAGAAGACGTGACTTGATTGAACAATTGTGATTTGACTTGCGTGTAGTCGAACTTCTCTACCTTTCTTTATCATAATTCAATTCTTGATGGTGTTAAGAATTTTGAACTTAGTCTCCTACTTTTATAAGTTTTCGTTTCTGTATTCCTGGTTTGAAATTTACATAGTCTTCCGTTGTTATTTAATGTTTTTTAGCCCTAAGGCACTGTTATTTTTGTAGGTACCCCCCCCCTCCAAAAAAAAAAGAAAAAAAAACTTATTATAATATAGTAATGAAGTCATATTTTATGCAGGAAATATTTTTAATGGTTGTACAATTTATTTCAAGTTCATCTTTTTTTTTTCTTTTGAGCATAGAAAAATGTTGCGTAAATATATATAGTATTGCTGTGGAAATCTAAGTAAGTTATGGGGTGATGTAGCATTGCTATAGGAAAATATAGCTGTGTCATAGGCTAATATAGCTTTGTTAAGGTGGTTGTAGTTTGTTAATAGGCAAATTTGAATGATTGTAGGGAAAGTTAATTTTGTTAGCTTAGCTATTACCCCAAAAAAAGGTAAGTTATTCGAAAATATTCATAGTTAGAGGCAAATGTATCAGTTTCTTGGTGAATTGTAAAATGTCAGTTGCATGAGAAATTTGATTATAAAATAAATGAGTTACTGACAATTAAAGGGTAACATAGAAATTCAGGGGATCTGTAACTAATAAGTTATATGTGAATGCTACGAATGAGTTAGTTAATGTTTAAGGCTTCAGCTGCAAATCAAATTTATGTTTAGTTACAATTGAAAATTCAAATTTTTATACAGGAAAACTGACGAATACTTACACTTTAGATTTAAGTTATTTACTTTTAATGAAATTTAACTTAATTAGCGATTGCAACTTATACTGTTACAGTAACGCCCACCTCTTGGGTAAAATTAAATTCAATACTTAGATACAGAATACAATAATCACCATAGATTAATTTCAATGTATGTACACACTAGTTAGAGGGAGAGTGGTATAAAGGATCTATAAGTCAAATATAACTTAGTTTTTTTGACACAACAACAACAACTAGAGGGGCACTCAATAGAGAGCATGCCTTTGCCCCACCCAGCAGTCTTATTATGCCCTCAACTGCATTGCTGACTTGTACTCAGTATTTTCTTCAAAATCTAATGGGCTTGTCCAGCAGTCATACCCCATAATATGTCCATCTAGTTTCGTTGAAGTTGGCTCAGTGGTTTATGGGATTTGTTGATCACAAGCCAAATATAAACTAACAAAATACTTGCCTTTTAGTATTGTGATTATTTTCAAAGTACTGCTCCGTACTTATACTGTGATGTACTTTATTCTTTAGAATACAGATTCCTCCCAACAGGACTACAAAGTTTGGTTAAAATCAGCACGGTAGATTTTGTATAAAGTTGCTCACTAAAAAATGACTAAAGTAAACATGCCGCGGGGAATGCATACCCTTCGGAAAATGCGCAATTAAAGGTAGTAAGTCGGATTAGTGTTAGAGAGAAAAGTAACTTTTAGATATTTTGCGAAAATGAAACATTAGATGTAGAGGAAGTACATTTGGACAGAGGAATTTCTGGCACTCACACTCAGGGTAAGTGTACCCTGTCACACCCTTACTTCCCGGGGAGTTCCTTGGTGTAGCCCTGCCAACCATCTCTGTCAATTCTCCCTAAACTGTTTGGTTCTTCGCCTCGCAGTAATGTTATGACAGGGTGCACTTCCTTATAACGAGGATTACCAGGAATTTGTGTCCTACTGTATCATTTCCGTGATGATGAGGTTATTCGAGACTTATTCAACATGTGCTCTTGAGAATTATTATTATTATTATTATTATTATTATTATTATTATTATTATTGTTGTTGTTGTTGTTGTTGGTGTTGTTCCTCATAACAGGAAATAAGGTGTATGCTATTTTTAAAGCATAAACCTACAATAGTTACACTATACATAAAATACCAATCTTGTAT
>NC_090752.1:73637051-73662051 GCF_036898095.1 Palaemon carinicauda
GAAAGGAAACAAGGAAAAATGAAATTTGTAAGAATAAGAACATTGAAATAAATATTTCATATACAGTTCAAACTATAAGAAAGTATAACAAATAAAAAGGAAGAGAAAAAAAAGACAACAATGTGACCGAGTGTACCCTCAAGCAAGAGAACTCTAACCCAAGACAGTGGAAGATCATGGTACATAGGCTATGGCACTACCCAAGACTAGAGAACTATGGTTTTATTTTGGAATATATTTTTGCTAGTAAAGCTGCTTACTATAGCTAAAGAGTCTCTTCTACCCTTAACAAGAGGAAATTGACTACTGAATAATTACAGTGCAGTAACCCCTTGGGTGTTCCTTACAGATTATAGTGTCTCAAAACAACAACAACAACAACTACAACAACAACAACAAATGCAGTTTTTTCTATTCCATTATGGGACAAAGTCCTCAGGTATGTTAATTAATGTCTGCGATTTAGCTATATTTCATCACCACGCTGGTCAGTACGGATTGGTGATGTTGCGATATTTTCTTCTGATCGCTCACAGCAGCCTCTGACTATTTTAGCTCCACTGATCATGGCAATACATAAGCACTTTTACCTTTCACCACTTTTGTGTGTATGTATGTGTATATATACGTATTTATAAAATTGTACTTGTTAGAATTGACTTTACTATTTGTGCGTGCGTGTGTGTATATTATTTACAAATCTGTCGTTGCTTGCTTACTGCAGGACAAATGGCCTCTGACTTGTCCTTCCACGTGCTCCTGTTTATGGTCTTTTTATGGCAGTCTATACCCGCAAATTTTCCTAGCTTTTCAAACTAGTCACTGCTTAGTGACGTGACTCGCTCTGTTATTCCTAATGTCCAACTATTATGTGTCATCCTTATTATGCCCTGACTACGTCCATTTTATTTTCTTACATGTTGTTTGTTCTCATATCTTTGTTGTTTTTTTTCTTTTTCCTGGTATTATTCTCATTATAATTCTTTCCATAGTTATAACTATGAGTAGCTAATGTTCTAAGGATTTAGTTAGGTCCCAAGTTTTATTATGTCTATATTAAATCTTGTAGAACTAGCTGATTAAATACTTTTGTTTTTAGAGCACGTGGCATTCTGATTTTCATAATCTCATTTTGTTCACCAAATGTTCTATATCCCATAGTTATCCTACTTGTATTTTCTGTTCATGTCGTGGGGGAAATACTGTTCGTCTTAATTAAGTACGTATTTTCATTAACACCCTCTAGATGTTCGTCCACAACCCTTATTTATCTACATTTTTATTCCAACACGCACGCACTTGCATGATCCCTCACACACATATAATTAATTATTCATATTTTATATGTATATATATGTGTATGCATATTTATATGTATATGTATTTATATTTATATGTACATGTATGTATATTTATATGTATATGTATGTATATGGATATTTATGCATATATATGTATATATATTCATATATGTATGTATATGTGTATTTATATGTATATATATATGTATACATATATATATATATATATATATATATACATATACATATATGTACAAATATATATATAAATACATATGTATGTATATATATATGTGTGTGTATCTGCGCGTGCGGGGGATTATAGGTATACTCCCTCATAAATATGTGGTATAAGGCCGAAAACTGTGTTAAAAACAGTTTTCCAATGTCAATATGTAGCAATTCACGGCTGATATACTTGACGCCGAAAAGTGGCCCGAAAATGGTCATGGATTCTGCCCCCCCCCCCCCCCCCCCCCCCCCCCATCACACCTCCCAGCCGACCGCCATCAAATTTAGGGTCGACTTCCATGCCTATTTTCCATCCGTATTTGCTTTGTAACAAAGCCACCGATGCTTTATTTATCCCGAAAATCCCTCTCCCCAACAATAAAACGCGGGACTTTTAGTTTCATTTTTTGTTCTCGTTTGAATAATAGGTTCAGATCATATAAGACCGCAAATATCATCGAGTTTTGGTGGTGCGAAATGTCACTTTCGATTGAAACGGAGATTGCCTTTGCGGCATTTAAAAAAAAGTGCCAGTTCATTGCTTATTTTCTTACTTTGCATGAAGTTGGTTTTGATAGATTTTATGTACGCATGCATTTTAGAATCTTATAATTTTTTATCTTGTTAATGGATAATTTCTACATTTGTTCTTATTTTGATATTGCATTTATTTTATTGGTATTTTGGGGTATTGTAATTTCACGGCCATTCCTAGCCAACTTGGTACAAGAACATTTGGTCTATATATTTGCTCCAATACATAGAGAGAGAGAGAGAGAGAGAGAGAGAGAGAGAGAGAGAGAGAGAGAGAGAGAGAGAGAGAGAGAGAGAGAGAGAGGCCGCTGCATGTTCTTTTCTCAAAGTAATTTTGGACCCTAATAAACATCTTTACGGGTTTTGTCATTTAAACTTCCACCATTATTCTGAGCTTCATGTTTGACTTCTGACAGATACTTTTACACTTTGTCAACTCTGAAATTGTACGGTGAGGAAAAACTCTTTTTGATTATAAAAGATGTATGAAAGCGTGAAGCAAATCCTGTAGGTAGGGAATAATATGTTCATTTTATATTATTCAATTAACTTTATGGAGTTTCATTATTTGTTTTATATAAAGTTCATTCAAAATATTTCATAATCTTTCATAGATTAATATGATGACCTATAGCTTCCAGCAATGGAGGTGTCGATTCTTTCATTATTTTTATCATATTTTGCTTGATGTTAATAAATAAATTGTTGGGGCTGCATGTTTATTTTTCTTAGTTTTTGATATAGCAAAGCGGATTAAATTGGTGTAGTGAGCTCCATTTCTCATAATAACTCTTACCATTTTTAAAATCGAAGTAGTTTTTTTTTCCGAAGTCTTTAATGGATTGATTTTAGATTTTGCAGTCCGAATCTAATAGTTATTATTATTAACATTTTCGTTATCATTAATGTTGCTTTCATAATTATAATTTTTCTGTTAATAGTATATTTCTTAAATGTTGCTTGGTTTGCTTGAAGAATATCATCATAAAGGAAAAGGTAGAAATTAGAACTAAGGAAAATGTGAGACATTGGACCTGCAGGTTGAAGATTTCGAAGGGAATTGACTTAAATGATAATGTAGAGAGACCTAAGTTCAGTCTACAATTTGCACCATACGGCAATCTGTAAACATTGTTACTTTGAGGGGTTTCTTTGTCCTAGAATTTTTTAACTTTATCTTCATAACTTTATCTTTAACTTTATTTTATTTTTCAACTATCATTTTTAAAGTTATCTTTAACTTTAGTTTAACTTCACCCATTTTTACTTTATCTTTGTTTATAACTAGTAGGCCTACTTCGGAAAACCATGTTGGCAGTTTTTATTTTCATACATTTGCATAAGTTTGTATTATCCATCTGTTTACAAACCTTTGGAGAATGAATTAATTATCCCAGGAAATATTAATCAAAATGTTTTTGAAATTTCCTGGAAATGTTATTTCGAAATTGGTATGAAATCCATTAGTTGAAAATAAGTTTGAAATGGTTTTTGAATCTCAGGAGGTAATAGTTGAAAGGGGTTTGAAATCTAGGGAAATAATAGTTAAAAATGGTTTTGAAATGCCAGGAAATACTAGTTTAAACTAGTTTGAAAATTCCAGAAATTGGTTAAAATGGGATTTGAAATCCCCGGAAATAATAGTTAAAATGTGTATGAAATCTCAGGAAATATTATTTTAAATGGGTATGGAATCCCGGGAAATAATAGTTAAAATCGGTTTGAAATCTTAAGAAATATTAGTTAAAAAGGCGTATGAAGTCCCAGGAAATATTACTTGAAGCTGGTGTGAATACACAAGAAATATCAGTTAATGTGTGTTTGGAATCCCAGGAAATATTAGTTAAAATTGGAATGAAATTCCAATATTAGTTAATATGGGTTTGGAATCCTAGGAAATAGTTAAAAATGGGTTGGAACCACCGTAGATTATTTCTTTGAAATCTTATCTGCTTTTTATCATTAATTCCTTTAATAGTAAGTAAGAATTGTTTATATTAATGCTTTAATATTTTATTTTGTAAAATAAATGACTATTGCAATTTTACAAATTGCGGTTAGCCTGTTACATGAAATAACGGCGTTTTAAAATCCCATTGCCCAAACTTGATTTAAGCAGTTAATTATATACTTCGTGTTAACACTCATTTACAGTTGGTAGCAGCAAATTCATATGGATATAATATTCATGCACAGGCAAAACTAAACTGGAAACACCCACGTAATTAACTTAAATATTTATAAGCAGAGACATGTTTTTACTCGGATTATTCCATTTCTGAGTGGGGATACATTAACAAGATTAAAGGGTTCGTGTATTACCGTGAGCAGCAAACCTATACTTGTAAGTGCCAGCCACCCATACTAGGTTGGTTTGCTGTGAGCAATCAGATAAAATTCGCCCACCAATCCGTAATTCGCCAGCGTGGTGATGAAAACTGGCAAACCCCAGACGTGAATAAGGACATGGCTGCGCCATTTGTCCTGCAATATACTAGAAGCAGCTGCATTTGCTGTTGTTCTAATCTGTATCGGAGTCATCAGTATTAGCGATATTTTATTCATAATATTTTACTACAATATAAAAGAAAGAGTAGAGTTTATAAAATATAAATAAAATTAGTGATAATCGAAGATGTCTATAAAATAAATAGCATTTTGTTGTGAAATATAAGGATATAAAAAATATTTCCTTATGCAACACGAAAAAATACAAATCATATTTAATATGACCTTATAAAGAATCAGACACGTTGGGAAAGTTGAACTTCAGGGCTGGGAACATTTTCTCGAACTGGTGACGCCTATTGAAATGGAAAATATGGGAGATACCTCAAAATAGAACTGATAAAAAAAGAACCTATCAAGACAACCTCCCTACCGTAACGTTGACAGGGGTCTCATTCCTTCAGTTATGTATTACTAGTGTACGTAACCCGTCAAAAATGACTGCTTAATTATTTAGATAGAAATGCACACACGCACCCCTCTCCTACCATGGTATAATTACTCTCTCTTCTCTCTATCCGATGGACAGGGAGAGCCGATTGTCACTGGATATAAATACAGTATATATATATATATATATATATATATATATATATATATATATATGTGTGTATATATATATGTGTGTGTATGTGTATGTGTATATATGTGTATATGTGTATATGTGTATATATGTGTGTGTATATGTGTATATATATGTGTATATATGTGTATATGTATGTATACATATATGTGTATATATATGTATATATATGTATATGTATGTGTATATATATGCATATGTGTATATATATGCATATGTGTATATATATGTATATATATGTATATGTATGTGTACATATGTGTATGTGTATATGTGTATATATATGTATATCTATGTATATGTATATATATGTGTGTATATTTGTATATATTTGTGTATATATGTATAGATGTATATGTGTATATGTATATGTATATGTATGTGTATGTGTACATGTGTATATATGTATATGTATATGTATGTGTATGTGTACATGTGTATATATGTACATATATGTGTATAGATGTATATGTGTGTATTTGTGTATTTGTGTATATATGTATATTTATATATGTGTATTTGTGTATGTGTATATATGTATGTGTATACAGTATATATGTATATATATGTATGTGTATATATATGCATATACATTTATATTTGTATATGTATATATATGTGTGTATATATGTATATATATATATATATATATATATATATATATATATATACAATGACACTACTTATTATAGGGGAGATTTATAAGTTTTGTATTACATTGAGACATTTTTTTCATATTCATATTCATATGATGAGATTACTTTGCATATTGTAAACAGGGTCATGGCTCCTGCTGCTCATTATTTTTCCGACACAAGTTAGATTTATTTTGCCACTTGTAACTCTCCAAAGCATCTAATGTCATTGCACATGGCAGAATTCAAAAGAGGAATCCTTTCCCCGATTTTCATGCTGTTAATTTGTCAGGAGACTTTCTTGATTTGATTTGACTTCACTTTTCATATTTGTCCTTGTCTTGCCAAGGGAATAAGTCTCATGTTTTCATGTCTATGTTAAGCGTTGTGTTGACAAGGGCATTAGGTAGTTCTTTACGTTTCCGGAACAACTCTAGACTGAATTCTATCGAATACCGACAATGCTGATAATTTATATTGGAATTGGATTTTTTTTTCTTTTTTTACTGGTGCCTAGCCTCTAGTGGTAGCATGTTATTAGCATTGGGATTTTATTAATGTAAAATATGAATAATTCATCAGAACTGGATTATTGTAGTAGTATTTTGAACATATTTAAAATACCATATTTAAGAATTATATACAAATGCCAAGGTCGTTTTTTTTTTTATTTCTATGTAATGAACATATCTTCTGTTAACTAAATCTGGTTTTCGATATTCTTATCGGAAAAGAACCAGTTCCTCACCTGATAAAATGGAAAGTATGTGTAGTAACAAGTGAGAATACATTGCAGCCTGTTTCAATATAGATTACGTTTATATATAAGTGAAATTGAAAGTTATAAAAGTTTTTTTCTTAGATTACTACCTGCTCAATGCATGCGGTTTTTATGTGAATATAAAGGTTCATTTACATATTGTGTACAGCCTTGTGTATTCTGTACTATATTAAGATATTCAGTACATCGTTTTTATTTGTAGGGAGAAAATTATACCATGCTAACATCATTGGTGGAATAGTAAGGCCTCTATTTAGAAAGTATTCATTCTTTAGAACAATACTTGTTGGAATATTGTAATTGCGCTAAATTTTGAAAGTGTGTATCTATATCAAGTAGGTAAATAACTTTGTCAAAATAACTTAGTCAAGTGTGTATTTACAAACTTGCTAACGCAAATGCGGAAAAATCCCCGCTAAGTTTATTCACAGGTTGGCAAAAAAGTATTATTTGTTGATGAATACTGCAAAATTTACTTCATGCAGGTTTCCCTTACCCCAAATTAAGAACCGGTGATTCAAGTAGCAAATATCCTACCCAAAGTGACGGACTTTACTCTTTCATTCATATTGCATCATCCTTTCCACGTTTCATTCCTCCTGCCCTTCTCTTCTTCATCTTTCTCCTCCACCCCTTTTCTCCTCCTCCTCCTCCTCCTCCTCTTCCTCCTCCCACAGTACAATTTCCGAGTTGACGAAGTGTAAAGGTATCTGTCAGAAGTCAAACATGAAGTTCAAAGTAATGGTGGAAGTTTAAATGACGAAACCCGTGAAGATGTTTATTAGGGTTCTGAATTACTTTGAGAAAAGGACCAGCCGAGGCCAGTAGTAATCTCTCTCTCTCTCTCTCTCTCTCTCTCTCTCTCTCTCTCTCTCTCTCTCTCTCTCTCTCTCTCTCTCTCTCTCTCTCTCTCTATGAGTAATAGAAACGAAGAACAGAACCACTTTGATATTTCTGAACATAATAAATCTACAAAATCCACTTAAAATTAAGAAATGCAAAAAGTAAAACAAGAAAATGAGCAGACACAGCCTCATTCAAAACACTGAAGGCTGTAGAAAAGGATAGGAAGAAATTAATCGCCTACAGTATTAGGAGATTGTATTTAAGTATTGATACGAACTATATCACACTATAGCAATATTGTGCAAAATATATGAATAAACAATTGAATGGTAACATGGACAATACTAGCGAAAGCAGTGAATAGGAAAAAAGTAGAAAACCACTTTCCGGGCATCGGATATCTGTCCCATTCCAAAGCGACATTTCGCACCACCAAAACTCGATGATATTTGCGGTCTTATATGATCTGAACCTATTATTCAAACGAGAACAAAAAATGAAACTAAAAGTCCCGCGTTTTATTGTTGGGGAGAGGGATTTTCGGGATAAATAAAGCATCGGTGGCTTTGTTACAAAGCAAATACGGATGGAAAATAGGCATGGAAGTCGACCCTAAATTTGATGGCGGTCGGCTGGGAGGTGTGATCGGGGGTGGGGTGGGGTTTGGGGTTGGGGGTGGGGTTTGAGGGGAAGCTGAATTCATGACCATTTTCGGGCCATATTTTCGGCGTCAAGTATATCAGCCATGAATTGCTACATATTGACATTGGAAAACAATACTTCTACTTTTGATGTGTATCAAGGTATTTACCTGGTTACGTAAGTCCGCAATTTTCAAATGGTGTTTGCCAGACCATTGTCGTCCTTATTCCCGAAGACAAAAGGTATAATCTGGGTTCACCTGATACTACTGGGTTCTATCTTTTCACTTTTACATATGTATGCGTTTTCAAACGACAACGTCAAGGCTTTTATTGTTTAGTCGGTCCGCCCTGTGTTTACTTTTACGTACGCTACACTCATAATTGAAATTTTCTCTCGTAGTCTGCATACGCATATATACACATGCGCATTCAAATTCACATACACACACACGTATATCATATATGCTACATACTCATGATATATTTTTAGCTCTGTCTATACATATATATATATATATATATATATATATATATACATACATATATATATATATATATATATATATATATATATATATATATATATATATATATATATATTTGTTGATGATATATATAGTTGTAGTTGTTATTATTATTTCGTTGTTGTTGTTTCTGTTGTTTAGTAGGTAGTAGGTTGGCCGCCCGTTGATATACTGTACTACCGCTAGAGTTATTGGGTCTTTTGACTGGTCAGACAGTAGTGCATTGGATCCCTTTCTCTGGTTATGGCTCATTTTGTCTTTGCCTTCACATACACCGGATAGTCTGACATATTCTTTTCACATTCTCCTCTGTCCTCATACACCTGACAACACCGATATTACCCAACAATTCTTCTTCACTCTAGGAGTTAATTACTGCAATATAACTATTCAGTGGCTACTTTCCTCTCGGTAAGGGTAGGAAAGACTCTTTAGCTATAGTAAGGAGCGCTTCTAGGATAAGGACATTTCAAAATCAAACCATTGTTCTCTAGTCTTGAGTAGTGCCATAGCTTCTCTATCATGGCCTTCCTCTGTTTTGGATTAAAGTTCTCTTGCTTGAGGGTACACTTGGTCACTGTTCTATCTTATTTATCTTCCTTCTGTGTTTTGAAGATCTAATTTAATGTTGTTACTGTTCTTAATATATGTTATTTTGATTTGTTATTACTTTTCTTGTTTCCCTATTTCCTTTCCTCTCTGGGCTATGTTTCCGTGTTGGAGCTTATAATATCTTGCCTTTCCAACTAGGGTTATTATAGCTTAGCTTGTAACAATATTAATAATAATGTTGTTGTCATTATTGTTATGGGTGATATTTTTATTATCATTATTATTTTTTTTGTTGTTGGTGTTGTTGTACAAGCTAGGCTACAACCCTAGTTGGAAAAGCAAGATGCTATAAGCCGAAGGGCTCAACAGGGATAAATAGCCCAGTGAGAAAGGAAACGAGGGAATAAACAAACTACAAAAGAAGAATAAACAATAAGAATAAAATATTTCAAGAAGAGCAACACCAATTTCAGAGTTGTCAAGTGTATGAGGAGAGACGAGAATATGTAAAGAGTAGGACAGACTATTCGGAGTGTGTGTAGTCAAAGGGAAAATGAGCCGTAACCAGAGATAAGGATCCAATGTAGTATTGTCTGGCCAGTCAAAGCTTTGGCCAACCTACTACTTATATATACATATACTCTATACGAAGATATACCTTAATATGGTGAAATGTTTGGAGTATCGCCATGATCAGCAAGGCTGCACTATTCAGGGCTACCCATATTAGGTTGGTTTGTTTTGAGCAATTGGAATGACTGTCTTCTACCATCACCAATTCGCACTGCCCAGCTTGATGATGAAAACTATCCAAATTCTAGACACGAAAAAGGACATGTCTGAGGCCTTTGTACTATATAAACCAGAAATGGCGGCATTGTGTGTGTGTGTGTGTGTGTGTGTGTGTATATATATATATATATATATATATATATATATATATATATATATATATTACTATGGGAATCACTATGTAATTACATTTTTCCTAACCTCTGTTCTAGTAAGACACAAGAAAATATTTCCCTTCGCCTTCCTTTCCCATTTTCTTGTTTTCTTGGGATCTGTTTCCCATTCAACTGGCGATTGTTTGTGAAAAATGTTATGGAAATAACGAAGAAAATATGCCTTGCTGAAGCGCCTGGTGACAGTTTAAAGAAATAAGGTTACCGGTTATACCATATCCTAAAAGCCGAAGGTTATCGCTTCTCGTTATAGCCAGTGCTCAAAGTCTAAGGTTATATCCTGTCGTTATAGCATATATGGTCACCACCCGGCGTTATACAAATGGCTATGACATGACTCTCCACCGAACCTTTTGCTCTCCTTAGTCGTAATTATTATTGAAGTGCAGTTGATGAGAGAGAGAGAGAGATAGAGAGAGAGAGAGAGAGAGAGAGAGAGAGAGAGAGAGACATGTTCTTCAATAATATCTTTAGTTAAATTATAAAAATTCAAAATCGATATTTACTTTGGTGTTGGGAATTGACGTATTTTCCAAATTCGTACTGGACTTGACCACTAAATATTCTCTCTCTCTCTCTCTCTCTCTCTCTCTCTCTCTCTCTCTCTCTCTCTCTCTCTCTCTCTCTCTCTCTCTCTGATACATAGATGCGCGTGTGCACACAAGTAAATGAAATCAGCAGGTCATGTAAATTAGACGCAAACTTTACCACAATACTTGATTATGATTTTCATGACAAAAGTGCGCATATATGCTTTAAGGACTTAATATTAACCTTTAAAAAGTTTATTTTCTTTGAACTGAAGGTATTCAATCTATGAAAAAAATTATCGAAAATTTCATTTCCTGGCCACTTTTTTGATAAGTTGAATAGCTTGGTACCGTCAATAAATTTCACTGTGCAGCTGGAGAATAAATTCTATTTTACGTTTTTTTTTGGGCTGTTTTATATACAGGTGTAATAATATAGACTTAGTTTAGTGTATATAGGAAGCCAACTAATATCTCTGCATTGCATTACAACTCAAATCAAAGTAACAAACTTAAAAACATAGATTTTTAAGAACATAACGATTCTGAAGCCCTGAATATATTGATGATGAAATAAATAAGATTAGAATAATAGGTGAAAAATTGTATTGCATGATGCACTAAAAACAGTAAAAAACCTTGTTCGGTAATGATTCAGGAAAACTATAACACACAAAACTTACTTGCACTGCCTTATAGCAATGCTTTTAAAGAAATTCACAAACTTAAAAATTTTAGTTTATATCGCATTTAAGAAAAGCACTTCAATAAAAACAGCTCTAATAAAGAATCCTCTTGACATTACAAAAGGATACGTATAATGTATTCCATGCAATTCATGTTATAAATTCTGTATTGGTCAAATTGGTAGAGCCCTGGTAAAGAGAATTGAACACCATAAGAAAAGTGTCGATCTTTGCCCACGTTAGAGATGAAAATCATGCAATTAATTGTACATGTGCAAAGAAATTGGTTCATTTAAATAACTTATTGGAAAAAAACATCATTGTACTCCAATTTCATAAAAGAAACCTTTAATAACAACTTGAATATTGGACATGGAATCCACAAACTCATTTCATTTTTTTTGCAAAGATTTGCAATCTATATAAAAAAACTTTAACCACTTAATGTAGAAATGAATGAACCGGAGATAATAAATGCCACTGTGAAATTAGTATTCAGACCTAAGCTAGCATTTAGGGGTAGGTACAATTATTTCATAAAGCTTACATATTGCTTTGGTACTATATAATTATGTTAGATATGCATGTTGATATGTATGTAATTGTATGTTCATGCAAATAGGCTTATGTGGTATATAAATGTTAATCATGTGTACGAACATGTATATGCAAGTATATGTATCTGTATTGGCACAAATGTAGGTGCTTATGTATGTATGTATGTATGTTTATTTATTTATTTGTATATATGTATATGTTTACCTGTATGTGTATGTATGTCTGTATATATTTATATATGAATATATGTATAGATATGTTTGTATATGTACATATGATTTTGCTTACGTATTTGTATGGATAATGCTACTCCTCGTTGATATAAAGAGATTATATTGAAAGCCTAAAAAAAATCTACCTATTATCTGAAATGACCCTTCCTGGCACGTGGCTAATGAGGGGTGAACTCCTCCCAGGAAACGCCTGAGTACAGCCCAGGTTGCTGATGTGGGAGTTGGTCATTGTTCTATAAATCTCTGTATGTTTGTAAGTGTACTGTGCCATATAAAATGCAAAGAAACCTTTTTCAATAAATCAGTCATCTGAAGAAGTATCAAAAACTAGTCAGGACTTAATCTTGTATTTCCTATTTTCATTTTCCTTGTAGGTCTTTTGCATCTGAGCATCACGTTTCCGTGTTATTTTTATGCATATATATATATATATATATATATATATATATATATATATATATATATATATATATATTTATATATATTATATGTATATTTATATTATATATATTATATATATATATATATATATATATATTATATATATATATATATATATATATATATATTATATATATATATTTATATATATTATATGTATATTTATATTATATATATTATATGTATATATATATATTATATATATATATATATATATATATATATATACATACATATATATATATTATATATATATTTATATATATTATATGTATATTTATATTATATATATTATATGTATATATATATATATTATATATATATATATATATATATATATATATATATATATATATATATACATACATATATATATATATATATATTATATATATATTATATATATATATATATATATATATTATATATATATATATATATATATATTTATATATATTGTGTGTGTGTGTGTGTGTGTGTGTGTGTGTGTGTGTGTGTATATAATCACCTTCAACCGTTACTAGTCAACTGCAGAAGAAAGGCCTCTGACATGTCCTGCCACTCCCGTCTGTTTATGTTCTTTCTAGGCCAGTCCACACCTGCAAACTTTCTTAGTTCATCCATCCACCTTCTTTTCTTTCTTCCCTTGCTTGTTTTGCAATCTCTAGGTACCCATTCTGTTATTCTTAATGTCCATCTATTATCAGTTATTTTCATTATATGCCCTCTATACGTCCATTTCCGTTTCTTACATGTTATTAGCACATTATCTACTTCAGTGTGCTCTCGTATCCATATTGCGTTTCTGTCCTTTTGTGTTATTCCCGTCATTATTCTTTCCATAGCGCTCAGAGTTGTAACTAGCTTATGTTCTAAGGCTTTAGTAAGGCTCCAAGATTTTGATGCGAAATATAAAACAGGTAGACCATCTGATTAAATAACTTTCATTTTAGAGAAAGTAGCATTTTACATTTCATAATATTTTTGCTTGCCGAAAGCTCTCCGTCCCATGCTTATCCTGAGAAGGAATTTCAGTCTTGTGTCTTGGGAAAACACTGTCTCCCCTAAGTACGTATAATTTATTTTAACAATCAATAGAAGTTCGTCCATAACTCTGATTTGTTTTTATCTGCCTTTTCATTGAACATTATCTTAGTTTTACTTATAATTATTTTCAGTCATACATTTCTGCTTTCTCTATTCAAAACTTCTATCATCTTTTGCAATTCTTCCCTTGAATCACTAAACAAAACAATGTCATCTGCAAGTCTTAAGTTGTTAGGGTATTCCCCATTAATATTAATTCTATATTTTCCCATTCTAGAATTTAAAGAACTACTTCCAAACATGCTGTGAATAATTTGATCGAGAGAGAGAGAGAGAGAGAGAGAGAGAGAGAGAGAGAGAGAGAGAGAGAGAGAGAGAGAGAGAGAGGGTGTCTCCCTGTTTATCTGCTTTCGTACTCTGAATTTTCTCACTATCTCTTTATAGTTTTTGGATTGCTGTACTTCCTGTACATATATTTTTAAGTGTTCTAACATAAGTTCAATCGATTCCTTGTCTATGAAGGGCTTTCATTACTGCTAAGGTTTCGACCTAATCAAATTCTTTTTCATAGTCTGCATGTGTCATGCATATTGGCTTGCTATACTCAGTAGATTTTTTTTCCATTTACTGGGAAATTATATATATGTAGTTATTTGTTGAATACCCACTTTTAAGCTTCCCTGCTATCTTGGTTGATTGAAATCGGGCTGTCTTACTATTTGCCCTAATATGATCTTTGTAAATATTTATATATTACAGAGAGTAAACTTTTTGGGCCTAAATTTCTTAGGCCTTTTGTCTCCCCCCTTTGGAGAATTGATGTAAAGATAAGAGATTTTTCAATCTGTAGGCATAGAGCATTCTTGCAGACCTTTTGTGTAGAGTTCTGTCTATCTATCTATCTATCTCTATCCTTTATTCATAATACTGTTTTAAAGATATCCTCTGAAGCTATATGAAATCACTAACTCCACTTCTGCATCGGGTCATATTTGTATTGCTGTAGCTTATTATTATTATTATTATTATTATTATTATTATTATTATTATTATTATTATTATTATTATTATTATTAGTGTTACTACTACTACTACTACTACTACTACTATACTACTACTACTACCACTACCTAGAAAAGCAAGGTGCTATAAGCCCTAAGGCTGCAACAGGGGAAAATAGCCCAGTGAGATAGAAAATAAGGAAATAGATAAACTACAAGAGAAGTAATGCACATTTAGAATAAACTATTTAAGAACAGTAACAACATTAAATGATATATTTCATATATGAACTATAAATCTTTAAAAAAACAAAAGGCAGAGAAATAAGATATAATAGCGTGCCCGAGATTACCCTCAAGCAAGAGAACTCTAACCCAAGACAGTGGAAGACAGTAATAGTAATAGTACGGCGATAATTATAAAAATTATCTATTCCCTAAAAGCAATGAAAAATAGACAGTTTCAAAGGCAATGAATAGCCCTCTATTTGACGGAACGGTATTGTTCCTTCCATAAAAAAGAAATAAAGGAAAAGTTCCATATGTCCCCTTAATTAAACGTCTCTTTGCATCTTGCACTGGGTAAAGCACCTGATACCAAAGTGAATTCCCCTCCCCTTCCATCTCTCTCCCTCCCTCTCGCTCTGATAAGAGGAGGTCGTTTCATCTTTCCCATGGAAATAGGCAAAAGGTGGTAAAAAATCTTTTTTTTCGTTCTTTCCATATTAAGGTTGAAGTTGAGGGCGACCTCGGCCGCACTTCAGAGGTTTCCTTCGAGGAGGAAAGAGTGAAGGAAGATATTGGGGGTGAATAATTACTCTCTTGCAACTGGGAAGACTGTGTGTCTGTATCTTTGTTCTTTTCGTCTGTTTTGGCTGACATTTCTGCCTTTCCCTTCTTGCCAGTCGAGATTCATTATGATTCGTTAACGCATCTCAATGTAGGTCAATTTTTTCATCTTGAAATTCTCGAAGTTTTATTATGAAGAAAGAGATAGTCACTATCTCTAAAGTTATTATACGAGACTTCTAAATCAAGTTGCCGTTTTGGTTCGTCTCTTGCTTTTTATATTAAATGGCGGATAAGGTCATAGAATTTTAGTCTTTAGGATTGTGAACCAATAGATTTTGGTTTGATTTAGCCCTTAAACTTATCGGAAGAGGACCTCTTATATATAAGAGTATTGCAACCTTAACTTTTATTTGGTGTGGGTGTAAATTTATTTTCTACTGTACTACTTCCATATTTCCCAAACTGCCCTTATTTCTATGGTCTTTTAATTTTTTTTTCCAAAATATTATCTACTACTTATTCCATACACGCCGAAGTCAGACCTTATTAGAACTTTGCCCCGAGGGTTACTTTCCTGGTCCTGTTATGCAGAGAAAAGCCCAGCACCAAGTAGGACCCACTAGATTTGTGTGTCATATAAATCTGTTAAGCATCTCTATCAAGGTCTATAGAGTTACACTGTAGACCTTGAATTAGATAATCATATTGCGAAATCCACAACACTTGCCAAATCCATGTCATCTTAGCCATTCGAAAACAGTCTTTTGTAGTCTTTAAATTATCAGCTTATTATACAATCTTGGGTCCGCATATTTGAAAGCTCTAGTACCCACAGACGCGGTACATCTTTCCTTCAATAACATTTAACTATTCTTGTTGACACCAAGATCTAAATGTGTATTTAGACCTTGATCAACACGATATATTGACTGCAAGATGTGTAGTGATATTCTCAAGTATTTTTGACGCCCAGCTCTGGTAATTTGAGTCATTGCACATATCTTAGAATTTATTCTAACGTTAATTTGAAGGCAGTGTATTCAATTGGTATGTGCGTTATCCATCTTGCTCTTGATCTTTAGGTAAAGAGACACCCGCGAAGGGCGAAAATCTTGCTGGGCCAACTCGTAAATCGTTAAAACAACTACTCTCTATATGTGGTCAATTAACGCCCAAGGTAACAAACTGTACTCTACTATTTTGTTTTCACATAGCTTCTATCATGGTATTGTAGTTTATATCACTTCACAAAGGTAATTGTACATTACTAACATAGCTTTGATACAAGGTAAAACGAGTTATAATACGTAAGTCATTGCCGCGCCACCTTATGTATAAGTAACAACAAAACTATTGTTCCCATCTTACAACACTCACTGATACTGGAGTGTATAGTACTGAGATATTATGCTTAGTACTATCACTACAGTACATATCACTCATAAGTGATCGCTATCTTTGCGAGGACAGCACAACCCTAACAGCTAGTCACCTGACATGCAGATTGTATTTGATGTACAGTAGGGTATTTTGTATATAGTACAGTACTGTGAACACATTAGTAATTCTTTTACAATTAATGTATTGATATTTATCCTACGACGATTGCAACAGTAAAAATAAGATAAACAAATGACTGTGCATGACCACTTACGGTTTACGAAGTTCTATGCTGTGAAATCTGCATGATGCATAATACAATCCTTTGTTGAACTTGAAGTGTATGCTACACTTACCTGTACTTTACAGTAAAAATCCTTATGTCACAGGTATGTAAATTAACACCTGCTGATCCTAAATCCACATAAACAAGGTGTTTTCCCTTCGGATCATGTCCTTTTCCCCCACCCTCTGTACAATCTTCGTACTGCGTGGAGTCACTTTCCACCACATCAGCATGAATATTCTTTTTGTTCTCTATATACCTCACGGTACTCTCATTCAGCCCGAAAAGTCGTCTTACGGCTGCATAAGACATCCATTCCTTGTGCTTATCGAAACCTTCTATCTTCTCTTGAGTCCTGACCTTCCTCTATTGCTTAAAGGTAGCTTGAGAAGATGAAGCAGCTCTCTTAAGGTCCATGGCATTGATAAAAGAAGATTACTTGTTGCTTGACAAATACTTGTGGTAGATGCTTTCGTGATGAGAAATGCTGCTAAAGTGAGACAGAGTTAGCCAGGGAAATGGTGTTGTGCAGGGAGGGAAACGGCAAGAAGGCTGGGTGCAAAGAAGCTAGGCAGTTTGAAAGCATAGGGCTCCATACAGCAGTCCCAACTGCGAGAAACAAACTCTTCGATATTATGCGGATCTCTGTACCGTGAAAAATCGAAATTGTGATGCCGGAACCGCCGATATCGGAGGGCTGCCTGTGTTTAGTAACTTTTCAAGTTGTACTCTGGGTAAGTTGCAATAGATAAGTTACTGTAATCAATTCTGGTAATAACACAGTTAATGACAAGTTTCTTAACAGAACATTCATCCAGATATTTCCTCATAAAAGCAATGTTTCAGAGATCCAGTGATTCATACTATATTATTAATTTGAGATCTGAGACACAAATTACAGTCCAACAAACTAAATTTCGATGTAACCATCATCTCCCACTCCTATTGACGCAAAGGGCCTCGGTTATATTTCGCCAGTCTTCTCTATCTTGAGCTTTTAAATCAATACCTCTCCATTCACCATCTCCTACTTCACGCTTCATAGCCCTCAATCATGTAGGTCTGGGCCTTCCAACTCTTCTATTGCCTTGTGGAGCCCAGTTGAAAGTTTGGTGAAGTAATCTCCCTTGGAGTGCGAAGAGCATGCCCAAACCATCTCCATTTACCCCTCACCATGATCTCATCCATATAGGGCACTTGAGTAATCTCTCTTATAGTTTCATTTATAATTTTGTCCTGCCATTTAACTCCCAATATTGTTCTTAGGGTCTTGTTCTTAAATCTACAAAATATGTTGGATATTGTTTCATTGTCATACTACGACTCGTATCCATACAGTAACACCGATCTCTCTAAACTGATAGCCGGATTTTTACTTGTAATTTCCTACGATTTGATTTCCAAATTTTACTCAACCTAGCCATTGTCTGATTTTCTGTTTTAAATTTTTCATCAAACTCGAATTCTAAATACCTCTTATTAAAAATCCTAAATCCTAAATATTTAAGTGATTCCACCTCATAAATCCTTAATTATTCCAATGATATTTCATCTTCCATTGCATATTCCGTTTCATCATCTGTCTTTCTTCCATTTATCTTGAGCTCAACCTCATGTGATATTTCAGGCATTCTGGTAAGCAAGTTTTGCAAGTCCTGTGGCATTTTGCTAATAACGACAGTGTCATCAGCATGCTTTAGGTCTGCAAATTTCCTGTTACCAATCCAGTCCAATCCATCTCCGTCATCCCCAACTCTTCTATGCATTACAAAATCCACGAGGAGGATGACCAACATGGCACATTCCATTGGAGTACTCCACTGTTCATGGAAATTCATTTGATAGGACTCCAATAACATAAACTTTGCAATTTTTATGCTTATGAACAAACTTAATAAAATTTCTTATTTGAGAGGAACTCCATCATAACGCAGGACTCTCCACAAAATTTAACGGTGCACACTATCAGAGGCTTTTTCATAGTCCACAAATGTCATCAAAAGTGGATTTCTATATTCTACATATTGCTGTATAACATGTCTTAAGACAAAAATTTGGTCAGTACAAGCAAAGGTTTTCTCCACGCTCGACCACCTGAAGAGTTATTACCAGGTACCCCTGAACTCGGAAGACATCTCCAAGACCGCCATTACCACCCCCTTGGTACATATGTAATGTATACATTTATAAAGCCATGACCCAAGGGATCATTGGAGAGTTGGGAGTGTGACAGCAGCCATAACAGGATGTGAAAATAGACCATGCTAAAGCAATGCTTGGCAAGCATTGCATGAGTAAACATTTATGTATGTCTTGCAAACATGTCACAACGCCTCCCGTGAGAAACAGTTGACCTATTGATCCCTACCGGAATCACCTGGCTTCCGGCCATAAGGCTACGTTATCATTTCTTTTTGTATTTATATGAGTCGCTGAGATAGCTAATGTTACGTTATCGACGCGCGCTTATTGTAAAGCAGTTCTATTCATCTTTTCATACGAAATGGTCATCCGACCAAACCATCCATACTCCAGTGATGGAGCTATCAATAAATTGTTTAAAGTTAACCTAAAACTTTGACTTATTCTAAGAAGTAACCTACAAGTCTAATATTTCTATATCACATTGAAGAGACATAAGATGGAACCACAATGTGTACGTATAACATTCGCACACTAACACATACACCTTCAATTACTCCTGTTTTGGCTTTCGTAATGCTGGGGCCATTTTTCAACTTTTCATGGACGGTATCTTAGGGGACCTCTACTTCTGTGTATGTTAAGTGGGCAACATACGGTCCTTTTTCTCTTCCTCCAAAGACGAACACCTCTGTAATATACGCATCGTTCTTTACCGCCTACAACATAACGGCCTTGTAGTCTGGTATGGCAAGTGTACCTTTGTGTCAATGAATTATCGTTTTTAGAGCACCGCATCACTGAAGCATTCCACCCACTCCTTGAGAAGGTAGCAGCCATTCAAAACTGCCCCATGCCCTCGACCGTCAAAGCACTGCAAAAATTCTTGGGCATCATCAACTATTATCACCGTTTCCTGCCAGCCATCGAGGCCACTCTTGCCCCCATCTACGCCTCCCTCACGGGCAAGCCAAAGACCTGAAGTGGGGTCCCCTTCAAGAAGCGGCCTTCTAGAACGCAAAGAATGCCCTATCAACCGCTTACGTCACGTTGTGGGAAAATTTACACCATGCTGCCAGACTTACAAGCCCCAAGCTAAGCAACACATACCGACATATATGCACGCAGCAGCGCACTTTTTCCTGTGCAATGACACTTACAAGCCACCGGTAACCACCTCTTACATTGGCCCTCTCCTCGTGATCCGTCTTACGCCGAAAGCATTCCTCATTAACATGCGTGGCAAAAAAGACTAGGTCTCCATTGATCACATAAAACCATCATATCTTGTGCCAGATGACCCGCCTACAGTACGCCTCTCAAGAGCAGGGCGCCCATTTTCACATGTATGTAATTTTTAGGGGGTTGAGCCATGTTTCACACGTGTGTCACACACGCTTGTTCATTGTAACGGTATGTCAGTGTTTTGTATATTATCGTTATCGCTCTCCCCTCCCACTGATAACCTGTTAGTGCCTGTATGTTCTTGTATCACTGGTTTTGAATTTTTGTGCCTTTTTTTTACTGGAACGTGTTGTATATATACCCATGCTCCGTCAAATCAAGTTAAGTTGCATTCCTCTTGTCTCTCGGTCATCACAAAACTCTCCACTAATTTATCGAATTTGTCAGACTTTATCTACCAATTCCGAGTAGAATTCGCCGAATCGACAGAGACTCTCCATATCTGGCTCTCCAATCCAGCAATATTCGCTTCGTGTCTCATTGTAACTCGCTGCTGAAGCTCTATTCTCTGTTCTGTACTTTTCCTCTACTTGCTCTGCTAATTGCATAGAGAGGAAAGACTCATAGCATTTGCATTATATTGATATTGTTAACACCGATGCTGATAACAATTTAGAAACTTTGTGATGATAATGATAATCACTAGCATTGAATCTACCTAACCTTTGTCTTCTGCTTTTCCTAGATTTACACGTGGAACAAATAACCGTTCCCGTTATGAAGTAGTTTCATTTACACATTTATTTTCCCCTTTTGAGCACTACTAATCCACAATGACAATCACCGAAATGAGAGAGAGAGAGAGAGAGAGAGAGAGAGAGAGAGAGAGAGAGAGAGAGAGAGAGAGAGAGAGAGAGGGGGGGTGGAAATCATAATCCAGGAAGAGCTTCCAGTGTTTCATTTCCGCCACCAAGTGTATTTTCCATTACACTTTTGATACATTGAAACTCCATATTCTGTTTTATTCATAATTTCCCAACGGTCAGGGTGATGAGTATGGATCTGAACCGGAGATATTCATAATGAATCCGAAATTTAGTAGCGTAATATATATCAGTGACGTAAGATAATTCTGGTGTGGAACTTGTATGATCCCTTCTCTCAGTAAATGATTAGTCATCTTTTCTCCTTATTATTGGCTATCAATTTTCCTAAAGTGCAACCATGTTGATATCGTGCCTTTATCATTATGAGAGAATGAATGCTTGGTGTCCTTTGATGTCGAAGATAATTTTGAGAAAATGCCTCTAGCTCATTGTAAAACATTGATGATGACGACGATTGTGTGGCAAAAGGGAAAAGCAAAAATGTTGTCCTGTGATGAATTTGTAAATTGTTTAATTATGCAATGCTCTTCTGTATATTTAAAGCTTTTCCCTGGTTGTTTGATTATGCAATGGTATACTATATATAATCCCTCTCTGAGGGTGAATACCTTAACGTGGTGAAAGGGTTAAGTAGCCAAAAGTGTCCTAGTCAGTCATTCAAACGAAAATCTCCTACCATCTCCAATCCGCACTGGCTGGCGTAATGATGAAAATTAGCCAAACCCTTTATCCCTGTTATTTTTGAGGCATTTGTCTTTCAGTGAACTAGAAATCGCTGAATTTGTTGTTCCCATTGTTTGTATATGTAATTGTATATGTTTATGCATATACAGTATTATATATGTATAGATTTATGTATCTTTATATTTTTATTGTATTTTTGTAGCCCACATTAATCACCGCTGAATAAGGGTTTGCATTTTCCATTTACTATTTCCAGACATCTTTGCTACCTTTTATAAATGTCATCTTTAGAGGTTCGATGGAAAAGGCGGAACCTTCTACTTGCAGTAATTAAAACCTACACTGGTTGAACGATGGAAATATACTTCAATATTGGTAATACACTTTTTACCGTTTTACTTAAACTCTGTTACCGCTCCCTATCTTACATCGTGCTCTACAGGCTCTTGCTTTTCATAGTGTAACTGCAGCCACACCCATCTCTCCTCTGTTCAATGTCCTTCCCGGTCCCAGCGCTGACCAAATAGACCATATTCTATAAATCAAATACTTTTAATATGAACATTAGCACAATAAAACATTCCAAGATAAACATATGAATATATATGAAAATTAGGAGGGAATTCAAACAAATTAACAAAGAAATTTTGAGGAGAAAACTATTTACTACAAATCCTGAAAAAAAAATTTTTGGAAATAAGCCAAGAAATTTTTAAAAACGAAGATCCTCCTCGAAGCCTCAGAAGACTTTATTACTATATTTTCCTTCGGGCCGTTACAGGAGGGAGAGAAAGTTACGGAATAATAATATAAATAACAATATTGATGAGGATAATAATAATGCTGAAGAGGGAGTAGTTTAATTATCCATAAAAATTTCACCTCGCTAGTGTAATATCCGTCTTAGGTTTTAATTTTCATATTCGTTAATAAAAAATTAATACAGCGAAACAAACTAGTGCTAAGCTCTTGCACTGCCATGGCTTTAGTTATAACGGTTTTTATGTAACGAAAGTCACTTCATTTCCAGGAATTTTTTAAATCTACGAAAACACTAATTAGTTTCCTAACTCTCCTTTTATTTGTCTGAATATAGACCACGAAACACTAACCATGATTTTTATGATACGTTTTATAATTTTCACATTTATTAACGTTGGCTTTGATTATTTTTTGTTACATTCTTTTCCGACTATTTCATTCACATTGAATACCATTTCATAGGAAACTGAGATATTCATCTTTATGAAAAATTTATTTCCTGGTATTAAAGTCATGATGCTGAATACCCCTGAATTATTATTTCGCTGACGTCAGCACCACTTCCTGGTTTTTATAATGTCCAGTTTATAAAGTTCCGGGGAATGCAGACTATGGAAAGGTCACTGTCAAAGAGCTTTGTGTGTATATTTCAATGTAATGATTCGTACATTGAAAGATTTACCCGTGCGACTGATACCCAGAAGGTAAGCGTTCGCGAATTTACTCTTGCTCTGTTCGTGGTATACTTAGGATAGTAATGAAAATTCTTATTATTGAAATTCTTAAAGGTAATTTGATTTAATCGTTAGATTTTCAGCTTGCTGTAGGCATATATGTGGGTGTATATATATATATATATTATATAATATATATATATATATATATTATATATATATAATATATTTATTTCTATCTATCTATATATCTATCTATCTATATATATTTACATATATATATATATATATATATATATATATATATATATATTTGTATATTATACACACACACACACACACACGCACACACACACACACACATATATATATACATATGTATATATATGTGTATATTATATATATATATATATATGTGTATAATATATATATATATATATATATATATGTATATTTTATATATATATATATATATATATATATATATATATATGTATATTTTATATATATATATATATATATATATATATATATATATGTATATTTTATATATATATATATATATATATATATATATATATATACACATATATAAAATATACACATATACAAATGGTGGATAGAGCCAGAAGGTGTTACGTAACATCTGGTTTTCAGAAAAAATTCATGGGATGCGATTTCTGGGCCGCACCCTTCTCTCTACAGTAGATATTCAGTCTTGTGTACTAAGATATATTTTTTTCTAGTTTGTTCAAGTACTGAACATAGCTTATATTGAATATGTCTATGTAAATGGGATGGCGACAATTCTTTTTTTTTCTTTTGTAGGGCCATTGTTTCTTTCTTCAACAATTGCTTGAGAGAGGGAAATTTTTATTCTAAATAGGAAATTAGGAAAGTTTATTTTGCATTGTTGAACGTGATTTTCATTTCTTGCAGAGACAAATCAATTCTTTAGGAAAACCATTTTTTGCTAGTCTTCCTGCGACATCTTATTATATTTGGAATTTAGCATAACTATTGAACTGTCTGTAATATCTTACTAATTATATATGTTTAATATTATTCATGTATATCCAGTTTATGTATGTATACATACATGCACATACCTACACACGTAGTATACTTATATGCATTTATACATGTGTGTATACATATATTATATATATGTATATATATATATATATATATATATATATATATATATATCCATACATAATATATATATATATATATATATATATATATATATATATATACAATATATATATATATATATATATATACACTGTATACATGTATATATACATATATAAAATATATGTTTATATAAATGCATATATGTATATATATAGTAGTCTACATAAGGAAAATTAAAAGTTGTGTATATGTAAAAATACTCAAATGTTGAGCATTTTTACATATACGCAACTTTTAATTTTCCTTATGTAGACTACTATATATTGACTTATCTTCGTGCTGAGGAAGATTACATCTGTAATATATGTATATATATAAATATATTTATATATATATATATATAAATATATGTATATACATGCATATATATAAATATATGTATATATATATTTATATCTATACATATAT
>NC_090752.1:73667051-73674551 GCF_036898095.1 Palaemon carinicauda
TCTATTATAGCCACCGTGGTTAAATAAGCAACCTGTTAATGTGTATTATTGTGTTTGTGCTGTTTCATTAGGAAAATGTCTATGGCTTAACCCAAGAAATTTGTCTGCTATAAAGGTGTTTGCCTTCCGGGAAAAAAATCCAATGGCTAAACAAAGGTAAATTTTTCCAGTTTCCGAATAACACGAACGTTTTATGTGTGCTATTTCTATTTGAACATGTTTTCGGATTCTCGGTAGCAAACGACCCTGCGGACGTGCGGACAAATGGACCGGCATACCTTGGTTAAGAGGGGCCATAAATTGGACCGATCAGGGGACAGCGGGAAGCACCACCATAAAGGATTCGGGAATTTATCAAGCCAAAGCCAACCGATCTTCGTTTCGTCGACGTTATGAGACACTCTGAATCGGACGATTAAGGTGAGGGATATGCAGGCGTTTAGGGCGGTCGGTGTCATTCCAATAACGGCTATGAAAACCCGCTCCGATTGATTGCTCTTCAGAAGTTTACTTTATATGTTATATAACTTGCATCGTGCAGATGGCATCATTGGATTTTTTTTTTCTAGGCAGGGTTTAGTTTTATTCGAGGGAGGTTATTTTGAGAACGCGCGTAAGCTTATTTTTTCAATTGGGTATATATATATATATATATATATATATATATATATATATATATATATATATAGTATTTATATATATAGTATTTATATATAATTATATATAATATATATATATTATATATATATATAAGATATATATGTATAATATGTGTATGTATAAAATATATATATAATATATATATAATATATATATATATATATATAATATATATATATATATATATATATATATAAAATATATATATGTATATATATACACATATATATATAAAATGTATATATATATATATAATATATATATATATATATATATATATATATATATATATATATATATATATACATATATATATATATATATATATATATAAAATATATATATATAAAATATATATATATATATATATATAATATATATATATATATATATATATATATATATATATATATATATATATATATATAAATATAAAATATATATATAAATATAAAATATATATATATATATAAAATATATATATATATATATATATATATATATATATAAAATATATACATATATATATATATATATATATGTGTGTGTGTGTGTATATAATATATATAGTGTCTTTAACTTTGTTCTATTTTGCTGTCTTCCTTTAATCATTTGCAGTGTTATTCGGTACCTCCAAATAAAAAAAGACCTACTATAATTATCCTGCAAATGAATCAAAGATGAAGTACTTTAGAAGCAGCTATTCTACAGAATCCGACACTTGACACACATGCTCTTCTTTTAAGTCCTCTAGCTGTTCCGTCTGACCATCACTGTCTATCTCTCTTTTCTGCATTTTTTTCATTTGCTGTTAGTACTCCCAACACTTCGTTGATCTCTTTAATCATCCTTCTTTTTTTTTTTTTTTTTACATCCTTCTCAGTATCCCAAACCCATTTTCTAACTCCTATAGTCCTCCATACATCTTTGTCAATCTCCTTCATAATCTTCTCAGCGATATTTATTTTTTCACTTTTCATCGTCCAAACATTTTTGGTTTCTTCTAAATATCCCCCATAAACTTTTTACCCCTTTGTCAGTCTCCATCTTAATCTTCCCTACAGTTTTTTTTTTTTATTTTTATCTACCCATTATCCTCTCTTAACAATATTTCTCCCTGTTTATACTTGCAACACATTTATTCTTTACTTTTTATCTCTTACTCGTCACAGCACTTTTCAATCTCACAATTAATCCTGCTAACACTTCGTTCATCTCTTAATCATCCAGACTCTTTAGTGATCTCTCTTAATCCTTCAGACCCTTTGGCGATCTCTCTGACTCTTTATTGATCTCTCTTAATCCTCTTGACTCTTTGTTGATCTCTCTCTTGATCCTCCAGACTCTTTTTTGATCTCTATTTTGATACTACAGACCCTTTGGGGGTCCCTCTTAATTTCAGCAGACCCTTTGGTGATCTCTCTCTTAATCCTCCAGACCCTTTAGTGATCTCTCTTAATCATTCAGACCCTATGGTGATCTCTCTTAATCCTCCAAACTCTTTGGTGATCTCTCTTAATCTACCAGACTCTATGGTGATCCCTCTTAATGTTACTGACTCTCTTGATCTCTCTTAATCCTCCAGACTCTTTGTTGATCTCTATTAATCCTCCAGAGTCTTTGGTGATCTCCCTCTTAATCCTCCAGACTCTTTTGTGATCCCTCTTTATCTTCCAGATTTTTTGGAGATCCCTATCTTAATCCTCCAGACTCTTTTGTGATCCCTCTTTATCTTCCAGATTTTTTGGAGATCCCTATCTTAATCCTCCAGACCCTTTGGTGATCTTTCTTAGTTCTCTAGACATCTTGGTGATCTCTCTCAATCCTCCAGACTCTTTGGTGATATATCTCTTAATCCTCCAGACTCTGTTAATCTTTCTTAATCCTCCAGACACTTTGGTGATCCCTTTTAATACTCCAGACCCTTTGGTGATCTCTCTCTTAATCCTCCAGAATCTTTGGTGATCTTTTTCTTAATCCTCCATACTCTTTGGTGATCTCTCTTAAATCTTCAGACCCTTTGATGATCTCTCTATTAATCCTTCAAACTCTTTGGTGATCTCTCTTAATCCTTCTGACTCTGTTCTCTCTTAATCCTTCTGACTCTGTTCATCTCTCTATTAATCCTCCAGACTCTTTGGTGATCTCTCTCTTAATCTACCAGACTCTATGGTGATCCTTTCTTAATGCTACTGACTCTCTTGATCTCTCTTAATCCTCCTCCTGCATACCCTTTGGTGATTTTTCTTAATCCTCCAGACTCGTTGTTGATCTCTCTCTTAATTCTCTAGACTCCTTGGTGATCTCTCTCAATCTTTCCAGACTTTTTAGTGATCTTTCTCTTAATCCTTCTGACTCTGTTGATCTCTCTTAATCCTCCAGACTCTTTGTTGATCTCTCAATTAATTCTCCAGACTCTTTGGTGATCCTTCTTAATATTCCAGACGCTTAGGTGATCTCTCTCTTAATACTCCAAACCCTTTATTGATATCTCTCTTAATCTACCCGACTCTATTTTGATCCCTCTTAATGCTACTGACCCTCTTGATCTCTCTTAATTAATCCCCCAGACTCTTTGGTTATCTCTCTTAATCCTGCAGACCCTTTGGTGATTTTTTTTAATCCTCCAGACTCTTTGTTGATATCTCTCTTAATCCTCTAGACTCTTTTCGGATCCCTCTTAATCCTTCAGACCCATTGGTGATCTCTCTCAATCCTCCTGACTCTTGATCTTTCTTAATCCTCCGTACTCTTTGTTGATATCTCTCTTAATCCTACAGACTCTTTGGTGATCTCTCTTAATCCTACAGACTCTTTGGTGATCTCTCTTAATCCTACAGACTCTTTGGTGATCTCTCTTAATCCTCCAGACCCTTTGGTGATCTCTCTCTTAATCCTGGAGACCCTTTGATGATCTCTCTCTTAATGCTTCAGACTCTGGTAATATATCTTAATTCTCCTCACATTTTTGTTGTTCTCTCTTAATCCTTCAGACCCTTTGGTGATCTCTCTCTTAATCCTCCAAACTCATTGGTGATCTCTCTCTTAATCCTCCAAACTCATTGGTGATATCTGTCTTAATCCTCCAAACTCATTGGTGATCTCACTCTTAATCCTCCAAACTCATTGGTGATCTCACTCTTAATCCTCCAGACTCTTTGGTGATCTTTCTTAATCCTCCAAACTCTTTTGTGATCCCTCTTTATCTTCCAGATTTTTTGGAGATCCCTATCTTAATCCTCCAGACCCTTTGGTGATCTTTCTTAGTTCTCTAGACATCTTGGTGATCTCTCTCAATCCTCCAGACTCTTTGGTGATATATCTCTTAATCCTCCAGACTCTGTTAATCTTTCTTAATCCTCCAGACACTTTGGTGATCCCTTTTAATCCTCCAAACTCATTGGTGATCTCTCTCTTAATCCTCCAAACTCATTGGTGATCTCTCTCTTAATCCTCCAAACTCATTGGTGATATCTGTCTTAATCCTCCAAACTCTTTGGCGATCTCGCTCTTAATCCCCCAGACCCTTTAGTGATCTCTCTTAATCCTTCAGACCCTTTGGTGATCTTTCTCTTAATCCTCAAGACCCTTTGATCTCTCTTAATCCTGCAGACCCTGTGTCTTTCTTTTAATCGTTCAGATCCTTTGTCGATCTCTCCCCTTTTCCTCCAGACCATGTATCGATTTCTCTTAATCCTCCATACCCTGTGTTGATCTTTCTCTTAATCCTATAGACCTTTTGTCAATATTCCTTTTAATCCTCCAGACCTTGTGTCAATCTCTCTTAATCCTCCAGACCCTTTGTCAATCTTCCTTTTTAATTCTTAAGACGCTTTGTCAATATTCCTCTTAATTATCTAGATCCTGAGTCGATTTCCCTCTTACTTCTTTAGATCCTTTGTCGATTTCCCACTTAATCTTCCAAACCCTGTGTCGATCTCTCTTAATCCCACAGACCCTTTGTCGATCCTCCTTTTAATCCTCCAGTCCATTTGTCGATCTCCCTCTTAATTTTTTTTACCATGTGGTGACTACCTTCTTAATCCTCCAGACACTTTGTCGATCTCTCTTAATCCTACAGACCTTTTGTCGATTTCCCTCCTAATCCTCCATACCATTTGTCGATCTCCCCCTTAATCCTCCAGAGCCTTTGTTGATCTCCCTCTTAATCCTCCAGATCCTCTGTTGATCTCCTAAATCCTCTTTATTCTTTCGCTTAACATCTATTCAGTCTCCCTTTTAATTCTGTCGCCGCTTTTTTTAATCTCCCTTAATCTTCTAAAGCCTTAATTATCCAAACGATTTTTATATCTCCCTCATAGTCTTCCCAACACTTCGTTGATCTTTCTTCTCCCTCTCAAGACATTATCGATCTTTTCCTTTATTCATACATTTCAACAATTCTTCTTCTTTATTCTATCCAAGTTAGCAGACGACCTTCAGACGCTGATGCTTTTTTTACATATAGTTACTATTTTACTATATGTCTAGACATTTGTTTCGTAAATACCAAGCCTTTAAACTGTCTTCACAACTTACACTTTTGTTCTGTCAGTCTGGTTTATTAGTCACGCTTCACTTAAGCGGAGGAAGAGTCTGTTCAACAATATATACATAAATTAAAGTTTGAAACTATATATATATATATATATATATATATATATATATATATATATATATATATATATATATATTTCTGATTGGGATTGGGAAAACAGCGCTGTTAAAGGGTACGTATATCACCAATGACCAATATATACATAAATCAAAGCTTGAAACATTATATATATATATATATATAATATATATATATATATATATATATATATATATATATATATATATATATTTATATGTGTGTATATGTATATGTATGTGTATGTGTATATATATATATGTATATATATATATATCTATATATATATATATATATATATATATATATATATATATATATATATATATATATATATATATATATATACACATACACTTAATTGTTTTGCGTGTTGTTCAAAAGTAACAATAATTTGCAATCTCTTTAGTTTTTGTCCTTTTCACATTACCCGAATGGGCGATTCTAGCGATGGGCTTCTTGTCGTAGGAGATCGTCAATAAACACGTGTGATAATGCAGTGATTGATGCCTACGTGACTTAAAGGTTGAAAGGCCGCTCATGAATGACAGAGGCAAGTCTCACTGACAATGCCCTTGTTATAGTAGGACAGTGCCCAAGAGACTAATCATATATACATATGATCAGCGCCCAAGCCCTTCACCACCCTAGCTAGCACCAGGGGAGGGCTGGAAATGGCTGCTGATGACTCGGCAGGTAGACCTATAGGCTCCCCCAAATTCCCACCATCCTTAGCTCACAAGGATGGTGAGGTTAAAAACACTACAAGGAACTACCGAGCTTGAGTTCAACTCGAACCCCAGTCCAGCAGATCGTTAGGCAGGGACGTTTCAAATAGGACACCACAACACTTATTTGAGTACCCTTTTTAATCTTGGAGCTACTCAATTTCCTATCTTGTATTTAAATCGTCCCGTGGACAGCAAGTTATAATTGACCAATATGTCCGTCAAGGTGTTTCGTAGAGGCAGGTACACCTTCAGAATGTACACGTGTTTTTACCTACGTCGTGATCCGGGAACTTCATGATTATGGTTATTTGTTACATGTTGATTCGCAAGGAAGTGCACAGATGGAAAGAGGAAATTGTTTGTCTAATTGATTTGCTTTCTCTCACACACTTTCATTGTGAGAAATGTTGAAAATAATATCCGGGCAAAAATACTCTCTCTCTCTCTCTCTCTCTCTCTCTCTCTCTCTCTCTCTCTCTCTCTCTCTCTCTCTCTCTCTCTCTCTCTCTCTCGTTCTTTTATTCGCTTTGTTTCAATCTTTCATATCCTCTTTGCCATCATGTTATAAAGATTGGTAGAAATTCACCAGAAATAAATCCCCCTTTTGACTATTCACTAACACTTCCACTTTACCCTGTCCCTTTTCCGGCCTTTTTTTAATTTTTTTTTTTGCAGAAATGTTTTCTAAAGTTATAACCCTCACCATGAATTTTGAAAGTTTTCTTTTCCCCAAAATCGGAGTGAGGATCCATGGCACTGAGGCGTATACAAGCAAACACACACACAAGCATATACACACGCATGCACACATGCCTACAAACAAACATATGAATACATAATGCTATTGCATGTTACTTCAGATTCGTATGCTTTTGAAATTAAGGATTTTTAAAAACTCATAAAAAGTTGGTCATCTATACTGAATTAAGTACTGTAGTAATTATTTTTCAATAAGTAGATGATGTACAGTTGGAAACAGGTGTCCCTGACACACCTCGCTCAGAAGAAGTGCACCATATAACACCCTTATTTCGTGACTAGTAACTAAACAGATAGTGTAGGAGAAATGGCAGAGGTGGTGGGCGGTGTTAACCCAGGAACTCGCTGATCAGTAAGTGTGTGTCTGGGTGCACTTTCTCAGAGCGAAGTGTATCAGAAATTCTTGTCTCCAACTCTACCTCGAATTATGGGGTATAATTTGCTTTTGCTATTTGATAATTTTATATTCGTAGGGGTATAAAGTGCGATAATTATAAGTGTTAGAAACTTTCCCTTAAAGATCACTGATGAGTCTGTGCTTGTCATTTTATCAAAGCTTCATTTATTGTATGTTGAGGTAATTATGTCTTTACTTTGAGTTTCATATATCAGAACGTTTTCTTCTGATATTTTATATATACAAAACTGTCGGTTTTTTACCGTATAACGTACTGTATAGCATATTGGAGCTGTAAGACAGTCAATGCTTTTACA
>NC_090752.1:73697478-73702478 GCF_036898095.1 Palaemon carinicauda
CTCGCTGTCTATTACCACTTTATGTGGAACGAATGACGCGGGGAGACTTTCTTTAAGGTAAGGAGCACTGCCCTAGCTTCTAGAAAGTTTTATGAGAAAGGTCTTGAATAGCCTGGACCAAGTCCCCTGGACTTTTTTCCGATGAGAGTGACCTCCCCATCCCTCCTTTGAGGCGTCTGAGTGAATCGTCACCGACGGGGGAGGTGGCTGAAGAAGAACCTGACTTCTTTAGATGTCTGGCTTGGGACCAAAGCCTGAGAAGAGTACTTAGCCGAAGCGGCTGGTCTTCTCAGATCTCTTCACGCGTTTGATGCATAACTTCTCCAAACTCCGATTGCATCCTTTAGCTGTGCTCTTAGCACTGGGTCTGTCACCGAAGCAAACTGGAGAGAGCGCAGTACTCTCTCCTGCTCGTGTCTTGATATCCTTTCGGAATCTTGAAGTCTCTTGACAGAACCCGCTATCTCCTTCCTTTTCTTCGCTGGGGTGGAGAAACGGTGTGACAAAAGGTCCCAGTGGATCTTAGCCACTGGAACTTTTGAGATGGAGAAAGTCGAGACTTTTTCTGTTGATCTTGAAGCCTAGGTACTCTAGGAACTGGATCACTGACTGGAAGCTTGCAAGCATTCTGTCTCGGATGCTGCCCACACCAACCAGTCGTCCAGGTAGGCTACTACCTGAATTCCCTTTAGGCGAAATTGTTTGAGAGCTACGCTCGCAAGCTTCGTAAAAATCCTTGGGGCTATGTTTAGCCCGAATGGCATGGCTCCGAAGGCGTATGGTCTTCGCTGTAGCCTGAACCCTAGGTAGGGGGAGAGTCGATGGCTAATTGGAATGTGCCAGTAGGCATCTGACAAGTCTATAGAGACGGAATATGCCCTCTTGGGCAGTAAGGTCCTTATGTGTTGCAGTGTTAGCATTTTGAATTTGCAATTCACTATGAACTTGTTAAGTGGCGACAAGTCCAGAATGACTCTGAGCTTTTCCGAGTCTTTCTTGGGAACACAAAACAGCCTCCCTTAGAAATTGATGGGCTTCACCCTTTTTCTCCAACCGTTCTTGAACGTACTCCTCCATAACGGGGGTGGAGTGTTGGAAAAACCGAAGGTACGGGGGTGGAGTGCTGTACCAGCTCCCGCCCAATCCATTCTTGAGTAGGCTGTGGGCCCAGGGATCGAAGGTCCACCGATCCCGAAATTTCAGAAGTCTCCCTCCTACCGGTATCACCTCACTTGGACTGCCGTCCTGAGGTCTTGCCTTCCTGACCACGACCACCCCTGAATCCCCTTCCCCTTGAGGGGCGTCTAGACGAGCCTCTGGCTGCCCCTCTAGGCTTTGCTCGGAAGGAAGTAGACTGCCCTTCGAACGCTGGGGTGAATGCCGTGGACTGTGTCGACACGGCCTGGGGTACCCACTGAAAGGTGGTCGGGGTTTGTGCCACGATCTGGGGCACTGGGGGCAATGGCAATTGCAGTTGCTGTTGCTGTCTAAGAGGCTTGGCTGGCCGAGACGGTAGCCTAGTCCTCATAGTCTTCCTCTTTGGTTGAGAACCCTCATCCGGGGAAGACTTTCTTTTGATAGCCAGGTCCCACTTCTGGAGAAGGTTTCTATTCTCCAAGGTGGCTTTATCAAAAACTTCTTTGACCAAGTCGGTAGGAAAAAAGGTCTTTTCCCCAAATGTTGGAGGAGATTAGTTTCTTTAGCTCGTGCCTCACTGTAGCTGAGGTAAACACGAACTCCCTACAAGCTCTCCTTGCCTTGACGAAGCCATAAGGTCCTTCGTCACTGTGGCCAGATGAGGCTTGGCCACTACCATGAACATTTCATGGACCTTGGGGTCACTTGCCATCGTCTCGAGAGTAGTCTGAAGAGACATTGAGGCAGTCAGTCTTTCTTTTGTATCGAACTCACTTCGCAAAAGAAAGTCAGACAGCTTAGGGAGGTCCTTGCCGAACTGACGTCCGGCAATATCAGCCTCCAACTTTCCCACTTAGAACGTAAGATGGATGTCCTTCCAATCTTTGTGGTCCATAGGCAGGGCCAGCGACAAGGGTTTACACTCCTCTAGGGAGGGGCAAGACTTGCCGGCCTCGATTGCTTTTAGTACAGCCAGAAACCCTTTCTGTAAAAGGGGGAAGGCTCTAGTAGGCGAGGACACAAAGGAAGGGAACTTCCTATTCAATGCAGCTACCTTTGAGTTAGAGAAGCCCCTCTCTTTCATCGAAGATGAAAGTAGAGCTTGAGCCTTAGCATGGTCATCACTATGACCTCCTTCGGCTCTGCCTCCTCCTTTGAAGCTGGTTCCTTCCTCAGCCGGACATAACAGTCCGGTTATGGTGCCTTGCTGGGCCAGAATTCCACCCTCCAGGGGAACTGAGCCCAGCATATCCGAGATGACGATCTTTCCAGTCGTCATCGACATGTGCTCAGCATACCTCCATGGGTTAGCATCCGAGCACAAAGGAAGGTCTTTCACATTGAGCTTTTCTGGGGCCCATGTGATTCTGCAAGGCACTGCATTCGCAGTTCCATTGCAGCCGCCTTCTCCTGATTCTCCTTCTGCATTTGTTGGATCATTCCAACAATAGAAGAGAGGGCCTGTCCCAGCTCTACTGGGAGACCGGCCGATGTAGAGGGGCTTGAACTTCATCCTGGGCTTCTGCAAGGAGGTCTTCCTCCTGACACCCGTCCACATCAGATATCCTGTCATTTAGCTGGATGTCTTGCATCGCGACCGCGACTTCAGCATCCACCTGGATCTGAACTTAGGGGATCTCCTCTTGAGGCTGGGGAATCACTGCATCAGCTAATGCCTTAGGGAAAAGATACGCCCTCATCTTCTCACTTGGAAGATAAGGGCCAGAAGTGTACTTTTGGAAGCCCCTTACCCAGGTACGAAGCTTCTTCCTAGCTATTTAAATGTCTCATTAATCAGGTTAGTGCACACAGTACATACCTGAGGGTCCCAATACCGGAGATCATCCTTGGAGACAGCGTATGCTGCGTGTCTCCTACAAAACTCATGTCCGCAGAGGTTCTTGCTGCTGACATTGCAGAAAGCACTTCCCCACTTCGGAGTGTCCTTCTGTAAAGAGAAGAAATTTCCATGAGTATCAAGTGAACTATGTATCACCGGATATGCATAGTATAGCATAACAATTCAGAAATTAAAGACACACACTTGTGTTTCCCTCACAACCCATTGCTGCAGCCTTCCAGATAATAAAATCAAAATGGTTTATCTCTACTAGAGTAACCAATGCAAAGTTTCCAGAGGAAACAGGTGGAGCTCACACCTAGGCAATGATTTTAAAATCCGGGATAATAGACAGGGAAGAACTCTGCTTCTTGTCTGAAGGCAACAGCAAAGGGCCGTGCAAGAAAACACAATAGTGTTAGAAGATACAGTGCTGTACCTAAACTTTTACTATAGTTTTCTTCTTACTGTATATGCTATACAGAAGAATACTAGTACAGTATAGGAGGATGTGTGCCGGCCTGCCTTTGCCGGCCGGCACACACCACAATTAGCTTTAAAGTATACTACTTAACAGCTATAGGGCGGCAGCCCTCTGGTTCAAATGCCTGTGCCGGCGGCAGCAGCTGCCGGCCAGCAACAGTCAGTGTTGGCCGGCAATGATTGCCGGCCAGCAACTACACAAGGTAGTACCCAGCTGCCGGCCACACTCTTGGTGACCGGCAGACAAGGACTGACATAAGCCGGCCGGCAAAGGTACAAGACCGATGCCAGCCGGCAGCAAAAACACCAGAAGACTACACCTGACCGGCTGCCGGCCTCATAGGCCGGCAGCCGGCCTCATAGGCCGGCAGCCGGGACAGGTACAGCACTAGAAGAAAATAGAATGGATGCCGGGATAAGAGTGTACACAACCCCCCGAGCCCGGCAACCGAAAGAGTGCATATAAGGAAGGGGAGAAACTTAATTCAGGCTTCCTTGACCAATGCCGTCCGGCTCTGCCGGCAGGCATGGATGAGGGACCAAGAGAGGTCCGGGCAGCACTCGAAAACATAAGACCCTTGCCGTCCAGCATCTCTGCCGGCCGGCAATGGGCTTAGTCAATTCCACATCCCAACCTATACTAGGTCCAGAAGTAGAATGACGTACAGTACAGTAATACCCCTGTCGGCCAGCTCTGCCGGCCGGCAAGGTACAGTACAGTAATGGCTAGGCCATTACGGAGATAGAGGGGGAAGGGACAAGAGGGTCCTGCCAACCTTGCTTTAGTGACAGATCACCCGCAGCCAAGAACTTTGTCTTAGCCTAAGGGAGATCTAAGGGAAAGGGCCAGCGCAGTAGTATAATACCTGCCAGCTTCCAGAGCACCAAAGCAAGGAAGGCGTTGCTACTCCCAAGGGAAGATTTATCCTCCCGAGAACAGCAACAGGACTTAGTCTGGTCGATCACACAAGAAGGAATCATAACTACAGAAACCTTCGATAGTGACCTAAGGGAGCTAAGCTCCCTTTGTAAGTGTTAGGTCAGCGAGGGAGACTCTGCCCCAAGCCAAACAACACGGACTCAGACTAAAAACTCTGTTGTTCTGTCCCTCTTTGAACCAGACTTTGCTGGAACAGGAAGGTACAGTAACACCCTAGTATAGTTTTATCGAAAATAAATTCGGAAAAAACCACTTAGGGATAAGCCCAAGGCTTAAACAGAGGGAAAGGGATTGCATACCTTCTCCGAAGAAAAGAAAGCAACCGGGGAGTATAATAAAGTATACTAAGGCTCCATAAGCAATTAGCCTAGGCACCAAGAGAATCGATTACCTAATTCACCGAAACTCTCACGTATACAATCTTGGAAATATTCCACACAGTCTAAAATGTATAAAGTATAGCCTAAAGCTTCAATAAAATTTAATTACACTCGGAAAAACCAAAATCATGCATTAAGTACTAGGACCAAACGACTAGGCTACATGGCCTAGCGTAGGCCAGAATGGCGAATACTTCGCCAAATAATACTAAGCACGAAA
>NC_090752.1:73709978-73712478 GCF_036898095.1 Palaemon carinicauda
GACTGCAAGTGTTGGGTTATTGGTTACACTGTCATTCTCCCCCCCCCCTCTCTCTCTCTCTCTCTCTCTCTCTCTCTCTCTCTCTCTCTCTCTCTCTCTCTCTCTCTCTCTCTCTCTCTCTCAGGACTAACCATTGTAACTCGTTCATACTATTTGCAGCCAAGACTGACTTAGCACAGACAATTTAACGTAAATTTAAAGGGCATTCACCAATATATAAACTTATGGTCAGTGGCCAAGCTAGGACCAAGGAAGTCGAAACAATGGTTTTTGGTGACTCAGCAGGTAAACCCTGAATCCAAAGCTCTCCAGGACAGTTATGTTGCAAACACTATTGAAAACTATAAGCCTATAAGTGGAGCTCGACCTCTGACCCATGGATTGTATAAAAGTAGACTGGGAAAACCTTACTTGAATAAAGCTAGCAAACAGAAGTATTAAAAGGAAGCTTCAATCTATACTTAAACGACTGAGGAAATTAAGAAACACCAAAAAGCATCCATATTTTAAATAAACTTGGCCAACTGTGAACATGAAGGGAGACAGCTTCCATATTTTGTGCTGGTTTACATAACCAAACATTGCTGGAAGACTAAGAAACTGGCGTCCTGTCATTCTTAAACAATGCTGAATACGGGTTTACTCAGTAGTTAATTACCAGAAGACTTGTCAGGCCTAACATGTGCCCCCCCCCCCCCCCCCCCCGGGGGGGTTTGGAATTGGTGACTACTTATCAGTCAGCTCTTTCAATATATGATAAAGCTATAATTTGCTGGCACTGAAAATTAATGTCGTTTGGTTCAAACGTTGAACCAAATCCACATTATTGATGAGCTAAAAAGACACTACTTTATCTTTCAACTCGATGAAAATCAAGATTACTTTAGAGACTGCAATAAGTAAATGGGATAAATTAGGGATACAATTAACTGTAGTTACGCTAGTATCAAAAATAAATTAAGATTAACATTTTAATGAAGGCTATGAATTGTTTATACATAAGAGAAATATACTACAATGGATCTAAAATTATTTGAAGAATCGTTCCCACAAAAGTGAGACTGCGTAACCTTTAGGTTTCTTTACTGAATGGCTTAATGGCATTCTGGCCGGGCCCCTATACTGCTGTAGGCTTTTCATAGAGATTACAAAGCAAATGATATAAAACTCAATTGTAGAATTATTGTTAACAAATTGGTATTTCTGTTGTAGGTGTAATGATGATAAGTGTAAACTTAATGTATATGCACACACTTATTATATATATATATATATATATATATATATATATATATATATATATATATATATATATATATATATATATATATATATATTCATGCATACATACATACATATACGTATACATATACATATACATATACATATACATATACATATACAAATAGATACACACGCACCATGCATAACTAATGTGAATGTAGGTTTTAGCTACTTTGCTTGCGGCAATACCACAACATAAGTACGTCCAAAAAGTAATCACACAGCTCCAAAAATACTGTGTTTTCATGCAGCATTTTTATTTACTTGGGATTCATTCTGGAATTCTGCGAGTATTTTTTTGGCTCCCATCATGGTAGAACACTTAAAAAGTCTCAATGATTTTCTCTATTCAGCAACACTTCCTGTTTGATGAAATGTTTTTATTTCCTGTTTTCTGCTATTTCTGTTTTTCCCAGAATGCTTTCTAACCTGTGTGCATATACTTTAGCTTGTTTTTAATTTTCCAACACTTACCCGAAAGATTATGCTTGCTGACATTATCATACACCTAATGGAACACGTACACAAGGAAGAGGGGGCGGGGACGCTATTTCGTATGAAGACTGTCTGGAATGCGCAAATAGATGCTCTTTCTAAATGGGAAACAGATGAGGAAGTATTTTACGATAGATATCATGGAATGAGTCCATTATTATAGTCAGAGAGAGAGAGAGAGAGAGAGAGAGAGAGAGAGAGAGAGAGAGAGAGAGAGAGAGAGAGAGAGAGATCGGGCGCAGTCTCCAAGTGAATAACTCTGTTGACTTGATGATGTACAAAAATGTTGATTCCTCTATTGAATGAACACTTACCTGTTTTTGTTTTTGTACACACGTCTTCCTTTGTTGAGATACTTAGCAGTTATTTGATACTATGCGGAATACCTTGGTCCTTTGGGGGAGGTTGATAGGAATTCAATTAAAAGGCTTTCAACTTCCACACTTATTAGTTCTCAAGCATTATTGAAAATAGTGAGAACAAGTGAAAAGAGATGACATGTACGATGTGATAGCTTTCAGAAGTCCCCATGATGGAAAATCAGATTATACTTTTATTTTCCATGCTTTTAGCAGATGCACCTATAGAGTTCTTATGGAAGATCTTTGGGTACTGTATTTCATGTCTATATTGTTTTTTTAATGAGTTTTAATGTAAATTTTACTGATTTTTTTCCCCCTACGTTTTCAGTGCTCAGGAATAGGATATTTTCTATTTCATT
>NC_090752.1:73729064-73731564 GCF_036898095.1 Palaemon carinicauda
TCAACTTTCAACTCTCTCAACTATTGTGTAGATTGTTTAATAGTTTTGGGAAAAAACTGTGATTCTTGGTCTAACCATATTTACTTGATGAATTGGCCATCTTGTTATACGAAAACTGTGTTCTAGAACCTTCATTCACTTAATGTCTTGATTCTCCACACCTGTGGAACCAAGAAATCTTTGGAAAATTGTAAGGAATTTCATAGCAAGTCGACAGAGTCGGAGAAGGAATGTTCGAAATGATTTTACGTAGCTCGGGGTTTCACCACAATTCCAACAGGAAAAGCAAAACCTGATTCCTCTTAGTATCCTGCTGTCCTCGTGACTCCCCCGAGTATTGTGCGATTTTATATTATAAGAAATGGCAAACACATCCCCACTGAGCTGGAATATGTCAGAGGTTGACTGCAAGTGTCGGGTTATTGGTTACACTGTCATTTTACCCCCCCCCCCCCACCCCTCCCTCTCTCTCTCTCTCTCTCTCTCTCTCTCTCTCTCTCTCTCTCTCTCTCTCGCATAAAACTTGTATTGAATACCCATAGTCTCTTTTTACGGCAAGGACTAACCAATGTAACTCGTTCATACGATTTACAGCCAAGACTGACTTAGCACAGACAATTTAACGTACATTTAAAGGGCATTCACCAATATATAAACTTATTGTCAGTGGCCAAGCTAGACCAAGGAAATCGAAACAGTGGTTTTTGGTGACTCGGCAGGTAGACCCTGCATCCAAAGCTCACCAGGATAGTTATGTTGCAGACATCTATTGAAAACTATAAGCCTATCAGTAGGGCTCGTCCTCTGACCCATGGATTGTATAAAGGTAGACTGGAAAAACCTTACTTAAATAAAGCTAGCAAACAGAAGCATTAAAAGGAAACTTCAATCTATACTTAGACTACTGAGGAAATTGAGAAACACCACAATCATCCATATTTTAAACAAACTTGGCGAACTGTGAACATGAAGGAAGAAAACTTCCATATTGTGTGCTGGTTTCCTTACCCACACATTGCCGGAAGACTAAGAAACTGGACAGAAGACTATTGTCATTCTTAAACAATGCTGAACACTAGTTTACTCAGTAGTTAATTACCAGAAGACCTGTGAGGCCCAACGTGTGCCCCTCGGAGTTCGGAATTGGTGACTACTTATCAGTCAGCTCTTTCAAGATATGACAAAGCTGTAATTTGCTGGCACTGAAAATTAATGTCGTTTGGATCAAACGTTGAACCAAATCCACATAATTGATGAGATAAAAAGACACTACTTTATCTTTCTAATGATGAAAATCAAGGTTACTTTAGAGACTGCAATAAGTAAACGGGATAAATTAGGGATACAATTGACTAGTTACTCGAGGAGTCTCAAAAATAAATTAAGATAAACATTTTAATGAAGGCTATGAAATGTTTATACATAAGAGAAATATACTACAATGGATCTAAAATTCTTTGAAGAATCGTTCCCACAAAAGTGAGACTGCGTAACCTGTAGGTTTCTTTACTGAATGGCTTAATGGCATTCTGGCCGGGCCCCTATACTGCTGTAGGCTTTTCATAGAGATTACAAAGCAAATGATATAAAACTCAATTGAAGAATTTTTGTTAACAAATTGGTATTTCTGTTGTAGGTGTGATGATGATAAGTGTAAATGTAATGTATATGCACACACACATTATATAATATATATAATATATATATATATATATATATATATATATATATATATATGCATGCATACATACATACATACATATACGTATACATATACATATAGATACACACACACCATGCATAACTTATGTGAATGTAGGTTTTAGCTACTTTGCTTGCGGCAATACCACAACATAAGTACGTCCAAAAAGTAATCACACAGCTCCAAAAATACTGTTTTTTCATACAGCATTTTTATTTACTTGGGATTCATACTGGAATTCTGCGAGTATTTTTATGGCCCCCATGATGGTAGAACACTTAAAAAGTCTCAATGATTTTCTCTATTCAGCAACACTTCCTGTTTGATGAAATGTTTTTATTAACTGTTTTCTGCTATTTCTGTTTTTCCCAGAATGCTTTCTAACCTGTGTGCACATACTTTAGCTTGTTTTTAATTTTCCAACACCTACCCGAAAGATTATGCTTGCTGACATTATCATACACCTAATGGAACACGTACACAGGGAAGAGGGGACGGGGACGCTATTTCGTATGAAGACTGTCTGGAATGCGCAAATAGATGCTCTTTCTAAATGGGAAACAGATGAAGTATTTTACGATAGATATCATGGAATGAGTCAATTATTATAGTCAGAGAGAGAGAGAGAGAGAGAGAGAGAGAGAGAGAGAGAGAGAGAGAGAGAGAGAGAGAGAGAGAGAGAGAGATCGGGCGCAGTCTCCAAGTGAATAACTCTGTTGACTTGATGATGTACAAAAATGTTGATTCCTCTATTGAATGAACACTTACCTGTTTGTGTTTTTGTACACACGTCTTCCT
>NC_090752.1:73736564-73739064 GCF_036898095.1 Palaemon carinicauda
AAGCAGATTTATTAGCAGAGCAAAGTTGTGTAAAGAAAATGTTGACTACAATTTCCCACTGTCATATGAAAGTTTGAAAGATAGAATTGAAAAACAAGAACGTCATTAAGACATAGAATATCTGTACGGAGTATATCTGGAGAGTACCTGGTTCCGAAATTACATAGATATCACTAAGTTTAGGATATAAGTATTTTTGGGAGGTGACAAATGATAGAAATTCCTACATAAGAAACTGTCGTTTCTGTTAGTTATCTGATGGGCACAGGTTACATCATTATATTTAAGGGTGCAATGAAATTGAACGTTTATGAAGAGCAATCAAAACCTTGTCATTCCTTGTTATTCTCGGCCATTTCTTGGATCCTGGGGTGTTTTTAGAAGTTTTGAAATGTTACCCGAATTTTGCAAATGCTCCTGAGTTTGCCATATTAATATTGTTATTATTGTCATTATTGTTACTTGTCTTTAAGTAAAGGGGGTGCGCCATTTGTGTCCTGGTGGGTATGTTTGCATGTATATATATTGTATGTATGTATGTATGATATTGAGCATAATAAACTTGTTAAATCTCTCTCTCTCTCTCTCTCTCTCTCTCTCTCTCTCTCTCTCTCTCTCTCTCTCTCGTTAATGATCCAAATTGATAAACTCATTAGCCTGTTTTAGTACTGTACAATCTTCCACCTCCAGTTTGTAAAGCTACAACAGATTTATTCGAAATAACAACAATCCATAATAATTTTCACTTCTTCCTTCCTAACCAAAACGTAGTCAATATATATATCTCATTTTTTCGACTTTTGAATGTTACCAAATTACTTCGCGTTTTCTCAAAATGTATATCAAAGACAACCAAAGTCACAGCTACTACTTATTCTAACAGTCTTTCACCTTCCTGATTTCTTCTTTAAAACCTTTTCCTCCATGTATGTCTTCAAAGCCATCAGAACTCTCACTTACAAAAGCATTTGTGAATCCAAAGAACACTACTTTACTTCTTTGAATTCTATATTCTAAATTTCCTTTGAACTCCTACTCTTCACTACACCTTTGTTGGGAACATATACTGAGATGATATGCCCCGCTCTCTTATATATCACCAACTTTGAGCCCATGAGTTTGTTACTGACACGCTGGACTTAAGTGACATTGGATGGAGAATAATTCCTACCCCATTCCTCCTCGTATCTACCCCCGTGTAGTAAATTTTATATCCTTACCCTGTCCTTTTATTTTTTTTTAATTTTTTTTTTTGTAACTTTTCCCTTCCATTTAGTGTTCTGTATACAGAGAATAATAATTTGTCTTCTCTGCATGACATCAATAAACGGTTTTTTCTTCGATTTTGTGTAATGTCTTGAATTTTCTCATATCAAGGAATCTTGTAGTTTCCTGTTTCACAAAACATGAAGTATATTCTTCCCTACCTTTATATAACCATCTTTTTCTTTATTGGTGCTCCTTTTCTTAGAACTTTTTCCATAACATTTTGAGCCATGTTTGATAAAATCATTTTGCGTAAGCTTCTCTCTTATTGCCCAGATAGTTTTTTTTTTTTTTTTTTTTTTTTTTTTTTTTTTTTTTTTATCTAGTTGTGACACCATCTTGTGAAATTGATAGCTCCCTTCCTTTAGTGTCCTTTATCATAACCCTTGTCGTATGCATTCTATGACACTTGAATTCTCCCAGTTGTCTTTCCTTTGATGTCGTGCGTCTCAAAATTTATATGCCGCCTGCGAAATATAATTCCTTTCCTACTGGCTTTTCTTGAAGTCTATCAAATAGGATATTTACATCCAATGAATAATTCTTTTTTCTTTATTTATTTACTGTTATATTCACAAAAATCCTTCATATTCTTTAGTATTTTTCATTGTATATTTCCGTTGTGCCCAGTGTCACACAATTCCTTTGCATTCTTTATAATTCTTCTTGTCCTTCCTTTGGTTGCTAGTAATTTTTTTTTTTTTTTTTTTTTTTTTTTTGCATCCTATGTCCTATGGTGTATTTCGCCATGTTAATAGGTGCTCTATGTTTCAAAATTTCCTTCCATCATAATCCTTTTTGACCTAGTGTCAAACATGTCATTAGCAGACGCATTCCCTCTGGTGCCTATGTCACACAAGCCATTTACATCCTATGACACAGAAATAATTTTATTCCTTATTTCACTAAGTGTCCTGTGTACCACAATTCCTTTGCATCCTATGGCACATTTTCTCGCACTTCGCATTTATGTTGGTGTGTTGTTGCACAAATCCTTTACGTCGTAAAACACAATTCCCTTTACCTTGTCTTTTCTTTAGAGACTTGTGACACGGATCATTTTGTTGTGTTCCTTTGCAGCCTGTGACACTATTTCCTTCAATGCCGTCTTATTCTGTTTTTAATGACTTGTCATAAATCATTTCTACCATAATACACTCAATTCATTCATTTGTTTCTTTTTTCTTTATTTGCATTCCTCTGCAATTTTGATAGATGTCGGTTGTCACTTAGA
>NC_090752.1:73744064-73761564 GCF_036898095.1 Palaemon carinicauda
TAATTATATAGGGGATCTCTCTCTCTCTCTCTCTCTCTCTCTCTCTCTCTCTCTCTCTCTCCTATCGATGTGTTAAACCAAGGTGCCCTAACACGAAATAAATATATGAGATAGTAAGCGCTTGATTTATGAATAGGCTTCACAATGTTTCGCGCTCAAGTAAACGGATGAATAAATTTTCCAGTTATAGCCCTTCTGCCCACTATTCTCTCTCTCTCTCTCTCTCTCTCTCTCTCTCTCTTCCCCTTTTTCCCGGTAAGTGATATGATAAATAATTATTTATCTCTCTCTCTCTCTCTCTCTCTCTCTCTCTCTCTCTCTCTCTCTCTGCCCCTTTTTTCCGGTAAGTGATATGATAAATAATTATTTATGTATCTTAATGCTAATTTGGTCGGTCACCTACTCAAAAATATCGAAAAAACCTAAAAGAAGTTTTTCTTATTAAATGAACTGCCGTCAAATTGTAATTTGAATTTTTTCAGATTGGACACTTTTGGATGAAGATCTCTCTCTCTCTCTCTCTCTCTCTCTCTCTCTCTCTCTCTCATTTTATAAGGTGCATCGGCCAAATTGGTTCGACGGGTTTTCTGGAATTTTAAGAGATTGTCAAACCTGTAGAAATTATTTTATCTCGACAAACAAACTTACACACGTATAGGCCTACACATATATAATGTAAAAATAGAGAAAATATTGGTATACAATAATATTGAATATAGGCTATGTATATTTTTCCCCCAATTTTATAGTAACTCTGACACCAAAAAAACATATCTGAAATTGAAAAAAAAATATCAATTTTTGGAATTGGAATGAAAATGATTAATCTCTGCTCCATTCCTCTTGTTTGCCGTTAAGTAGTTGGCGTGTAATTGGAACGATCCATAGCTTATAATAAGCTAATTAAATGAGGATGTATGTCATCGAGTTCGGAATCCAATACCCGATGGCCTTTTGCCACCCACCCCCCTTCCCCACCCCCTTCAACCCCTCACCTTTCCTCCCCTCTCAATCTCTTGAAACCACCACTCCCCTTCCTCTCCCGAATACGTGCAGTATTAGTTTCCGATTTAACCCCCCCCCTCTCCCCGAAATGAACTCTCATGCCCTCACTCCCTCCCCTCCCCCCCTTTCCCTCGACAATTTAATGAGGCGTAGCTACTGCGGCTAATGATCGTTAAACCGGAAGCCGATCCCATTTCGCTAATTATTCTCGGTAATTAGTGTAAACAATTATAAAAAAAGGAGCAGTGCCAAAGAGGAGAGTTGTTTATCTCTCGTCTGCGGTTTGCGTTTTGTAGTGACAGATTATTATTGACAGCTGATCGAAGGGAGAGAAATCTGGCGTTGCGCTGACTACGACATCAGTAACTTGTTTTGATGGAAACTGTGGGGACAAACCGAGTGTACGTGATTGCTGAAAATAGATAAATATTATGACCCGGCCTTTTTTTTATTTTAGGATGGTACTGGATTATATGAAGAGGGTGAATTAAGAGGATATTATTAATGCAATGTGTTACTTTACATTTACACACATACACACATACATATACACACACGCATATATATATATATATATATTATTACTTGCTAAGCTACAACCCTAGTTTGGACAGCAGGGTGCTATAAGTCTAGGGGCTCCAACAGGGAAAATAGCCCTGTGAGGAAAGGAAACAAGAAAATATTGAATATTTTAGGAACAGTAACAACATCAAAGTAACTATTCCCCATATAAACTATAAAAAAAAAGAAGTGAACAAAACAATAGGAAGAGAAATAAGAAATATTAGTGTACCCGAATGTACCCTCAAGGAAGAGAACTCTAACCGAAGACAGTGGAAGACCATGGTGCAGAGGCTATGGCACTACCCAATACTAGAGAAGAATGGTTTCATTTTGGAGTGTCTTTCCCCTGCTTGCGATAGCCAGGGCTGGGGAGTAGGGACTCTGAACATCCGACTCTGACTCCTATAATTTTTTAGAACCGACTCCGACTCCAATTTAAAAAAAATAAAAATAATTAAATATTTTTATATAATTTTCATATTTTATGTTGCCTATTAGTCAAAATAGCATTTCATCATTACTAGCCTTCTAGCCTGGTAAGTAATGGTTTTTATTGAAAACATTTCACGTAGTTTCTTGGATTCAGCGTTTCGTAGGTTACACGAAACTGTAATCAGAACACCCGTCATTTCGAGATGTTTACATAAAAATAATGACCTAATTCTAAGATTATTCATATACGTGCTGCATAAAACTATGAATCAGTATCAACTCCTACCGTTTAAATGGCTAGTGGTGATTAAATTAAGAGTTAATCATGAAATAAACTTTAATGTCCAGAGACTCGTGCGTGGAGAGAACAGCTGATCGCATGTATAATATTATTGTTTTGGTTTGTCTTCTGGATGAGAGATGGCAGGAGCTATACGTGTTTCCCAGTGACTGCCTTTATTCGAGAGGGTGTTAAAAAAACGGAGGGTAATATGAAACGTTTTTTGAGCGACTTTGAAAAAAATGTAACTTAGGATACCAAAAGAGAATATTTCTCCAGAGCAAAAATTTCATTTTTGAGGAGTCGGAGTCGGTGGAATTTTATCGACTCCGACTTCGACTCCTCTAGTCCTTAAATTGGCCTCGATTCCGACTCCGACTCCTCGACTCCGACTCCCCAGCCCTGGCCATAGCTAAAGAGCATCTTCTACCCTTACCAAGAGGAAAGTGGCCATTGAACAATTACAGTGAAGTAGTTAACCCCTTGAGAGAAGAATATATTGATTTTAATAGCATACATAATATTACGTTCACATAATCTGCAAGGTGCCAAATAACTACTCTGCAATCTGTTACTTAATTACTCTCATCTGTTCGAGTTTGAAAACATGGCATCATTGTTAACATTGTCAAAGGTAGCACTAAATTCAAGCCCGATAATACTAACATTGGGAATTGTAAAAAGGGAATCTCGTGCTCCAATGCATTCGCAAAAGCCAAACGACAAACTAAGGAAATGGTCAACACTTGGATGTTGGAATAATCCTGAGCGAAATGGACATGCTGAGGTATGTGAGGGAATAGCTTAATTTATACAATTTTTTATCGGTAATCAGCTGGGCTAGAGATAACGCACACTCATTTACCTAATGTAGTAAGTAATTTTATCAGTTATCCAACAATTGCGAAAAGAATATCTGTTGCTAGCTTGGCTAATGTAACGGACACCAAAGGAGCTTAGAAGTTATATATCTTCATGAAAATGGAATGAAAGATAAAATTTTCCTTTGGGTCTATACCCCTATAAACATTATGGTCCAGTAAAAGTTTTATTTTTACGGGACCGAAACGTTAACCTAGTTAGTTTAGCTTCAAGAAAATAGGAATGAGGAAGATAGTTTTATTACTCTGCTTACTGAATACATATCTGCCAAAAGGATTGCCGTTTCCTTTGCGCAGTAAATGACTGACCATCAGGTAGAAGCAAAGCATGAACAGTTGTCTATCTACACCAGAGAGTACAGATTTGAGGGTAGGCCACCATTTATGTTCCTGGGTTGTAACAAAACGGGTTTCTTTTACGGTCAAATTGTTTTCCTTTTCAGTTGAAGCGTAAACTCATAGTTGATTACTATTACTCCAAGTAAAATCTGATCTATTACATTTCCAAAAATTATAAAACTGTTTCCATAAATATGTACGTTTTCAATCGTATTTGAACCAGGGTTTGTCCTGAATTTAGTATTTTAACACATGGGAAAACATACACCTAACGATTATGTTAACCATGTTTTCATTTAAGAGAGTAAGTACAACCCCTTTGTACACTTTTGGCCAATATAAATGTAAAATCAGATCTTTAAAACACCTGCCGTTCTTCAACTTTTTTTCTGACTTATATTATCTCTCACATTCATTGCATTCATTAGGAAGATAACTTCAACTTCAAAACTTGACATCAATATAGTCAATCCCAGGTGTGAATGTTTTTAGGCAAGCGGCAATTATTTTCAACTAGATGAAACTCGCCAGTGTTTAACATTGTTAGGAAGATAAGATATGAATTGAATTTAAGAGGAATTCTAAAAAGAAGTGTAAGATTGGTGTTTTGTGGAGACAAATTCTAGGGATTTTAGAGGGGCTGAAAGAATAAGGGTAAGCAGAGGTACAGTTGGCTTCATTAATTCTAGGGCCACTTCACGGGAAGTTTAGGAGACGTTTGGCAGCTGTACATTGTAGCTGCTGTAGCAGGCAACGCTGTGTTTAGTAAATAGAAAATTGTTGGAAACGGTGATTGTAGAATGTAGAACAAAGTCGCTGAGCTTGTAAACACGTGATCACAGGCATTTTCATGTATTCTACGAAGTGTTGTATAGAAAAAAATATCGTTATTTGCTTAACTGTACTTGATTAAAATAATAAAAATCTGTTTGATCACATATTTACAAGCTCAGCGACTGTTTTACAGCCAGCGTTGCCAACAGATTCCCTTTTTTTTGTTAAATAAGCGTTGCCTGTTATAATGTACATATGTCGGACATTTTCTTAGATTCCCGTGAATTGTACCGAAATTAATGAAGCCAACCGTACCTGAAGAACACAGCTGGAAACACGGGGCATGTATTATTAGGGGACGTTGTCACATTTGCCTTATTTTGTGGGTTTTCAATTTATAAGCGCTCTAGCAGCAAACTTCCAGCTAAGTGAAACGAGAAGAATTAGTATATTGTGATGGGAAAAAATAAGCAACAAAGTGAACATGTCTCGGGTATTGCCAGATATGATAAAAAAGATAACATAAAGCGAACTAAAATCCCAACTGACAATTACACTACAATAAAACAATAAACAGAAAGACGAAATGACAACCTGCTAGTCAGTTGCAGTTTACTTTCTGTTCATACCTTTTGGGTAGAAGTGCATTAAGACCCGAATAATACAAAACTGTACAATGGCTCTTTCTGCAATGGTTAGAAAAAAAATCTAGGGTGCATTTGATGGGACAAATGTAGTTGAGTTGTTGAGCGAAGGTCAAAACTTTGTCATGTGTATGGGCACCCGAACTTTAAACGTATTTTTTTTTTTTTTTTTTTTTTTGTATTTGGGAAAGGCATCCCATGTTTTATGAGAGGAAATTTCTGGAAGATCGCAGAACTTCTATTTTCTTAGATGCATCTTATTTAGGAAATGTGTGTGTGTATGTGCGTGTAATTAGGGAGCTTATAATGGGTTACTTTGAATTGAAGACGTGCATAACTTACATAAATGGTTAAGAATTATGCAGAAATGCAGTATGACATATATATATATATATATATATATATATATATATATATATATATATATATATATATATATATACATATATATATATATATATATATATATATACATATATATATATACATATATATATATATATATAATATATATACATATATATATATATATATATATATATATATATATATATATACATAATATATATAATATATACCTATATATATATATATATATATATATATATATATATATATATATATATATATATATATATATATATATATATACACACACACACAGTGATACCTTGGTTTACAAGTAACTCGAAGTACATTCATTTCATTTCTGAACATGTTTATTGTTTCGGTCCATGAGCAAAAAATTGTCTTCACATTTTTTGTGGACAAGTATTACCGATAATACCGAAAATCTGTTGGATATTGTTTTATTGTCATACCATGACTCATATCCATACAGTAACACCGATCTCACTAAACTGATATATAGTCTGATTTTTATATGTAATTACAGGCGATTTGATTTCCAAATTTTACTTAACCCAGCCATTGTTCGATTTGCTTCTTTCAATCTTTCATTAAACTCCAATTATAAAGACCCTGTATTAGAGATCATAGTTCTTAGATACTTAAATGATTCTACCTCATTAATCCTTTCTCTTTCTAATGATTTTTCATCATCATTGCATATCCCGCTCTAATAATTTCTGTCTTCTAATTATCTTGAGCTCAACCTCCTGCAATGTTTCATGTATTATGATTTGGAATTTCATTCTTTGTAATAAGAAGGCGTGGCCTTAGTTTTGTTGTGCAACAAAAAATTTTTCTAGTTAATACCATAATCTTTATTACTGTAACTTATGAATTTGCATCACACTGCGCTTTTAGGAGACGAAAAGCCTCGGCCCCGTTTTCAGGAGGTGAACATTCGTAAAGGAATTGTTAGGTAGAAATTTTAATTAATGTGCTTTTCATCATAAAGATCATTGATCGCAGGAGAACCCATTGATAATGACCTAATGGCGAGGGAACTTCATCACAACCCCATGTAACAGGAGAATTAGTTGTTTATGACTCCACGGGGATTTCACACCGTTAGTGGATTTTTTAATTTTTTTTTTTTCCAAGCTCCTGGGTACACTAGGTTGGCTATTACCTAACCTCAGCTAATGTCTTCAAAGCCCCGGTCCCACACACGTGGAATTGAAATCTCCATTTAAATGGTTAGGCTGTATTTATGGAGTTCTCTCTCTCTATTTTTTTTTTTTTTTTTTTTTTTTTTTATTATCCTATGCACTCACGAGGGATCAGTTGCAACCTTTTGAGACGGGTTTTTCTATTTACTTTTGTACCCATCCTCGGCACGAGATTAATTGGTATTTGGTTTTTACGTTCTCCTAAATGAAATCTTTTGAAAATTGTCCTTTTGTGTTAAACATGTATGTGTGTGATTGTTTGTGTCTTGATGGATATGTGTATAAATGTGAAAAATATAATTTAATTTTGTTTATTTGATGGCATTCATTTAAAAGAATCGCTGATCAGTAAATGATATGGAACTTTATGCTTTCAAAGTCTTGAACTTCTGCTTTGTTAAGTATCAGAGACGAGGATTTTCCATCCCTCATAATAATGTTTATATTTTTTTATTTTTCATTAAATTTCCCAGTATTCAGTCTTATATCAAAACACTGATGACTTTACCATTGAAATATTAAGTGTTGAAAAGCTTCATTTACTTAAAAAACGACTTGAAACTATGATTTTATAAAATATATATTTTTTTTTTTTACAAATATTGTCTCTCTCTCTCTCTCTCTCTCTCTCTCTCTCTCTCTCTCTCTCTCTCTCTCTCTCTCTCTGGTCATTCCATTATTGTTTTTTATTACTATACTTGAAAATCCTTCAACTTCGGCATCTATTCTATCAAACTCCAGCTCTTGGTTCCTACGCATGCAAATATTTGTCCTGTACCTTGTTTAACTTATTTTCTTATATAGTTTTTATTTCATATGTCATGTTTTATATGAATATCTTATCTTTTAGAGTAATATTATCAATAATAGTACACCTCTCTTCAATCAATACTACAAAGTTTTCCTAAAACCAGCGTAGTTTTTATTTTATATTATTCATTCGACTATTTACTTACCTAATAATTCATTTTTAGTTTGAGCCAATCCTTCCGACCCTTTCTATCTTTTGTCCATTTCCATGCATTCGCTTTCCTGATGCTACGACTGTGCAAATTTATAATCTCGAGACAAAAGATCAAAATTCTTCTGTGCGTTCCAGCATGAGAGATGTGACGGGCCGAGAGAGGGTTGTGAACTCAAAGGCAGGATGCAATCAACTGAGTTGTTTATTAAGGAACACTCTCCTTTATATACAAAACCTCAAGGCAACAGGACATAACCTGTTCGAGAGACAGACAATGTTACAGAGCAAAACCGGAGACATGATCATTCAGGTTCTTTTTAGTGCGAGGGAAGAGCGCAGATACAAGCATAATATATACAAAATAATTATGTACAATTGTGTGACATACGGTTCGTACATGGCTCCCCCCCTAAAAATGACATACTGTACATGTTAAATAGGGCGCCCTGATCTAGAGAGGCGAACTGTAGGCGGGTCGTCTGGCAGAAGATAAGCAGGTTTTAGACGATCAATGGAGACCCAGTCTTCTTTGCCCAGAATGTTTAATAGGAATGCTTTCGGACTGCGTTGGATCACAAGGAAAGGGCCCGTGTAAGGGGGCGTTAGTGGTGGCTTGCTAGTGTCGTTGCGCAGGAAGACCTGCGTTGCAGAGTGCAAGTCCGTTGGTATTTGATGCTTCGCTGGGGGCTTGTAAGTCTGGCGGCACGGAGTAAATTTTCCCACGATGTGACGTATGCGCTGGAGATCGTCGGAGGAGGTTGTAGAAGGAAAAATTTCGGCAGGGACGACCAACGGATCGCCATACACCATTTCAGCTGCCGAGACGTCGAGGGCGTCTTTAGGAGTGGTCCTTAGTCCAAGGAGGACCCAGGGAAGCTAAGTAAACCAGTTGCAATCCTTGCAGCGGGACATCAAAGCTGCTTTGAGGGTGCGATGAAAACGTTCAACCATTCCATTGGCAGCGGGGTTGTAGGCCGTTTTCTGATGTAGGGTGATGCCCAGGAGATTCGCTAATGACGTCCACAATTGAGAGGTGAAAGTGGTTCCCCTGTCAGAAGTAATATGCTCAGGGATACCGAATCTTGAAATCCATCCAGAGAGTAAGGCAGATGTACATGAGGCGGACGTTGCAGTTTCCATGGGAATGGCTTCAGGCCAACGAGTGGAGCGGTCGATGACGGTAAACAGGTAACGATGTCCTTGTGATGTGGGTAGGGGGCCTACAACGTCGACGTGAATGTGTGCGAAACGACGCTGAGGTTGAGGAAAGGTGCCCACTCCTGAATCCGTGTGTCGATGTACTTTGGAAGTTTGGCAAGAAGTACAGGCGTGGACCCAATCCTTAGCATCCTTAGAAATGCCGTGCCAAATGAACTTTGCCTTCAGCAGCTGTGCAGTAGAACGGCACGAGGGATGTGAAAGGCCGTGAATGAAATCAAACACCTGTCGGCGCATGGGAGCAGGAATCCAAGGTCGCGGTCTACCAGTACTGACGTCACAGAGGAGAGTGGTGTTGGAGTCTTCGAGGGGAAAGTCTTCCCAACGGAGGGACGTGCAGGATGTCCTACAAGCTTGATACTCTGGATCCTGTCGTTGGGCTTCAGCCAGGGCGTTGTAATCCAATCCCAGTTGAACGGCTGCCAACGTGTTTCTTGACAGGGCATCGGCAACGGGATTCATTTTCCCAGGGACGTATTGGAGGGTGCAATTGTATTCAGCCACGGCGGAGAGATGTCGGCGTTGACGGGCGGACTAGGCGTCAGACTGTCGAGTGAAGGCGTGCACCAGAGGCATGTGGTCTGTGCGAATGACGAAGGGCGTACCTTCTAAGAAATGGCGAAAGTGACGGACAGCCAAGTGCACCGCCAGCAATTCTCCATCGAAGGTAGAATAACCCGATTCTGCCTTGGACAGTTTTCTGCTGAAGAAGGCCAATGGGCGGGGCGAGCCTTTGACCACCTGCTCGAGTACTGCACCAATAGCGACGTCGCTGGCATCGGTGGAGAGAAGGAGAGGGGCGTGTGGGATAGGAAAAGTGAGAGCCGCAGCAGTTGATAGGGCCTTCTTTGCATTGCAGAAGGCTGCTTCTTGAAGGGAACCCCACTTCAGGTCCTTTGGCTTGCCCTTGAGGGAGGCGTAGAGGGGAGCAAGAGTGGCGGCAATGGCTGGCAGAAAACGGTGATAATAGTTGATCATGCCCAAGAATTCCTGCAGAGCTTTGACGGTCGAGGGTGCGGGGAAGTTCTGAACGGCTGCTACCTTCTCAGGGAGGGGATGGACTCCTTCAGGAGTGATACGGTGCCCTAAGAACGACACTTCGTTGGCGCCAAAGGTACACTTGTCGTACCGGACTACAAGGCCGTTTTGTTGCAGGCGGTCGAGCACGATGCGCAGGTGACGGAGGTGTTCCTCTTTTGAGGAGGAGAACACAAGTATGTCGTCCACATAACATACACAGAAAGGGAGGTCCCCTAAGATGCCATCCATGAGACGTTGAAACGTTGCCCCAGCATTACGAAGGCCAAAACAGGAGTAATTGAAGGTGTATGTACCAAACTGACTGGTGATGGCGGTCTTGGGGATGTCTTCTGGGTTCATAGGCACCTGATAATACCCCTTCAGGAGGTCGAGCGTAGAGAAAACCTTCGCTTTGTGCAGGTAGGAGGTCACGTCGGCAATGTTTGGGAGGGGGTAGTGATCCGGTTCTGTTTGCATGTTCAGGCGCCTGTAATCCCCGCACGGACGGAGGGAGCTGTCTTTCTTCAGAACGATGTGTAAGGGTGACGACCATGGGCTGGAGGCCTTTTGGCAAAGGCCCATTTCCTCCATTTCGGCGAACGTCTGTTTGGCGGCTGCCAATCGTTCCGGTGCCAGACGTCTGAATTTTGCGAAGACTGGGGGTCCCGTCGTCTTGATATGGTGATAAATACCGTGCTTGGCAGGACCCGTGGGCGTTTGGCGAAGTTCTGGACGGAAAACTTCCGGGTACGACGTGAGGAGGTGGGCGTAGGCATCCGTGGGTGCGCTGATGTGGAGAGCGAGGTTAGAGGGGGCGGGTTGAAGAGGTGTCGACTAGTACGAGTCTGCGTTGACCAATCGTCGGTGGGCGACATCGACCAGAAGGTGGAAATGAGAGAGGAAATCCACACCGAGGATTAGCATTGTGACGTCAGCAACGAGAAACTTCCAATTGAATTTACCGTTTCCGAATGATAATGTGAGGTTCTCGTAACCGTAGGTGGGAATCGCAAATCCGTTGGCAGCTATCAAGCGGACGTCGGCAGATGTAGACAGACTACGTTGTGCCTTGAAGAGTTTCCTTGGCAAAAGAGAACAACAAGCACCCGTGTCTACCAAAAATCGCACGCCCGTTCCTGCATCCTGTAAAAAGAAAAGATTAGAAACATGGGAGGCCACAGCCACAAGCGATGGCATACTTACACGTTTTTTGGCCACTGACAATCCTTGGCACATTTCTTCGCGGTTGCCACAAATCTGAAGTGGTAGTAGCAAAACTGCGGCGGATGGGAAGTAGTAAGTGGCTGTAGAAGTTGTTCGTTGGGGCGCGAGCGATTGGTGGGTGGTGGGCGGCTTTGTCGCTGCTTCGGCACGTCACGGGGTAGGCGTGTATGTCCTACGGCATTCATGTCGGCTTCGGTTGACGTTGAATAGGCATCCTCGTCGTCAGGGGTGGAGGCGTTGATGGAGGTCTTGAAGTGGCTGTCCATAAGGGCGTCGGCTTTGGTCATCAAGTCCTTTATGGGTAAACTATCGACATCGGGTATGGCAGCGCGTACAGATTCGGGTAAACGGCGTATCCAAAGGGCACGAAGTAGGTTCACCTCACGAGGAGAGCCGTCTGCGGCAGGTTGAAGGCGAGCGATACTGGTCATTTCCCCGAGGGCAAGCGAAGCCCTTTGGTCCCCCAACGGTTGTTGCGAGAGCTGAAAAAGCTTTGCTATACGGGCGGCTGGCGACGGCGAGTACTGCTGCAGAAGGTATGTTTTGAGGGCGTCATACGCTATTGGGGTGTCTCCTTGTTCACAAAGCCAGTCGGATATTTCTGGGAAGGTGTCCTTGGGTATCGCCGCGAGAACATAATCCGCTTTGGTGGTTGAGCGAGTCATGCCCCTGATACGAAACTGGACTTCTGCACGCTGAAACCAAGCAAACGCCTCTCCGCTGGCAAACGATGAAATTTGAATGGAGCGGCCGCAGCACCAACTGCCTTAGAGTCCACCATAGTACCAATGATGAAAGGGCGAGGGGGTGGGGGTGGAAGGCGGTGGGAGCGAGTCGACTTCCGTGGTCACCAATGTGATGGGCCGAGAGAGGTTTGTGAACTCAAAGGCAGGATGCAATCAACTGAGTTGTTTATTAAGGAACACTCTCCTTTATATACAAAACCTCAAGGCAACAGGACATAACCTGTTTGAGAGACAGACAATGTTACAGAGCAAAACCGGAGACATGATCATTCAGGTTCTTTTTAGTGCGAGGGAAGAGCGCAGATACAAGCATAATATATACAAAATAATTATGTACAATTGTGTGACACACGGTTGGTACAGAGACGTAAGGTATTAAGTTACAAACCGTATTTCCTTGGCCGTTTAATACATGGAGTTCGGAATGACTTTTTATCTATAATTTTTTTTTTATTATTATTGTTGTCCCCCTTAGTCGACTGATTACCAGTTGCATTATCACTAGATTGGATGAAGAATGAGCCAGTAAATTCTAGGTAAAAAGCCTAAGGTACTCGCTCATCTGGGAATGTAACATTGGTCTTTTCATTGGAAAGGGTTACAGTTTGAATCAAAGGAACGCAGACACTGGGGGGGAATCTCGTCAGATGTCTCTAGTGTTTCCATGCCAAAACAGACAAGGTGTTACTCATCTTACTACTGTTATGAAATGGGCGAAGCTTTCTCCAACCTTAGCGATTCAAAGACAAGCAAGCGGGTGTTTTTGTTAGTGAAAGCATTAAAATGTTACAAATCGAGTTTCCATATTTCATTCTGTTATCATTTGACATTTTGAATATCCATCGCAAATACGAATATACAAACATACACATACACACACACACTATATATATATATGTATATATATATATATATATATATATATATATATATATATATATATATATATATATATAAACATGAATCTGCTAAATCATGTAGAAAGTATTGGAGTGTCGCAGCTAAACAATTCCTTCCGTTAAGAGCTACATTAGATTATTTTGACATTAGTCTTGTTCGAGTCACTGATGAAAGCAAAAGTAGTTTCAATTATGGTTCGATGTTTTAAAATGATAAAAAAAGAACACCATACATGAGTTATACCGGCATAAAGGACATTGAGAGAGAGAGAGAGAGAGAGAGAGAGAGAGAGAGAGAGAGAGAGAGAGAGAGAGAGAGAGAGAGAGAGATATTCGGCCTGAATACATCGTTTTTTATATATTTGTAGTAAATTGGTCAAAATTCGCCCGTAACTTTTTGAGTTAGGTTGGTGACAAACCAACAGACATAGGTGAAAACATAATAATAATAATGATAATAATAATAATTTTGAGAGTTTTGGCGAAACGAAAATTGGCCCGCGTACTGAGCCCTTTTATAATTTGGAATTGCAAGATATTTCAATGGATTTATTAGTTCTTCTTACCTTCTAAATTCCAGGAATTTATCCATTTATCCAAACCTCCAGATATCTTGTAACCATTCCAGAAACCACATTATTATTTCCATTCTTGCCTGCTTATCTTTGAACAATTCCAACTCTTAGTGAGATACAGAATCACTTCATGAACATCATGTCGCTAGAGAATGGAGCTTGTAATGTTTCTGAAGATGATATTTAGTTATAAATTGAGAGTGTTATGTAAAAGGGGGATATAAACTCTATGCTAACTTTTATCATTTATTACGGTGGGTGGAGAGAGTTATCAATTTCAGTGTTAAAATGACAAACTTTATTTCTAACTATGATGATGTTATCTAGTTACGAGAAACTGTTACCCTACGTCTTTAAAGTGTGATTTGTGAAACGACAAAAAAAAGAAGAATAAAGTCACGCTATTTTTAGGGAACAAGACACCAAGGACTTCAATAAATAAAACTGCATTATATTTAAATAAGAACTAATTTTGGGCCAGAGTTCGATAATAAATGCACAAAAGCTAGCTAGAATATGGTATCAATGGGGCAAGGGATGGGTGTCAAAGAACTTGATTTCAAGGTAATAAGCAATTATTTTCCCTTTTAGCTTAACATCCTCAGTTGTTATTGTATCGTTTCTATTTTTAAGGTACATGTGTTTATTTTTCTATTCCTATTACTATGGTTTTTGGACAGCTTACTGAAACATATAAATTAGGATGTAGCAGCTAGATAATTTATACAGAGAGCTGGAGGCAATTGACAGCCCAGGTCGAGGATATGGCACCTAGATGGATGGATAGATAGATAGATTACCCTGGTTATTTCTTATCACCTTTCTATCAGTAGTGATTTTAGAAATATAGGTTTCTCTAGAATTTACCTTGCTTTGGTTTGATATTGAGTGATATTAGCCTACTAATTTCTGTGATATACAGTGTATGTCCAGAGGGAGACCAGAAGCAACATAAAATCATTTCATGTTGGCTTTAGGATGAAACCAACATTTAAAAAAAAATGAGAAACAGTCAGTCTCTCATTTAATAACATTAAAAGAATGAAAGTTTGGGAATTTTTTTCCAAATCTTTGGAGATCTGTTATTTCTAAGGGAAGCTCCGCTATGCCACCGAGAGGGGGGGAGCCCCTCCTTGCCAGCGGGAGCGGGATAGTCCCTCCCTGCCAGCGGGAGCTGGGGAGCCTCGCCATGCCAGAGGGAGCTGGGGAGCCTCGCCATGCCAGAGGGAGCTGGGGAGCCTCGCCATGCCAGAGGGAGCTGGGGAGCCTCGCCCCGCCAGCCGTAGCGAGGGAGCCCCTTGCACCAGCCGGAGCGGGGGAGCCCCTTGCGCCAGCCGTACCGGGGGGTCCCCGCGGGCCAGCCGTACCGGGGGGTCCCCGCGGGCCAGCCGTACCGGGGGGTCCCCGCGGGCCAGCCGGAGCGGGGGTTCCCCGCGGGCCAGCCAGAGCGGGGGGTCCCCGCGGGCCAGCCAGAGCGGGGGGTTCCCGCGGGCCAGCCAGAGCGGGGGGTCCCCGCGGGCCAGCCAGAGCGGGGGGTCCCCGCGGGCCAGCCAGAGCGGGGGGTCCCCGCGGGCCAGCCAGAGCGGGGGTCCCCGCCGGCCAGCCAGAGCGGGGAGTCCCCGCCGGCCAGCCGGAGCGGGGGGTCCCCGCCGGCCAGCCGGAGCGGGGGGTCCCCGCCGGACAGCCGGAGCGGGGGATCCCCGCGCGCTAGCCGGAGCGGGGGGTCCCCGCGCGCCAGCCGGAGCGGGGGGCCCCCGCGCGCCAGCCGGAGCGGGGGGTCCCCGCGCGCCAGCCATAGCTGGGGGTTACCGCGCGCCAGCCGGAGCGGGGCCCCCCCGCGCGCCAGACGGAGCGGGGTGCCCCGCGCGCCAGCCGAAGCGGGGTGCCCCGCGCGCCAGCCGAATCGGGGTGCCTCGCGCGCCAGCCGGAGGGGGTGGCCCCCGCGCGCCAGCCGGAGAGGGGGGGGGGGGGGGGCAGCTGGAGCGGGGTGTTCCCGCGCCCCAGCCGGAGCGAGGGCCCCCCTGCGCACCAGCCGGAGGGGGGTTGGGTCCCGCGCGCCAGCCAGAGCGGGGGTGCCCCGTGCGCTAGCCAGAGCGGGGGGCCCCGCGCACCAGCCGGAGCGGTGGGGGCCCTGCCGCATCAGTTGGCCCTGGGGGTGGGATGGTCCTGCCGTGCCAGTGGGACCAGGGGATCCCTTCCATGCCAGCGAGAGCGGGGAATCCCCGCTGCTCCAGTGGGAGCTGGGGTAGGCTTGCTGAGCACCTGGAAGGAGGGGAGCTCCGCCACGCCAGTGGGAGCAGTGAAGCCCTGTCACGCCAGCAGGAGCTTGGAGCTCCGCCGAGCCAGCGGTAGCGAGGGAACCCCGCCGTGCCAGCGGGATCCGGGAGCTTATCCGCGCCAGTGGGAGTGGGGAGCTCCGCTGCGCTAGCGGGAGCCGGGGAGCCCCGCCGTGCCAGCGGGAGGGGGGGAATCCGCCGCGCCAGCGGGAGTGGGAGAGCCTTGCCGCGCCAGGGGAAGTGGGAGAGCCTTGCCGCGCCAGCGGGAGTGGGAGAGCCTTCCCACGCCAGTGGGAGCAGGGAGCCCCGCCGCATCAGCGGGAGCGGGGAGCCCCGCCGCATCAGCGGGAGCGGGGAGCCCCGCCGCATCAGCGGGAGCGGGGAGCCCCGCCGCATCAGCGGGAGCGGGGAGCCCCGCCGCATCAGCGGGAGCGGGGAGCCCCGCCGCATCAGCGGGAGCGGGGAACCCCGCCGCATCAGCGGGAGCGGGGAACCCCGCCGCATCAGCGGGAGCGGGGAGCCCAGCCGCATCAACGGGAGCGGGGAGCCCAGCCGCATCAACGGGAGCGGGGAGCCCAGCCGCATCAACGGGAGCGGGGAGCTCAGCCGCATCAACGGGAGCGGGGAGCCCAGCCGCATCAACGGGAGCGGGGAGCCCAGCCGCATCAGCGCGAGCGGGGAGCCCCGCCGCATCAGCGGGAACGGGGGATTCCCGCCGCCCCAACAATACAGAGTTCCTGTATCTAGCTTATTTTTAATTTAGTAAACATGAAGGCTTTTTGGAAATCACTAAAAGCCCCACCACACCAGGGGGAAGCGGGAGCGGGGGAGCCCCGTCCCCCCAACAATATAGAGTTCCTGTATATAGCTTATTTTTAATTTAGTAAACATGAAGGCCTTTTGGAAATCCCGAAAAGGCTCCAGAATCCAAAATCGTCTTCAAAACTCTCCCAACTCCTGGTTCGCTTCCAAGTTGTCTTTTGTCATCAGGAGGAAAGTTGAATGCTCTCCTGTCGGAGCTCCAAAAGATTTTTAGTCTCTTTGTGAGGAGAAATATGCAATACCAGTGCATTCCCAAATTGGCATCAATCACTGACTTGCTTCTAAGGCCATTAAAAAGGAAACAAGGTTTGGATGATGCAGAAAATGCCTTAGTGAAAGTTGAGAGAATTGTTGAGTCTGGCACTTTGAAAGAAAATCAAAATACCTTGTCAAAAAAAGAATCAACGATAAGTGTAATCAGGAAGGCAGTCATGAAAAGCAAAACAAGAATCTTGAAGACTAATAATATATTTATATGAAAGGATTCGGACAGAAAATACAGGAAGGAGAATGTGAGAGGAGAAAGAAAGAATCCGAAAAGGGGAACTAATTATAATTAGTTGATCAGTTTACGATAGGGCAGATTTGAAATGGGAAAGTAAAGTCCATAATGTTGAAGATCCAAAAATGAAGATTGTGCAGAATAAGGCGGAAACTACAGAGAAGTAGAGATTACTGTATTGAAGGATTAGAGTAAGATCTAAAATTCTTCAAGCTGAAGTAAATTTTTTTCTCTTTCTAAAATTAAAGACTTCTTAGGAGAGACACTCCGCAATTGGACGTCTTCCTGTTAGCACGCTCTTATAAGAAAAATAATTATCTAGGACCGACGAAGGAACGGGTTTGGAATCGGAGGCGTCTGCTCTACGGCATCTGTCCGTCTTCAGTGTTTGTGTCATCCAACACGAGTAATAGCTTTTAAAAGATATAACCAACATTCCGTTCCCCTTGTATATATGCGGGTCAATCTAAATCATCATCATCAGGAGAGGCAGTTTGAGAAAGGAGAGACATTTTACATGAGTTATAAGAATAATTGCAAAGGAATCTGGTTCAACTGGGTTCCGTCGTCATAAAACACTTTCAAGATGTTCCTCAAAGGAAAGTCGACGAAGAAGAGTGACAGAAGGAGAGGAACTGGTCAAACAAATACTTTGAGGAAAGAGTTTGTTGCCCTCATCAGGACCCTTAAAAGATTAATATGCAATCGGGACGTCAAAACGAATGTTAGCTTACAGGAAGAGAAGGAAAAGAACAACG
>NC_090752.1:73769064-73771564 GCF_036898095.1 Palaemon carinicauda
TTGTACGACCGCCCATCGTTCGACCCAGCTGTGAATGGGTACCAGAGCTGTTATGGGTAATTGAAAGAGGTTAATTACCATCCTAGTAGAGACCTGCTTTTGGGTGTAGATCCAGGTGGAAGCAGAGATTTAGATGAGGAAATAAGTTGAAGCATGATTAGGAGAGAAGAGGTATGGTGGGAGAGGATGCCTTAGATAGAAGGCATTGAAGGGGATGCCTTTATCTAGGGGATAACGTTGGGAGAGGAGAGACTTGTTGAGAAATCTGATGGCTGTACCCTTTTTGGGCCAACCCCTCCAAAGTCAAAATGGACGTATTTAATAATGACATAATATTTTTATTGAGAAGTAATATCAAGGTTCTTACATACTAGTATACGTTTCAAAGTAAACGAAAGATAACATTAAAGATAATCGTTACGTTAAATTTCATTGACAAATTGAAGACCAATAAGTAAGAGCGCATATTGAATACCAGTCATAACATTATTTCCAATTTTGTCTGATGACATTTGCCATTACTGAGAAGAAATTTTTTTTTTTGGTATTATTTGTTTGCTGACGTAGCTCACAAAAGAATAATTAGATTGTTGTTCTAATTACATTAAGTGTTAGTTCTGATGCTTATCCTGAACAAGTATAATGATTTTTGTCGTATCTTTATCGGTGTGGTTATAAAAATTATGTTTTAAAGATGAGGGTTTTATCGTAGCGAGTTGGTATGTTCATACGAATTTTTAGGGCTTTGTGTGAAAGGTATTTTTATCAACCAAAGTAAATTTCAACCTTTTTTTCAGAATATATGTTTACCTGTAACATTTCCAAAGATAATAGAGTATACGAAGTTTTCGAGGTCATATCATTACCATTTTTATGATTTTCCTATTAACCGTCAATTTTGACATCCACAATTAATCTGTGCCAATCTCTCACATTGCCTTAATTTTTATTTATTTATATTTAACAACTAATGAGGATGGAAAAAGGGTTTAATTTATGAATCCTTATTTTTTGTAATGCGAATTAATGGCATGAGTTATTCCAGTTGTTAAATTTTCCAATTGTTTACATTTTTATTGTTGAATTCTCATTTGTTTAACTTTGATTTCCCTATTACTTTGCGTTACCTAGATACGGTAACAAATAACGTTGCATCTCGATAGATGTTCATTAATAAACGTATTTTTATGTTAATTGTGTTTGAGGCCAAAAATAGAAATATATTGCACAGGGATGGTGAACCATTTTTCGGATGAAGCCATCTTACACTTTCTCATTACTCATTATAGCCGCATATGTATGTATATATATATATATATATATATATATATATATATGTATATATTTTTTTTAGTTTATTTTATGCTCTAATTTATTGGTAAGCTAATGAAAGAGGGACAGATTTAAATAAGCATTACATTTTCAGATATTCTAATAAAGTAAGTACCCTTTATACAAATAATTAGTAAAAGAATGTTATAACAAACAAAATTTCCAAATATTTCATTAAGTTTGTAAGTAGTTTTCAAAGTAATAAGTAAATGAATAATATCGAAAGTGTGCCGTTTACAAATTACTCAAGCTAAGTAAGTAAGCTCTTTGTACTCAAGTGATAAGTAAAATAATACTAATCTTGTAGAAAAGATAGCTTATAACCAGCAGGTATATAACATTTTTAAATATTTAATATACTGTAGGCAGGTAGGTGCGTGTTATACAATCACATCTCATAAAATGAAAAATCTCTGTCAAAACTGTATCTTTTAAAACACGTTAATTGTTTGAATTGAAAAAGTCAGTTATTTGCTTTCTTAAGATTTTCAGTAAATCTGTAGTGTTCAGCCATCATAACTGGAGCACCATCTGTGCATACACTCGTCATATAAGGAAGTAAAATTTAGATCTTTGTGATATTGTTCTTTGAACTTGTTGAATTTTTTATTCCCCGTGTCCCGCCGTTAAGGTTGCCTAAGGCAAGCTGTTTTTCATTCAATTAAAAATCATAAGTTAAAGCACGAATGAAATAATATTTTTACGCCAAATCTCTGAACAATGTTGATTTATCCAAAACCAACAGATCACAGTAAGATGGGCAAAACAAGAACTCTTCATCTATCATACGTGAAATCACTCACTTACTTATTGCAACTAACAGTTTTTCCTTGTCAGCGGCAACATCTGTTGCAGCTGAAAAGGAAAAACTGCTAGTTTTAATAAGTTAAGACTCATTGAATTCAAAGAAAAATTGCTTGCATCCTGTGAGAGCGACATCACTGAACACATAATTTTCCTTGTCTGTGTGTGTGCACATAGAACGATTTTAAACGCATTATATTCAATTTTATTCAATTTCAAAGCAGAAATATACTGCACATACATATATCAAGGACGTAAAAGGCCGCAGGTCCCCCATCCCTGCACTAGAGGATCGTTGCCTATACGAAAACTTATTCTGCATTGTGATGAAACGACAGTTCGTACAAGATTTTTTTTTTTTTTT
>NC_090752.1:73786564-73789064 GCF_036898095.1 Palaemon carinicauda
TTAGCTCAATGTGTTTCCTGGGTACCATATTAAAGCTAGCTCAATGTGTTTCATTGGTAACACATTAACTAGCTCAGTGTTTCCTGGGTACCATATTAACTATCCCTATATATTTCCTGGGTACCATATTAACTAGCTCAATGTGTTTCATAGGTACCATATTAACTAGCCTAATTTTTTTCCCGGGTACCACATTAACTAGCTCAATGTGTTTCGTGGGTGTCATATTAACTAGCCCTATGTGTTTCCTGGGTACCCCATTAACTAGCTCAATGGGTTTCCTGGGTACCATATTTGCTAGTCCAATGTGTTTCCTTGGTACCACAATAAGTAGCTGAATGTGTTTCTAGGTTCTACATTAACTTGCCCAATGTTTTTCCCGGGTACCAGTAACTACCCCAATGTGTTTCCTGCTTACCACATTAACAATCCCAATGTGTTTCCTGCTTACCACATTAACAATCCCAATGTGTTTCCTGGTTACCACATCAACTACCACTATGTGTTTCCTGGGTACCACATTAACCCGTTCAATCTGTTTTCTGGGTACCACATTAACTAGCTCAATGTTGTTCCTGGGTGCTACATTAACTACCCCCAATGTGTTTCCTGGTTACTTCATTAACCAGCTCAATCTGTATCCTGGATTCCACATTGACCACCACAATATGCTTCCTGTATACCACATTGACCAGCACAATGTTTCCTAAGTACCCCATTACCTTCCTCAATGTGTTTCCTGGGTTCCACATTAACTAACCCAAATTAATCCTTGGTTCCATATTAACTATCCCAGCGTGTTTCCTGGTTAACACATTAACTACCCCAATGAGTTTCTTGGGTATAAAATTAACCACCTAATTGTATTTCTTGGATACTAAATTAAATAGCTCAATGTGTTTCCTCTGGACCACATTAACTAGCCCAATGTGTTTCCTTGGTACTACATTAACTAGCTCAATGTGTTTCCTGGTCCCTCATTAACTATCCCAAAGTGTTTCCCGAGTTCCACATTAACTAGCGCAATGAGTTTCCTGGGTTCCACATTAACTAGCATAATGTGTTTCCTGGGTACCATCTCAAATAGCTCAATTGGTATCTTGTGTACCACATTAACCAGTGCATTGTGTGTCCTGGGTACCACATTAACTAGCACAATGTGTTTCCTGGGTGTCACGTTACCTAGCTCAATGTGGTTTCTGGATACCACATTAACTAGTCCAAATTGTTTCCTGGGTACCACGTAAACTAGCCCAATGTGTGTCCCCAGTACCACATTACCTAGATCAATGTGTCCTAGGTACTACATTAACTAACCAAGTATATTTCCTTGGTAAGACATTAACTAGCTTAATGTGTTTCCTGGGTACCACACTAACTATCTCAGCGTGTTTCTTGGGTACCACATTAACTACCCCAATGTGTTTCCTGGGTACCTCATTAACTAACTCAATATGTTTCCTAAGTACCACATTAACTAGCACAATGTGTTACCTGGATACCACATTAACTAACCCAATGTTTTCCCGGGTACCACATTAACTAGTTTAATGTGTTTTCTAGGTAGGCCTACCACATCAACTACCTCAATGTGTTTCCAGGGTACTACATGACCTACCCTTGTGTGTTTCCTGGGTATGACATTAACTAGCCCAGTGTGTTCCCGGATACCACTTTAACTATCTCAGTGTGTTTCCTGGCTACCACATTAACTACTCCAATGTGTCTCCTGGGTACCACATTAACTTGCTCAATATGTTTCCTAAATACCACATTAACTAGCACAATGAGTTTTCCGGGGTACCACATTAACTAGTTTAATGTGTTTTCTAGGTAGGCCTACCACATCAACTACCTCAATGTGTTTCCAGGGTACTACATGACCTACCCTAGTGTGTTTCCTGGTACCACATTAACTAGCCCAGTGTGTTCCGGATACCTCATTAACTAGCTCAATGTGTTTCCTGGCTACCACATTAACTACTCCAATGTGTCTCCTGGGTACCACATTAACTAGCTCAATGTGTTTCTAAATACCACATTAACTAGCACAATGAGTTTTCCGGGGTACCACATTAACTAGTTCAATGTGTTTTCTAGGTAGGCCTACCACATTAACTAGTTCAATGTGGTTCCAGGGTACTACATTAACTACCCCAATGTGTTTCCTGGGTACCACGTTAACTAGCCCAGTGTGTTTCTGGATACCACATTAACTAGTTCAATGTTGTTCCAGGGTACTACATTAACTAGCTCAATGTGTTTCATGGGTACCACATTAATTAGCCCTATGTGTTTAATGGGTACCACATTAACTATCTGTTTTTCCTGGGTACCAGATTAACTAGCTCAATGTGTTTTATGGGTAGGCCTACCACATCAACAAGTTCAATATGTTTTCCAGGGTACTAGTATTAACTACGCAATGTGTTTTTCCTAAGTACCACATTAACTAAGTTAATTTGTTTAATTGGTACTATAATGATTAGCTCAATGTTTT
>NC_090752.1:73794064-73801564 GCF_036898095.1 Palaemon carinicauda
GCCTTTGAGGAAGACGATAGTATATTTAAATGATTGCATTGATAAGTAGTAAAAAAATGATTGTCATCGCTAGGCTACCACCATTGTATGGAATTCAGGATTCCCATCATCGTGTGAAAAGATAATTTTCAATATCACCACCAACACTGTCGAATTAGTTTTAGTATTATTCAAATTATTTTTTCATTCCATTCACAACTTTCCAATCATTCCGTTATTGCCGAAGTGGAATGGTCAAGAAATTCACATATATTCCAATGCAAGCTCTATTTATGAACGCAATTTTTTCCAGAAATCTTGTATGATTATGTAGTTGTCTCCTCCAGTGTCGTCCAACTTCCAGAAGTCGGAGAGAGCAGACTTTTTTTCTTATCTCTTGCGATTCTTCAGAGCAAGGGAACATTTTAATTAAATTCTGTGTGTGCGAGTCAGGGCCACGTAATTAGAACTTCAGCATATCTGATTGAGATGTTTCATCACGTTCAAGTCGTTCTGGAATGTGAGAAATTTCGTAGTCATACCTTCTTGTTTGTATGGACGTATGTTTGCTCATATATTGTATTCTATATTCTATTTTATTGATATACAGTACATGCACTTAAATTTCTTGCTATATCTATTTATCTGCATATACATATGTAAATGAAAGGAGTTAGACAGTCAGGCCGCTCTTGCATAGATTACTCATAGTGTGCCTAGCAGAAATTTTCAAGATTTTAGATGGGGAAACTGTAGGAATTAATATCAATGGGAAGCACCTTAACAACTTAAGATATGCAGATGACATAGTTCTATGGAATGCCTAGCTTTTGAAGATTTGAACAGAAAAAGCAGAAATGTAAGTCAGAAAATGAATAAGAGTAAAACCAAAACAATGTTCAATGAAAATGTTCAATGAAAATGAAAATCAAAGAACGGTTATGACCGAACCTCTAGAGATTGTGAACGAATATAAGTAATTATGGCAGAGGGCAAAAGTTTCCCCAGGACGTGAAACCGATATATAAATAAGTGTTAGCATGGGATGGAAAGCTTTGGGTAAACAAAATGAGGTTATGAAATGTAAAATGCCACTTTCTCTAAAAAGAAGTATTTAATCAGATGGTCCTACCAGCATTAACTCATGCATCAGAAACTTTGAGCCATACTGAAGCCTTCGAAAATAAGCTAATTACAACTCAACGAGCTATGAAAAGAATAATGATGCAATTAACGCTAAGAGATACTTAAGTACAAGAGTAAATTAAAGTAGAAGATATTCTTACATGTAAGAAAAAGAAATGGATGTGGCCAGGACATATAATGAGAAGGACAGATATATAATGAGAAGGACAGATAATACATGGACGAAAAGCATAACAGAATGGCTCCCTAGAGATTGCAAAAGAAGTAAGGGAAAAAAAGAGGAAACGATGGATTGATGAGGTAAAAATATTAGCCGGTATAGTCTGGCATAGAAAAACATAAACAGACCGGAGCGGAACGACATGCCTGAAGCCTTTACATTTGCAATGTTATGTTTATTAAACTTATATGCAAATCCTTAAGAGAGAGCATATTCTTACATTGGATTGGCTGTTTGCGATATTGATGCATGTGAAACATTTGGATATATTCCTTTAGATTTTTATTTTTTTAAAAGAAATATTAGACGTTACTTCTCAGGTAATTATAAAATGCACTGTTTTTGCAGTTAGTCTATCATGACGTCACAAGTAGTTTTAACCAATTCATCAAACCAAAAATATCACTTACATTATTGACGAAGTGAGATTACAGTTACCTATACTTTTAATTTTTACACAATATGACTAACAGAGAGAGAGAGAGAGAGAGAGAGAGAGAGAGAGAGAGAGAGAGAGAGAGAGAGAGAGAGAGAGAGAGAGAGAGAGAGAGAGAGGGGAGGGTTGTTATAAGAGGATTGTGCCGTATTTTAGATATTTTGCGAAAATAGTGTTTCGTTAAGGAGATTTGTCTAATGAGGGAATGTCCAAATAAGGAAAAGTTGCTTCATCCCCTCATCTTGTGTTAAGCTCTGAGACTTTGAATTTTAGACATACTCTTAGGGACTTTTTTTTGTTTTTCTTTTGGTCTTAAGTCTTTTTTAACAGGCCACTTATTTACTTAGTTTTTTTTATATGATTATTTAATTTCCTTTTTTTAGACTAAAGTCATTTAGTCGTACTTGACTATTTATATGTTTTTTACAAAATTTCCAGGATATGCTTGGTAATCTTTCTTGAGAACTTCATGTGTTATTTCAATGTTTTATTTTTTTATACTTATATGCTAAGAATGGGAATATTTTCATTTATGTTTTGCTGTTTATTTCAACCGTTTGGAATTTTTTATTGAAACTAATTGGACCATCCATATATTAGATTATTTTTGTTAAATCTCAAGATTTTATTTACCCAGAATGGGTAATTGATATTTTCTCAATAGATTATTAATCCTTAAGCTTTATATACTTCTTTTATATTAATGAAAGAGGTTAGTCATTAATTGTAATGTAGTATCAAAAGTATTGAGCTAAATCTCTCTCTCTCTCTCTCTCTCTCTCTCTCTCTCTCTCTCTCTCTCTCTCTCTCTCTCTCTCTCTCTCTCTCTCTCTCATTGGAAATTAGGTGAAGACCGAATATTCGTAGCAGTAATAGCATTAGTATTAGTAGAATTAGATATAAGAGCCTTATGATGATTATTCATTAATTAATTTTTTGGATCTAGGGACTTCATATTGAAATTTTTATTATCTTTTTTTTTTCTTACATCTCTTTCGATAAGTTTGGGATCTTTGTCGAGATTACATGATATCTAGACAAAGCTCATTAGGCTTATTTTTAATTATCTCTGGCTAAAAGCTTTATTTCTTCACGGCGTGAGATTATATATATATTTTTTTCTATATCGATAAGTATGATTACACCTTCATACGCATAAACCTATTATTTAACCCTGACGTTTAAACAGTATTGAACATCATTAGATTTCTTTTCTGACGGTATATCGATTTTGATTCTAGTAGAATTCGTAGAGAGAGAGAGAGAGAGAGAGAGAGAGAGAGAGAGAGAGAGAGAGAGAGAGAGAGAGAGAGAGACCAACCAGTATTTAAACAGTGAAGATCTAGATCGAGGATGCTCCCTCTGTCAGGTGAGGTTAGATTGTATATCTGTAATTACCACTGATCAGCCGCGGCGAAGATTCATGGTGCCTGAACACACAAGTTCTTAATATCATTTATAGGATTTGCAGTAATGTGATTGGAATGGTAAATGATCTCGTGTCTTGTTAGCACTTCTTTCTTGTAAAGCAAAAACTCTTCCTTTCTTCTGTTTTATCAAAACAAGATTGTGTTCCCATATCGATATTTTCGTTTATATCTGATTATAATAACTTATGTGTCCCAATAATGTTTTAGGTTACGCATTCAAGGTCTATTCCTGGCTAAATGCAGTGGACAGTTCAGTTGATTTTTTTTTTTTAGTTTAAACTTTTATTGATCAACTGTTACATCAATGTAATTTAGGCTACTCCAGAGAAAGTATTTTTAGAGATTATTTTCCTTTCCGATTTGGTTATCGGGTAGTCATCGCTGAATGAAAGAAACTAAAACGCCTTTAGGTATGTAATAAAAATAGTCCTGTTATTTTTTTTTTTCATTCAGAAAGAGATAATTTTTCCCTGTGTTTACAGCGTGTATTTATTGCCGTTCTTTTTCCTTCGCTGGAGCAGTTTCTTTTTAAATAAAGTTTTTCTCTTTGTTGTTCCTTTGGAGAATATTCCAATGAATATACAGTTTGTTTGCAAATTGTTTTCTTTATTTTTATTGCGTTATTCCGTTGTTCTTATTTCGAATACTTACTGTTTATGATTTAAAGGTCGCTCATGAATGGCAGAGGCAAGGAACAGTGACATTGCCCTATCAAGCAGGACAATGTCCTAGAGACTGACCATACCTACATTTGATCAGCGCCCAAGCCCCCTCTCCACCCAAGCTAGGATCAGGGAATGGCTTCTGATAACTTAGCAGATTGACCTATAGGCTCCCTCCCAAACCCCCTTAGCTCACAAGGATGGTGAGGTTGTAGCGACCAGCGGGACTCAAACCCTATTCTGGCGTTCACCAGTCACGGACGTTACCACATTGGCCATCTTGATGCTCTGTGGCTGGCTCTCAAGATGTATTTATGGGTATATTTTTTTTTCATAATTCAGCTTTCCTCTTGGGCAATTGGAAATTACTCTGAGCTATTTTGTTGGTTGTTGGAACCTTTTTTCATAGCTTTGTATTACTTATGCTGGTTATTGAAAGTTTTGAAAACTTTGGTTCTTGTAACCTTTCAAAGCACTTTGTAATGCTTATATAGGCTCTCTGAATTTTTTTTAAAGCTCTACACGATACTTTGGATTTTAGGAACCATTTGGTTTTACTAATACTGGTAAGTGTAGTTTTCAAAGTCACTCTGTTTTACTCACTTGAACTTTGGAATACATCATGTATTCTTTAGTTTTCTTGTTTGTGCTTTCAAGATCACTGTGTTAGTGTAGTTGGATTTTGAACTTTAGATAATCAGCGTTGATTTTTGTTTTATTTTAGATAAAACTTAAGTTATAATCGTTAATATAATGGTCTAAGCATATTCGACAAATGTCTAAAGTTAAGTTATTGAATGTTTTCATTGTGGAAAAATCTCTATGGACATTTGAAAAATTCAGAGGAAATAATATTTTGAAATCCTATTGCATAGTTTTCATTGAACTCACTGGTAGCTTGAAAAATATTATTCAATCACCTTTCATTTCATGGATCAAAAAGTTTAAAGAATAAGACACTCAGTGTAAGGGTAGAAATGAGAAAAGGAATTTTAATGGTCACGTGAAAAAGATAAATCTAGTTAGCATTATCGGGATAAAGGATGAAAATTTATTCTGGTTCTATGTGTATATATATATATATATATATATATATATATATATATATATATATATATCATCATCATCTCTTTTTACTTCTATTGACGCAAAGGACCTCGAGTAAATTTCGCCAGTCGTCTCTATCTTGAGCTTTTAAATCAATAGTTCTCCATTCATCATCTCCTATTACTCGATTCATAGTCCTCAGCCATGTAGACCTGGGTCTTCCAATTCTTCTAGTGCTTTGTGTAGCCCAGTGGAAAGTTATGTGAACTAATGCCTCATGGGGAATGCGAAAATATATCGAACTAGGCGGTATATTTTAGCAATCCATTTTTGCCAACGGTTATAATCGTATAAGCGGATGAGTGACCTGGAGGAGTAATGAGAACTTTGGGTCTGGATGAAATGCTCCCCTAGATTTCGATGGCAGCTCGATGACGGATTGGGTTTATGGCGATAGACAAACTTTCTCTTCGGATTTTATTCATGATGCCTGGCTGTTGATCTTACAAGAATTAGTATTGAACGACAGGGGTCACTTACCTTAGTTAGATGGCCACTGCGCATCACAAGGAACTGGTTATCCTTTGGTGAATCTAGCCAATGAATCCTCTATGGATTTAGTCAATCAACGGAAAGAGAAGATGGTATATATATATATATATATATATATATATATATATATATATATATATATATATATATATATATGCGCGTGTGTGTGTTTGCGTGCGCAATCATAACATACCAGTATAACATATTAGCTATAGCAATGGAAGATAAGTTCGAGGAAACATGCCACATGTGATCTGATCAGTGACTAGAGGTGTGACCGCATTAAAATCTAGTTACTGTCGATAAATATGTCACTTGCACATCCAAGAGGCGAGCAACATCATCCCATTCTTGCTAAAGGTAAAGAATCAAGCGAGGGGAAAATAGAACAAGTGAGATAGAAATTGAAAAGCATCACGGACAGAAATAGAAAAATGGGAAAACAAAGAATTTGAAGTTATGTCAAAGAAGGTTATATTTTTTGTTCTATTTTTAAATGAAATTAACTTTGACGGGGAGCATCTTCCTATATGATAAAGACCTGTAACTACTCGGTCCCTCGTGTATGGGGAGAGGAGTAGTCATACCCTGGTGATAGGCGGTACCCGAGAAGAAAGCGGGACGGGATGGGAAGGGTTGAATTAGTGTGTGCATATCTACCTAAATACTTAGCAGTCATTTTTGACGGGTCGTGTATACTAGTTAGTTATTCTATATGGTAGTGCCGGGAAAGGAAACTTTCATTGAAAGGTGGTTGTACACCACCACCTAATTCATTGATGATTCAAATTCTTGGCTCTTTTTCACCTATCTTGCAATGAGGAAATGCAAATGGGTAAAAGGAAGTCATGCTTAAATATTACGGTTGAAGCTTTTTAAGAAAGCAATTTTCTCAGCTCTTTTACCTTCAGTTTTACCCTTGGATCCTTCCATTAGGCAGAGGGATTTGATCTCTAGGTTACCTTGGGATAAGAGTTATGTCTAGTTTCTTTCATCTTTTTTAAGACAACTGAGAATTTCTTGAGAAAATTTCATCATCTCCGACGCCTATTGACGCAAAGGGCCGCGGTTAGATTTCGCCAGTTGTCTATCCTGAGCCTTTAATTCAATACTTATCCATTCATCCTCTCCTACTTCACTTTTCATAGTCCTCAGCCATGTAGGCCGGAATCTTCCAACTCTTCTAGTGCCTTGTGGACCCAAGTTTGGTAAACTAATCTCTCTTGGGGAATGCGAAGAGCGTGTCCAAACCATATCCATATACCCCTCACCATGATCTCATCCACATATGGCACTCTGGTAATCTCTCCTATAGTTTCATTCCTAATCCCGTCCTAGCATTTACCTCCCAATATTCTTGCGAGGGTTTTGTTCTCATATCTGCAAAACTGTTGGATATTTTTTCATATTCATACCCTGATTCATGTCCATACAGTAGCATCGACCTCACTAAACTGATATATAGCCTTATTTTTATATATAATTTCGGGTGATTTGATCTCCAAATTTTCCTTAACCTAGCCATTGTATGATTTATTTTTTTTTCAATCTTTCATTAAATTCCAATTCTAATGACCATGTATTAGAAATCATAATTCCTAAATATTTAAATGATTCTACCTCCTTAATCCTTTTTCCTTCCAATGATATTTCATCTTCAATTGCATATTCTGTATGCATCATCTCTCACTTTCTTCTATTCATCTTGATCCCAACCTCCTGTGATATTTCGTGCATTCTGATAAACAAGTATTATAAATCCTGTCGTGTTCTGCTAATAAGAACAGCTTCATTAGCATACTCTAGGTCAGCTAATTTCTTATTACCAATCCAGTGTAATCCTTCTCCACCATCCCCAACTGTTCTAGGCCTATGCATTACAAAATCCATGAGGAGGATGAACAACATAAGTGACAACACGTTCCCTTGGAGTACCTCGCTGTTCACTGGAAATTCATTTGATAGGACTCGACTAACATTAATTTTGTGGAATGGAAAATATTGTTCCTGAAGTTCGCGATTATTAAA
>NC_090752.1:73806564-73831564 GCF_036898095.1 Palaemon carinicauda
GTCCATCTATTGTCTGTCCTTCTAATTATATGTCCTTCCCATGTCCATTTCTTTGTCTTACAAGTTGTTGGAATATCTTTAACTTTAGTTTACTCTCGTATCCATGTTGCTCTTTTTCTGTTTCTTAGTGTTAGTCCCATCATTATTCTTTCCTTAGCTCCTTGAGCTGTAACTAGCTTATGTTCTAAGGCTTTAGTAAGGCTCCCAATTGTCTGATGCATAGGTTAATAGTGGTAGAACCATTTCAATAAATACTTTTCTTTTTGGAGAGAGTGGCATTTTACTTTCTATAATATAGATTTTTTTACCAAATGATCTCCATCCCATGCTTATCCTTCTATAAGTTTCCGTTTTGTATCCTGGGAAAACACTTGCTGCCTGTCCTAAGTACGTGTACTCATTAACAATCTCTGGAGGCTCGTTCATAACTTATTTTTTGTTTCTCTGCATTTTCATTGAACATTGTTTTAGTTTTATTCATATTCATTTTCAATTCTACATTCTGCTATCTCTATTGAAATCTACTATCATCTTTTGTAATTCCTCCCATGATTTACTAAATACGACTATATCAATTGCAAATTTTAAGTTGTTGTGGTGTTCCCCATTACTATTAATTTCTACATTTTCCCGATATAATTTCTTGAAAACTTCTAGACATGCTGTGAATAATTAAGGATAGATTGAGTCTCCATGTCTTAACTCTTTTCTCAACCGGAATATTCTTACTATCTTTTTGTAGTTTTTAGATTGCTGTACTTCCCTTATAGATGTCTCCAATTGTTCCAACATAAGATTCTTCTATTCCTTGTTTTTGAAGGTCTTTCGTTACTGCTGATGTATTGATAGAATCAAAAGCTTTCTCTTAGTCTGTAAATGCCCTACATAGCGGATTGTCATATTCAGTGGATTTTGCCATTTAGCTGGGTAATTACATGAATATGGTCAGTTGTTGAATACCACTTCTAAAGCCTTCCTGCTCTTTTGGCTGAAGTTTAGGTGTCTTTCTATCTGGCCTGATATAATCTTGGTAAATATTTTATATATTACGGGGAGTAAACGAATTGGGCTGTATTTTTTCACGTCTTTTTGTGAATTAGTATAATGATAAAGTTTTTCCCAGCTGTAGGTATAGACTGAGCACTGAGCATTCTTACAAACATTTGGTGTAGAGTTCAACCAATTATTATTATTATTATTATTATTATTATTATTATTATTATTATTATTATTATTATTATTATTACAAGGTAGGGTATAACCCTAGTTTGAAAAGCAAGATGCTATATTCCTAAGGGCTCCAACAGGGAAATCTCCTCCATCTATTATTAAATCAATTGTTAGGCCATCTACTGCTGTTTTACCTATTTTCGTGTATTTTAATGCTTTCTTTACTCCTCCCACTGTTACATTTGGTACCGGCGCAGGCGTTTCATTATTTCTATTGCAAGTTATTTTTTATATCACTGTTGTTTAGCGCTGCATAGAACTCCTCTGCAATTTACATCACTCCATCTCTATCGTGAATAATATTATAATTTTCATCCTTTAATGAAAACTTTTGTAATTTGATGCTTCTTCCTTTCTTTAGTGTTCTCTCAATTTTGGTTTGATTGTGTTTTGGATATCTTGGGTTTTTAGTGTATTTATTGTTTTGGATAGTTCTGATAATTTTTTTTCATCTTTCTTTGCTTTTACCCTCATTTCGTCTTTTCTATACTAGGTATTTTGGTCTTTTCTGATAATTTTCCTGATCTTGTTTAGGAACTCTTCCACCTTATTACAGAAGTGTTTATTTTCTTTCTTAAATTTTGTTTCACACCATTCTGTGATCGCTTGACTTTAACTTGTTCAACACTGTTACATATTTAACTAAATTGACCTTTTCACTGAGAATAAAATCTATTTAATTTTTCGTTTCTCTATTTAGGCTTTTCCATGTTCATTTTCTGTATTTCATTTTATAAAAGGTGTTCATTATTTTAAGATTTTCTTTCAGCAAATTCTACAAGCATGTCCCCTCTGTCATTCCTTTTGCTTACTCCAAATTTACCTACTGCCGATTTTCCTCACTTTTTATTTGACCTACTTTAGCATTGAAATCCCCAAAAACAAATCTAAATCGAGTCATATATTTTTTCATAGATATCTCCAGATCGTCATAAAAAGTTTCTATTTCTTCCACTCAATGGAATGTTGTTTGTGTATACGTTTGATTGATCTTCAGTTTATAATTCTTATTTCACTCACTCACTCACTCCGATGGTGCTTAGGCCACATTTTGACCCATGACCGCTCGTGATAGGATTCTCCACTCTTCTCTATCCTGTGCCACATGGAGCCATTCATTTGGGTTTCCCCCATAGATTCTTACATCCTCCTCCAAGCATCTTCTCCAATCTTTTCTTGGCCGTCCTACAGGTCTTCTTCCAGCAACTTCAGCCAAGAATATCCTCTTTGGAGCTCTATCCTCATCCATACGAGCCATGTGTCCTGCCCATTGGAGTCTTCTTGATCTAATTACATCACATATATTTGGTTGGTTTGTACTATTTCGTATTTCTCTATTATATCGTCTTCTCCGTCCATTTATTTCTTGGTCATAGATGGGCCCCTCTATTCTTCTCAGAATCACATTCTTAAAAATTTCAAATTTTTTCTCTAATGTTGTTGATAGAGACCATGTCTCGTATCCATATATCAAAACTGGTCTGATAACTGTGTTATATATTCTCAATTTTGTTTTACGGGAGATTGATCGTCGTTTAAAAAGGTCTGTAAGGCTGAAATAACATCTGCTGGCTGCTCCAATTCTTGTTGTAACTTCTTCAGCCATTCCAGCGTTCTGCGACATATATTTAAAGGACTCTACTGTCTCAATTCTGATGCCTGCAAGATCTACATTTCCTTGTAATTACGGTGTTATTGCTACTAACATGATTTTAGTTTTGCCTTCATTTATCTCTAGTCCCACCAGGCAAGCCATTGTTTTGAACTGTGTTGTTATGTTCTCCACCTCCCTGAAGTTGACCCCTATGATATCTATGTCATCAGCATAGCCTAAGCAGTTGACCCTTACGTTATTAAAAGTGACCCCTCCTTGCCTGGCAGTTATGCTGCTTGCTATCTTTTCCATTACCAGGTTGAAGAGAAGGGGGGATAGGATGCATCCTTGTTTTGGGCCGCTTTTCACCAGAAAAGTAGTAGTACAGTATATATTGAGCCGCATCTAACTGAGCATAGGGTATTTTTATAACAGGGTTTCGTTACCCTTATGAGTTTTGAGGGTATTCCAAATTCTCTCATTATATTTCACATTGATGTTCGGTGTATTCTGTCATATGCGTGTTTGAAGTCTGTGAATAAGTGGGTTTGTTGTTTATCATATTCCCAGTATTTTCCTATTACTCGTCTGAGGGAGAATATTTGGTCAATGGTAGACCGTCCAGCTCGGAAACCACGCTGATATTCTCCGATTATACTTTCTGCATAGGCAGTAAGTCTGTGGTATATAATTATTGTAAATATCTTATATGCTGTAGGTAGTAAACAAATACCTCGATAATTACTGCAGATTAATCTGTCTCCCTTCTTATATATCGGTATAAAGATTCCTTCCTCCCACTGATCTGGAGTAATTTCTTCATTCCAAATTGTCACCATCAGATCATGGAGTTTTTCTTGGATCACTTCACCCCCATATTTCCAAAGCTCTGCTGGGATGTTATCATTACCTGGGCTTTTATTATTTTTTAAACTTTTAATTGCCTTATTTGTTTCCACTCTAGTGGACGGCTCCAATTCTAATTCAGGGCCATAATAGGTCTCCTCATTAATGGGATTTACTGGGTCAGGTCTGTTCAGTAGGCCCTTAAAATACTGCTCCCATCTCTTCAGCCCATCCTCGTCTCTCGTGAGTATTTCTCCATCTTTATCTTTAATCATTTGGGTTCTAGCTTGGTAACCCCCTTTTATTTTGCGGACTCCTTGGTAATGTCATCTTATTCTGCCTCGTTTTCTGTTTTGTTTTCATCAATTATGTTAGGTTCGTCATTCAGTTTTTGTCGCTTTTTCCTTCTTAAAACTCTATTTATATTTCTGTTTTCCCGTCGGGATTCCTCTCTCCAGCCTTCGTCTCTTGGGGTTTGTAATACCGTGGCTCTAACTTTTTTCCTCCTCTCCACCACCTCTCTGCATTCATTATCATACCAGTGGGCATTTCTTCTTCCTTGTATGTAGCCAACTTCATCCTCTGCTGCCTCTTTGACTGTTTCTTCAATTGTTTGCCATTTTGTATTTACATTTTCAGAGTCTGCATCATCGTCTAACATCTCTAGCATTTGAAATCGGTTAGTGAGCTTTATTTGAAAATTGTCCTTTACTGCCACTTCTTTCAGCTTTTCTACATCATACCAATTTCTTTTTTTCTACTTGTCCTGATTTTCTTGCGCACAGGTTTGCTTTGATTTTTACCCTTACTAAATAATGATCAGTGTCACCGTCTGCTCCTCGTCGACTTCTGACGTCTTGTAGTGACCTGCGGTGTTTTCTGCTGAAAAGTACATGGTCAATTTGGTTGAAGGTTCTACTGTCAGGTGACTTCCTTGTATGCTTATGGATATCTCTGTGGGGGAAGAGAGTTCCACCAATTATCAGGTTGTTGGTGATCGCAAAGGAAACCAGTCGTGTTCCATCGTCATTTGAATGTTCATGTAGGCTTTCTCTTCCTATGGCAGGTGCATATGCGTCTCTCTCTCTTTGCCAACCTTTGCATTGAAGTCTCCAGCAAGCACTATCACATCATGTTTTGGGATATCATCAAGGAATTCTTGTAATTTTTCGTAGAACAGATCTTTATCTTGGCCTTCACTGTCTTCTGTTGGGGCATAGCTTCCAATAACTGTCACTCTAAACCATTTTTATTTAATTTGAGAATTAAACCAGCAATTCTATCACTAGTACTATAAAATTATAATATGTTACCTGCAAGATTTTTATTAATAAGAAAACCCATTATATTTTCTTTGTGCCTTTCATGTAATCTGAAGCAAAATATATGGCCATCTTTTAATTCTATATAAGATACCACAGTTCTTCTAATTTCACTCAGTCCTTTTAAATCCCACTGTATTTCTTTCAGTTCTTATAGTAACACAGCAAGACCTTCTTCCCTAGACAGGGTTCTGACGTGGTATGTTGCAAGGTTGTTTCCAAAGGCGGGCTGTTCTAGTCCAGAGTTTCTTAGCACCCCTTGCAGTGGAATGTAGCTGTCTGCCACCTTTGGCAGTTGTTCCACTGCCGTTGGGGACCGCGGCCCGAGACGGTTTGTGATGCACATATCTGGGTTTTGGCCAATTTTCATCACGCTAGCCACTGCGAATTGGTGATGAAGGGAGATTTTCGCCTGATCGCTCACAGCCACCAACCTAGTATGAGTGGCCTGACTAGTATAGCTATGCTGATCATGGCAATGCGCAAGCCCTTTCACCTCGCTAAGGTATCTCCTCTCAGGATATATATATATATATATATATATATATATATATATATATATATATATATATATATATATATATATATATATATATATATATATATCTGCAGACACTTGCCTTTTACTAATATAGTGGTGATTCTCAATATCCCACTCATTCCTTTCTACACGTGTTAATCAAAGAGATTTTATTTTTATTAAATCTCGAATTTATTGTCTGTGTGGTCACCAGCGTCTATCACACTATAATTTTCAGGTTATCAACGATCTGAACTTCTTACATCACTGAACATTATCCCTCTTCTGTATTTATGTAATGTCTAACTTTACTTGTTTTCTCTATCTTAATCCTTTTTTGTACTTGTGGAAGTCCATCATTCAAGTTTTTATTCTTAGTCTGTTGGTCATTTTGAATTATTCCTCTTACATTCTCCAACATTAGTTCATTTTGAGTATTGCCAAAAGAAGTAAAACAAAGTAAGGGTGTTTAAAATATCAATTTCTTTATTTACTAAATTTTGTTTTTAATTTTTGTCAGGTCACATTCGTTCTCATTTTGCGTGTGATTTAGTTATTTAAAAAAAATTGAAATTCAATCATTTTGGGCATAGATTATTTATATATCAAAACATTCTTGTATTATAATCGAAATTTCCATTCTGATTTTTCTCCCACAATTTAAGACGATACTTGTAGGTGCATTTATGTATTAGATTTTTAACATGGAATATTTGACTGTATAAAGATTGATAAGCTTTATTAAAAACCTTATCAAATGTTCATGATTCAAATAATTGATTGCACTATCATTGTATACATATAATCATCATTTCATTCCTTATGGTCATAATTACTGTATACTGTACATGATGAACAAATAAATAAATAATAAATTATGATTTGTTTGGATTAAATAGATAAAATATTTTACATTAGAGAAGCAATTGAAGATTCCTCGAATTCCAGAACTCCCAAAACTATATATAATAGATCCTAATAGATTATTCAGTGGAATTATGGCTGCAAATTCATAGAAAAAATGCAGTATGCCGTGCAACCCCGTTGTATCGATATCGGGAAATGAGTTACCATGTATGTACCTTTACTAGTAAAGGCAAAGCCATGTAGTTTTGATGTGTCTGAGGAGACAGTGCGTTAGGTTAGGTTGTTGTATATCGCTTACTAGTGGTCAGAGATGGAGATTCCAGAGATCGATATCAGGCTTGTTATTCCCCCCTACCACCACGTTTATTATGATATTAGTGTACGCTACCCGTCAAAAATGACAGTTAAATATTTAGATTTGCACACAGATTCAACCCTTCCAACCACCTCCCCCATACTCGAGGGACAGGCAGTTATTCGTCTGGCAATGTGTGTGTGTGTGTGTGTGTGTGTGTGTGTATATATATATATATATATATATATATATATATATATATATATATAAGTATATATATATATATATATGTATATATATATATATATATATATATATATATATATATATATATATATATATATATATATATATATATATATATATATATATATATATATATATATATACGTAAGACACTTGCTTTTTATTATGTAGGGGAGATTAGGTTCAGTTTTTATCCACTATATATATATATCAGACTGAATTGAAATTTGGTTGATTTTTTATGCAACCTGTCGTCGCAAGAGTAGAGTAGTGCGTTCGTTATCTCTTCTATATGCTTGGGTACAATGAAGATGATATCACTATGATACTATGAGATTTGAAATTTTAATTTTACCCTCTAAAGAAATCTAAATTTTTGGTCGGTAAAAATGATTTTAAAACTTAGTCTCGTTATTATTATTATTATTATTATTATTATTATTATTATTATTATTATTATTGTTGTTGTTGTTGTTGTTGTTGTTACGACAAATGAATTACAGACAAAAGAAAACAACATAATTTGATATACCCTTAAACAGCTTTTTTACTTCAGAAAACATTAAAATATGGTTCAGGGATTTTGCTATGTAAAATTCAAGGAAACTGTAACTATTCACTTCCTTTCAGCTCAATTAAAATAGCAGTTTTTATACAATGAATATTATTCTATTGGACGAGCTGAATAACTCGCATATTTTCAATAGAATCTGCCCTCATCGAAAAGCAAACATGAAAGGCAGCATGGAGAAACCGAGATCTCTGCTCTCTGTGCTTTCGATTCAATTCATCTCTATTCCAGAAACTCAGTCCAGTCCAGCCTGGAAAAAAACACTGGAAATGACCAGATGGAAAAGATTATCTGTAACCTCTTCCTGCTATATTAATTCCAGCTCTTACTCGTTTTCTGACATTATTTTCGGCATTCGCATAGTTCACGGAGAAGGTTTTATCAGATTCCAGATGGTTATAAAAAAGTTAAGCCCCGTGCATCTAATTCTTCATGATACAAGTTGGCAGAAATAGAAAAAAAAAAGCTTTACCTCGCAATTTACGGCTTTTTATTTTCGCTGCACGCCATGATCTCTCTCACAGTGGATTTATGATTTACTTTCAGAACAGGATTTAGCATTGCTCGAAAAAGTTTTCGTCCAGAACGATAAACCGTTATTAATGGGTTTGAGGGAAATTATGAACAAATGTGTTTTATACTTCCAGTGGAACACTGAGCAATCTAAATTTTAGTAAGGGATTTTAAGGATAATGTTCGTTCATTTTTAGCGTAACTGTCTTGATTTGACATTTAATTGTCTTTATAACTGCAGTCTGTCTATCTGTATCTGTCTCTGGCGGTCTAAGCGTAGCTGTGTCTTTATTTGACAGTTGTCTATATAACTGCAGTTTGTCTATCTGTGTCTGTCTCTAGCTGTCTAAGCATATCTGTGTCTTGATTCAACATTTAATTAACCCCGTAACTGCAGTAACTTGTCAGTCTCTGGCTATCTAAGCGTACTTGTGTCTTGATTTGGCATTTAATTGATCTCATAACTGCAGTTAAATTGTCCGTCTCTGGCTCTCTAAACATATCTGTTTTGATTTGACATTTAATTGTCCTCGTAACTGATGTATTTGTCTATCTTTTTCTGTCTGTGGCTGTCTGGTTGTAACTGTCCTGATTTGACATTCAATTGTCTTTATAACTGACGTTTTTGTCTATCTGTGTCTGTCTCTGGCTGTCTAAGCGTAACTGTGTCTTGATTTGACATTTAATCAATCTCATAACTGCAGTTACCATGTCTCTTTGACTGCCTAAACGTAACTGTTTTGATTTGACATTTAATTAACATCCTAACTGCAGTTAATCTGTCTCTCGGGCTGCCTAAAGTAACTGTGTCTTGATTTGACATTTAATAAACTCATAACTGCAGTTAATATCTCTCCAGCTACCTAAATATAACTGCCTTGATTTGACATTTAATTAACCTCTTAAGTGCAGTTAATCTGTCTCTCTGGCTGTCTAAGTTTAACTGTGTCTTGATTTGACATTCAATTGCCCTAATAACTGCATTTTTTCCGTCTGTCTGTCGTCTCTGGCTATCTATTTGTTTACGTGTCATTCCATCTATAATCGGAAAAGTATTTGCTTGGTAATAAAGGATTAATTCTTAGCTATTATGGCTTCTACGTCTCTTTTCATTTTCCCTTAAAAAATATCATTTCAGGTTTATTAGAGGATTATTTTGCCCAGATGTCCTTGATATGTTTTTTAATGAAGAGTTCCATTGTCGTGAGACTGAAATGCGAGTCTTAATTAAGTTTTGCATTGCGTTCCTCATTATGTTTTTGAGATTTGATAAGATTCTGTGCTGGAGATATGTTCAATCAACGGACTTGGATATTTTGATGTTTTAGAGAAGTTGGGGCATCGCAATACACATTTCTTCTCATTTTCCTGAGCTGTTTGTATTAGGAATTGAGCACTTAATCAATGAATCAATAATTTTATTACAAATTTAATGAAAATGAAGCTGTCATTTATAGTCTCTTACATGATTGTTGTAATAAAGCATGTGGCACTGCATGTCATGCTTCCTCCTGTTGGCTCCAGAATAAAAGAGACAATAGAGCTGCATTCACATTGAGACTGGAAGGGAAAGGACAAAGCTCTATTTTGCATGTCTGTGTCATTTTTAATTTCTCTTAGTCTCGGCGAGTCCATCTGATATTACCTATTACGTTACTAATTGGATTGCATTTTTTTCGATTTTCTTTTTTCATTTCATATTGGGTTTTGAGATGAATAAAAATTGTAGGATTCCACTCATTCACAGCCGAGAATTGTGGGAATTTGAACTGAAAGGGACATATTATTTGAAAGAAATTAAATGAATAAGTCTCATTCATTTCAGTGTGAAATCATTGTTCTCTTTCTACTGTATCTGATGATATATAATTGGTGAATCTGATTAATTCGCTCGGCCATTTTATATATACTTGTCCATATACGCTTCATTTTTTTATTTGAACTAGTGACGCTTCATTATATTTCGATTGATTGAGTTACGCTTCAATCTTTTTTTTTTCTTTTTTTTTTCATCGGCTGATTTCATGTAATTTTTTTGATTTTTATTGGCTTGCAATGCCTTTGAAAGTGATGAGTTGGCTAATTAAAAGTGATGAGTTTTTTTTATCATATATATGACTGGATTTTCATCGCGTAGCAAGAAAGACTGAACCTAAAGTCTTTGCACTTTACCACACAGTGTCCGATTACCTGCGACAAGGTTGTATTTCAGCCTGATTTACTTTTATGACCCGTTCTGTGTGTTTATTCTTTTGATTGCTATTATTATAAGGCGAAATTTTGTTTATGGATTTTTACGTAAATTTAACAAGAAAATTAAAGTTTGTGACTGACAACAATCGATGAAATCTTGGGATAGAAATAGATGTAATTTATTAGGAAAAAGACATTTTTTTTGTGGATTACATTTTTCAGCCTGGAGGTTTGCGGTCTCTTTTGATAGAAATATATTTCCCTATGTAAAAGGTTTTCCTTTAATATTAGGAAACTAGTCTCTGCCTTGTTCTTTCTGAAAACTTTTTAAATGATGGAGGAAATACGGGTGAGATTAAATGCATTTCTACATCCGCATTTAGACGTGCGCTGAACTCCCATCAGCAACTTGTAAGGCATATTTTGCAACCCTTTTCAGCCCTTCCCTAAGCTTTATAGACATTAAGGTATCTGCTGTCCTAACATATTCGACATACCGCTATCCCATGTCTCAGATTCCATCGTCATGCGCGCGCGCGCGCGCACACACACACACACACACACACACACACACACACACACACATTTATGCTTTTTGGGCATAGCTTCTCTCAAGTGCTATTTTCACCGAAGGAAATTGCCGTATTAGCGATAACGCGTCTTCAACAGGGAGTAGATCAGTTTAAATACTTGGGTTCTGTTGCTGCTGCAAGTGGAGGAGTAGAAGCAGATTTACGGCCGAAAGTGAATGAAGGATGTAAAGTGTTGGGGGGAAGTGAAGGGAGTGGTAAATAATAGAGGGTTAGGGATGGATGTAAAGAGAGTTCGGCATGAGAAAGTGATTGTACCAACTGTGATAGATGGATCAGAGTTGTGGGAAATGGAAGTGGCGGAGAGACCGACATTTAATGTGTTCGAGATGAAGTATTTGAGGAGTATGGCTGGTTTACCTCGATTGAATAAGGTTAGGAACGATAGTGAGGAATGATAGTGGATATTGGTATTAGGACAGAATGTCAAAAGACAGAGTGTCGAAAGAGAGTGTTGAAAGGCAAAGTGTTGAATGGACAGAGTGCCGAATAGACAGTGTGTCGAACAGGCAGTGTCGAAAAGATAAAATGGATATAGGATTACAATTATACAATAATATAAGCAATACAAATTTTATTTATGAGAAAATATAAAATATGAAAATACAAATGTATTAATCTACTACTATGCATTTCAGGCAAGAAATAGTGTGTTTTTCTTTAATATCTGCCATACTAATTACTTGATCAGATGGTACTTTGACACAGCACCCTATTGACCTCACCTTAATTTTTGATACTTTAATGCACCGGCAAATCTCGTTAATTAAGGCATTTACTCTTGTCATAATAAAGCCCAAGTCTCGTGAATCGGGTAAGTAGGTGAAGCAATTCGAATGCATAGATTCCCCCGTCCCTCCCCTCTCCTTTCCTCCCTCTGTCTAGACCCTCCTCCCATCCCTCCAGTAACCCTCTCTCCTAGTCTCTCCGGTGTCGCTAACCGTACCTTTTCTGTAACCTGTTTTATTTGTTAATAACTGATAGAATTGATATGTTGGATCCTTATTATAATTCCTATTAATATTTCATGATATCGTTGTATTTCGTCAGGGCGTATAAGGAGTTTATAGCCTTTAGCCTATTTATACGACTTGATGAACCTGCCCTGAGGGCTTCTTTTAACTGTGTTTACATTATGAAACACGCGTTTTCCAAAGGCAGGATTGATGGCCTTTATTCTCCTTGAAAGGCTTGTGTGGAATAAACAAAAGCCGTAGAATACAAACAGAATTATGCTGTGGCACAAATGATTACAGTATTTAAAACGATGATGAAAAATCTACAAAGTACATAATTTGTTGGATTGATATATCACAATTACACACACACACACTCACACACACACACATATATATATATATATATATATATATATATATATATATATACATATATATATATATACTGTATATATGTATACTGTATATATATACTGTATATATATACTGTGTATATATATATATATATATATATATATATATATATATATATATATATATATATGTATATATGTATATATGCAGTATATATATATATATATATATATATATATATATATATATATATATCTTCGTTGAAGGCAGCAACAGCCAGTAATGAACACAAATTTCATGGTATGGATAGGGAAAGAGTAGTTCAAAATGTCCTTTTTTATTATTCCCAACGTTTCGTGATTCTTAATCACATTGTCCAGGGCTAAAAATAAAACATACACAAAAGAATTAAGAAACAGTTAAAATTTTTTACAAATTAATTCAAAACTATAAAAACCAGTTAAAATTTAAATGAAAATTAAAAGGAAAAAATGAATAAATAAATATATATACATCAGACAGATGTTGGCTCAGACTCCAAAAACACTTAAAGTTCCTAAACTAAAATTTTATGCGAGTTTTCCTTTTCTTCATGAGGATTTCCTAAAGAAAAAGTTTACAGAAATTATCCAACAACACTTCCCAGCTGTGGAAGTTAAACTCATCCCTAAGAACCCTCTCATTATTGGCTCGCTTTTCCACTTCAAAGATCGATTGAGTCCTTACATGTCCTCTGGTGTTGTATATAAATATAATTGCCCAAAGTGTAACTCTGGGACCTACGTAGAATCTACCAAGAGGTTGTTAAAGGTCAGAATTGATTCCAATAGAGGTGTTAGCTATCGAACTGGTTGCAGAATATCCAACCCTGAACATTCTAATATTCGAATTCATGCTAAAATGTGCAAACAAAATATTGAAAACAAAGATTTTACCATCATTGGTCAAGTGTCAAATAACCATGACCTACCTCTTCTTGAATCCATATTAATCAAACGACTAGTTCCGTCGTTAAATACCCAAGTTTCTTCTATTCAGTTGTGTTTGTCATAGTTTTCTTTGGTTTGTTTTCTAACTCTTGTTGATATACAGTTTCTCACTACGCTTCTGCGAGGTTGGTTCCACTACTCTGTCTGATGTATATATATTTATTTATTCATTTTTTCCTTTTAATTTTCATTTAAATTTTAACTGGGTTTTATAGTTTTGAATGAATTTGTAAAATTTTTTAACTGTTTCTTAATTCTTTTGTATATGTTTTATTTTTAGCCCTGGACAATGTGATTAAGAATCACGAAACGTTGGGAATAATAAAAAAGGACATTTTGAACTACTCTTTCCATATCCATACCATGAAATTTGTGTATATATATATATATATATATATATATATATACTGTATGTATATATATATAATATATATACTATATATATAATATATATACTATATATATATATATATATTGTATATATATATATATATATATATATATATATATATATATATATATATATATACTGTATATATATATATATATATATATATATATATATATACTGTATATATATATATATATATACTTTATATATATATATATATATACTGTATATATATATATATATATATATATACTGTATATATATATATACTGTATATATATATATATATATATATATATATATATATATATATATATATATATATATATATATATATATATACTGTATATATATATATACTGTATATATATATATATATATATACTGTATATATATATATATATATATATATATGTATGTATATCTATATATGTATATATAAGTAGTAAATTATAGGGTAAATATTAAGATTTACTTATTCATTAATATGCTTGTGTTTCTTATGCCACATTGTGTTATTGTATGTCCAACAAACCTTAAGTTTCTCCTACCTGTTAAGACTAATCCTTAGTTTATTGTTAGCTTGTTCCTTTCTGTATATAGAATGGAGACGTAATGCAAATACATTTCTGATTTTACTGGGGCAAATTAACATGCCAGTCATGAATATGATGGGAAAACCTTCTCAGAAAAACAAACACTGAGACAACAAACTGCTTAGGCACAAACCAAAGCAGATACCCAAATTATGATTGTTAATGGTAATGTGAGCAAATACACCGTAAAAATTTTCGGTCAACTTATATAACTCTTGATTACATTTACTCTACCTTTCAAGGTGGGTAAAGCTAATCAATCCTGCCTTTGGTAAACGTGTTTCATTATTTTTACACAGTTGAAGGAAGCCCTCAGGGCAGGTTCATCTAGTTGGATGAAATACAGCAATATCATGAAATGTTAATAAGAATTATAACAAGGATCCAACATATCAATTCTATCAGTTATTAACAAATATAACAGGTTACAAAAAAGGTAGAGTAAGCGACACCGGAGAGACTAGGAGAGGGGGTTACTGGAGGGACAGGAGGAGGGTCTAGAGTAGACAGAGGGAGGAAAGGAGTGGGGAGGGACGGGGGAGTGTAGGCATTCGAATTGCTTCACCTACTTACCCGATTCACGTTACTTGGGCTTTATTCAGACAAGAGTAAATGCCTTCATTACCGAGATTTGCCGGTGCATTAAAGTAAAAAAAATTAGGGGGAGGTCAATAGGGTGCTGTGTCAAAGTACCATTCTGATCAGGTAATTAGTATGGGAGATATTTACGAAAAAGACACTATTTTTCCTGAAATGCATAGTAAAAAAAAACTTGCAGCAATATTTATTTAAAGATTGTGAGCGATGGCTCTAAGATATTCTACACCAGCATCGACGGTGTATGTATCAAAAATACTTTTTAATCTTAGGTTAATGATAGCATATTTTCCACCGATAGAAGTTGAACTGCAAACTCTTTTTATTATCTGAGCTAGCGATTCCTTTCTTGGAACATCGTTTGTACACTGATTTAATATTTGGAACATAGTTTGTACACTGATTTATTATTTGGAACATAGTTTGTACACTGATTTATTATTTGGAACAGTTTGTACACTGATTTATTATAGACGATGGAATTTCTTCAGAATGTTGCGAATTAATTTTAATCTTATCTATAACTTTTATACCACCAATATGATAACTGTCTTGCTGATGTGAATGCTCTGTAGTTTTGCAAATTGTTTCACCTTGCGTTATTGCTCTGCCGTTACAATGGTGTCGTTTTTCACATTTCCAATAAATTCGTTCATTAATTACTTTATCTATCACGTATTATATTAATCACACAACATATGCATAGCCTTCGTATCGCAGTTTCTTTCCACCCATTTAAGTCTTGATTATTTCCATTATGATGGGTTTGGTATAATGGAAATTTGAATCGAAACCTTGGAATCTCGGAGGAAGTTAACTGTATATATGTAAAAGATATATCAATGTAAACAATGTTATATAGCTAAAGGTTAATTTGATTACGAGTGATTGTAGTCATTAGACAATTGGATACTTTATTCTCAATTTCTCTCTCAAGGATGAGTATGTAAGAGATATAGTATGTTATATAGTTAAAGATTAATTAGGTCAATAGATAAAAGGATACGTTATTCTATCTCTCTTTCGACTCTTCGTCTGTTCGACACTCTGTCCATTCGACACTTTCTCTTTGGACACTCTGTCTTTGGACACTGTCTTTCGACGTTCTGTCCGCACACGTGGATATGAATGTGTTGGGGTGGTTTGGCCAAGTAGAGAAGATGGAAAATAGTCATCTTCTGTTGAAAGTGATGAATGCAATAGTTGATGGGAGTAATACAAGAGGAAGGCCAAGGTTTGGGTGGATGGATGAAGTGAAAGGAAGCCCTAGGTGACAGGAGGATAGATATGAGGGGGGCAAAAGAGCGTGCTAGAAATAGGAATGAATGGCGAGCAATTGTGACAGTTCTGCTAGGCCCTGCTGCTACCTCTGGTCACCTTGTTGACCGCTGAGGTAACCGCAGTAGGGGATTCAGCGTATGAAGCTTCATTTATGGTGGAAGACGGGAGGAGAGTTGGCTGTGGCACCCTAGCAGTACCAACCAAAGTTCGCAGAGTTCCTCGTAAGGCATGGAAGAATAAGGAGGAAAAAATATCATTTGTTTCTTTTTGGATGTCGGCTACCTTCCAAAATTTGGGGAATTTCCATGGTAGATATAGATTATATATACTAATTAATCTTCATTTTAATCTATTAACCATATTCCCATTTTTAGTTATTTTTTCCTCGAACTTTTTATTCTTAATCTATTCTAAGGCGATTATCATTACTGTTTAAAGCATACTTCACCTATATTTTCAATCCCACTATTGCGTTAACAACTGTCTTCGTATCTCGCATGGATATTGATATCTCTTGCTGTTCCACAACCGTGATCTATATTTACAATGATTCCATCAGTGCCATTGGTCTCACTCCCTTGCTTAATGTCGAATTCCAGGAATCTCGTTCAGTCCACTCTAGTCCAGCCTGTAAAAATAGTGGAATGGCTAGATGAGAAAAGGTAATCTTTGACCTGTTCTAAGTTCATTAATTCTAGTCCTCCTCGTTTATCCCAAACCTTATTTTCAACATTCTCGTCGCTTCACGCTGAATTATATCACAAAAAAAAATTTATCTGATTTGCAATGGTTGTAAAAAGGTTAATCCTTCTGCATCCGATTCATCATAACACAGACGAGTGGACACAAAATTTTTGCGCCGTAATTTAAGTCTATTCCTCGGCTTCCGTAATATCCTTCCGTGGTGGATCTGTTATTTTATTTCAGAAGAGGATTTGTCGTTGCCAGGGAAAAAAAAAAAAAAACGGTGAGCGAAACGAGTGACTGTTTTAGCCGCTGTTATGAAATTTATAATTGGCTAAATATAATCTCTATGCGATGCGTTGCTCGAAACGTGTGCTTATCACATAACGTGATTACATGGCTAATTTCATTACCCTTTGGCGACGATGGTTTATTTAGGAACAGATTGGCATCGCAGCAGCAGAGCTATTTTTTTTTCCTTTTTGCGTAGATATCAACATAAAGACGTATTGAACTATATTGGTTAATTACTTATTATGAAATTTAGTTCTATGTACATTTTGTGTATTGAATCATTGCTGATTGATATCGTCTATATTCTATTTCACTTTTCGATCCATTATCCCAATTTTGTATTGTTTGTGCACACGCACACACACATACATATATATATATATAAACACACACACACATATATATATATATATATATATATATATATATATATATATATAAAAGTGTATATATATATATTATATATATAGAAATATATATATATATATATATATATATATATATATATATATATATATATATAGAAATATTTAAATATATATATCTATCTATCTATCTATCTATCTATCTATCTATCTATCTATATATATATATATATATATATATATATATATATGTGTGTGTGTGTGTGTGTGTATTATAAGTATGTCTGCATAGATAAATATACATATTTAAGGATTCACATATTGGTATAAACTATTATTATTACTAGCTAAATATGCATATTTAAGGATTCACATATTGGTATAAACTATTATTATTACTAGCTAAGCTACAACCGTAGTTGGAACAACAGAATGCCACAAGGCCAGGGTCTCCAACAGGAAAATAGCCCAGTGAGGAAAGAAGACAAGGAAAAATTAAATATTTTAAGAACAGCAATGACACTAAAATGAATATTTCCTATACAAACTATAGAAACACCAACAAAACGAAGGGAAGAGAAACAAGACAGAAAAGCGTGCCAGAGTGCACCCTCAAGCAAGAAAAATCAAACCCAAGACAGTGGAAAGCCATGGTACAGAGGCTATGGCACTACCCAAGACCAGAGAACAATTGTTTGATTTTGGAGTGTTCTTATCCTAGAAGAGATATTTACCACAGCTATATACTTACTTTTACTTTGATGGCTGCTTTTCCGGTCCCATACAGCAGGAGAACCCTACTATCTACAGGACCTCCGCTGTCGTTTTTCCTTGTTCGTTCAGAGTATTTATCGTTTCAGATCACGTATTGTTCATTTACTGTTAAATCATCACAGTTGTATGATTTTTCAAGTAAGAAAGTTTTCAGTTTCCTCTTGAAAGCTTTAATGTCTTTAATCATTCGAATGTTTCGTGGAAGCTTATTATATAATCTCGGGGCCGTATATTTAAAGGCTCTAGCGCCTAAAGTAGACATATATCTAGGCACCAACAGTTTGAACCCATCTGTAACTATTCTCGTGTCGACACGATTTGTTGGCTGCGCAATATGTAGCAATTCTCTTAAGTATTTTGGACTACCGGTTCTGATAACTTGGTGGATTATTGTACATATTTTAAATTCAATTCTCGCTTTAATCGGCAGCCAGTGTAAATCGATTAGTATAGGGGTGATCCTTTCTCTAGGTGGCACACCTTTTATCAGTCTTGCTCCTCTTTATTATGTTTTGTAATTTCCTAAGTTGCACTTTTGGTAAATTGTAATTGACAGAGTTGCAGTAGTCAATCCTGGTAATAACACAGTTTATCACAAGTTTCTTTACGGAATTTTCGTCCAGGTACTTTTTGATAAACGCAATATTTCTTAGATGATAACCAGCAGTTTTTATTACATTATTTATTTGGCATTTAGAGACGGGTTACAGCCAAGAAATACACCTATATCTCGAACTTTACTAGATATCGGCACCGAGTCATTATTTATGTTCATTTGAATGTCGCCCAAGTTTCTCAAGCTGTTTCCCTTACCCACCACCATGAATTAAGATTTATTCTCATTTAATTTTAGTTGTTTAAATGTCATCCATTCTCTAACACTATCAAGGATTCGGTTTAGAGTTTCAGTAGTGTCATGTATATCATTTATGGAGAAGTAAAATTGTGTGTTATCTGCAAATCATTTGAACTTCTCGCCATACCTTTGTAGCATTTTCGATAGACCAATAGTATAGATGCAGAATAAGATTGGGCCAAGTACACAACCCTGGGGTACCCCCCTGTTTAAGGGTTCATATGATGAATAAGAGTTTCCAATTTGTACACAGTAATTTCTACCATCTAAGTAGTCTTTTAGGTATTCGAAGGCTTGATCTTCAACGCCGATAGACTGTAGATCATTTGGTAGCAGTTCATGCACAACTGTATCAAAAGCAGCACTGAGATCGAGCAATATTAAAATACCACATTTATTTTCATCCATCATTTCTAGCATATCATTTACAACATAGCAGATGGCTGTCTCCGTAGAGTATAGCTTTCTGTAAGCAGATTGGTTGTCAGGTAAAGCTTCTATTACTTCTAAGTGACTGATTAGTTGTTCGAGAATTACATATTCAAGCACTTTTGAGACAAAGAATAGATTTGAAATAGGTATATATGAGCTTAATTCCTGGTAGTCCAGTGCATTTTTCAGAACTGGTGTGACTATAGCCATTTTCTCAGATTTAGGAAACTTACATTCATCAATGCTTGCATTTGCTGTTCTCATTATTATTTCGGCTAGACTAGAAAAGTCTCTCTCTCCAATTACTTCAGATATTGGCATAGGATCGATCGCGAGGTTTGTTTTCTTTGCTCTCTTGATAATTCTGGTGATGTCATCTTGTGTTATGTTGTTAAATCTTATAATTTTGTTCTGTGTGCCTGGCGTATCATTAATCTGATGTTGAGCATTACAAATGACCTGGATATATTTTAATTTTTTTTTTTTTAAAGAATACTACTAGAAAATTATTTGCTAGTTCCTGGTCACTGTATCCATCAGGTAGCTCTCTTTTTCTTTTACATATCCCATTATACCATTCAGAAGACGATATAAGCTATTTATGTCTGTTACTGCCTCGAGGATCTTTCTCTTACAGTATACGGTTTTCTTCCTTCTTAATAGGTAGTTATATTGTCACGCAGCAGTTTTGTATTCTACCAATGTACTTTCAGTTTTTAACCTATTCCACTTTGTTTACGTTTTTTTTTTTTTTTTTTTTTTTACCAAAGTCTCTCCATCAAACCAAGGGGATTGGTCTTTTACAGTTATAGTCTTTTCCATCGGTGGGCACATGGTATCATATTCACTTTTACTCACTTTATTATAAGCAAGGCCAATAGTAAAATTCTATTGGCCTTGATTATAAGTGGCCGGAAGACAGTTAGCCCACTTAACTCCTAACAGACGTTGGTTATCATGATCACAGGGAATGCTGATAGTATCATTTATTTTCTTTGTAACTTCTTCAATAAATACAATAGGAGAAAAATTTCTTTTCCATCGGTGGGCACATGGTATCATATTCACTTTTACTCACTTTGTTATAAGTGGTCTTTACACAGTTAGCACACTTAGCTCCCAACAGACGTTGGTCATCATGAGCACAAGGAATGTTGATAGCATCATTTATTTTTTTTTTGTAACTACTTCAATAAACACGGTAGGAGAAAAATTTGATTTATGTCTAAAGATTACTTTCTTTACTAATACATGTTCCTGTAGAGGTAGACTAAACGTAATAAGTTTGTGTATTGGGGCGATAGTACATTTCTCTTCAACTTTTATATCAGATACAATATTATTCATGTCATCACTTGAAACTAAGTCTAACGTATGCCCAGTTAAGTTAGTTGTACAGTCGACATTATCCACTAGTCGATATGATTCTAGTAACTCACTAAATGCCAAAGCGTCAGGATTTGATGCACCATCCATCCAAAAATTGAAGTCTTCTACTTTTACCAAGAAGAAAGTAGCCACTGAACAATTACAGTATAGTAGTTAACCCCTTGAGAGAAGAATATTATTTTGGTAATTTCAGTGATGTCAGGTGTATGAGAAATGGGAGAATCTGTAAAGAATAGGCCAGACGATTCAGTGTATGTGTGGGCAAAGGGAAAATGAACCGTAACGGGAGAGAAAGATCCAATGTAGTACTGCCTGACCAGTCAAAAAACCCATAACTCTCAACGGGCGGCTGGTGCCCTGGCCATTCTTCTACCTACAGATATATACTTACTTATACATATACTATGTATTTATATAAGTATGTGTATGTATATTAATGTTTATACATCTATAAGTATTCATATATATATATATATATATATATATATATATATATATATATATATATATATATATATATATATATTTGTTTATACATATATTAGTATTCATATATGTACATAAATTCATGTTAATGCATGTATAAGTATTCATATATGTATATACAATATATTTATATTTATGCATATATAAGTATACATACATACATATATATATATATATATATATATATATATATATATATATATATATATATGTATGTATGTATGTATATATATATATATATATATATATATATATATATATATATATATATATGTTTATACATATATAAGTATTCATATATTTGTATATATATGATATGCAAATTATTTACATATATCATTTGAGGCCGAATAGAAAGACAGCTAGACTTTAATCAACTAAGGGAGCAGACAAGTTCATGTAATTAACTAGCTTACGGAAAAATCAGTTAACCGAGTATGAAAAACCACTATGGATGTCAGTTATAGGCTATGGGAAAGCTTTCGATTCTCTCTAAACTTCAAGAGTAATGGAAGCCCTACAGATACAAGGAATAGATGAATATTACGTTAGAACACTTAAATATCCCTATACGGCAAGTACAGCAATCCTGAAACTACATATAGTAAGATAATTCCGGTAGACAAATGACTTATACAGGGAGACCTCATCTCTCCTACATTATTCACAGCATGCCTGCAAGAAGTTGTTAAGAATTTAGATAGGAAAAATGTAGAAATTAAAATAAAGGGGGAATACCTTAACAACTTAAGATTGGCTGAGAACATAATTCTATTTAGTGAATCATGGGAGGAAATGCAAAAGATGATAGAAGATTTGAATAGAGAAAGCAGAAATGTAGGACTGAAAATGTTCAACTAAAAGGCGTAGACGACAAATAAGGATTATGGACGAACCTCTAGAGATTGTAAATTAATATGTGCACTTAGGACGGACAGTAAATGTTTCCCCTGGACATGAGACCGAAATTAAAAGAAGTATAAGTATGAGATAGAGAGCTTCTGGTAACCAAAAAAACATTATGAAACATTAAATGTCACTAAAAAAAAAGTATTTAACCAAATGGTCCTACCAGTAGGCATCAGTAACTTGGAGCCTTACTAAAGTCATAGATCATAAGTTAATTACAACTAAGAGATATGGAAAGAATAATGGTGGGAATAACACTAAGAGGGACAGAAAAAGAGCAACATGGATACAAGAACCAATCTAGAAGTAAAATTTCAACAACCAGCAAGAAAATTGACTTGTGCTGGACACAGGAGAGTGACAGATAATAGATGGACATTAAGAATAAAAAAATGGGTCCCTAGAGATTACAAACTAAACAAAGGAAGGAAGAGAAGACGATGGATTGACGAGGTAAGAATATTTGAGGATATAGACTGGAATAGAAAGACAATAAACAGAGGTAAGTGGAAGGACATGCCCAAGGCCTTTTGTCATGCAGTGGATTATCGATGGCTGATGATAATGTTGATGATATACGTAGTTATATATATATATATATATATATATATATATATATATATATATATATATATATATACAGTATATACACTTTAATGAAAATCTGTTATATATGTACTGTATATATATAGTATATATATTATATATGCCTATATATACTTATATATACAGTATGTATATTATATATAAATATATATATATATATATATATATATATATATATATATATATATATGTATATATATATATATATATGTGTGTGTATATATACATACTGTATATGTAAGTATATATAGTCATATATGTAATATATATATATAGATGTATATACATACATGTACCAAGGCACTTCCCCCAATTTTGGGGGGTAGCCGACATCAACAAATGAAACAAAAACAAAAAGGGACCTCTACTCTCTACGTACCTCCAGCCTAACAAGGGACTCAACCGAGTTCAGCTGGTACTGCTAGGGTGCCACAGCCCACCCTCCCACATTATCCACCACAGATGAAGCTTCATAATGCTGAATCCCCTACTGCTGCTACCTCCGCGGTCATCTAAGGCATCGGAGGCAGCAGCAGGGCCTACTGGAACTGCGTCACAATCGCTCGCCATTCATTCCTATTTCTAGCACGCTCTCTTGCCTCTCTCACATCTATCCTCCTATCACCCAGAGCTTCCTTCACCCCATCTATCCACCCAAACCTTGGCCTTCCTCTGGTACTTCTCCCATCAACTCTTGCATTCATCATCTTCTTTATCTGACAGCCATTTTCCATTCTCTCAACATGGCCAAACCACCTCAACACATTCATATCCACTCTAGCTGCTAACTCATTTCTTACACCCGTTCTCACTCTCACCACTTCGTTCCTAACCCTATCTACTCGAGATACACCAGCCATACTCCTTAGACACTTCATCTCAAACACATTCAATTTCTGTCTCTCCGTCACTTTCATTCCCCACAACTCCGATCCATACAACACAGTTGGTACAATCACTTTCTCATATAGAACTCTCTTTACATTCATGCCCAACCCTCTATTTTTTATTACTCCCTTAACTGCCCCCAACCCTTTGCAACCTTCATTCACTCTCTGACGTACATCTGCTTCCACTCCACCATTTGCTGCAACAACAGACCCCAAGTACTTAAACTGATCCACCTCCTCAAATAACTCTCCATTCAACATGACATTCAACCTTGCACCACCTTCCCTTCTCGTACATCTCATAACCTTACTCTTACCCACATTAACTCTCAACTTCCTTCTCTCACACACACTTCCAAATTCAGTCACTAATCGGCCAAGCTTCTCTTCTGTGCCTGCAACCAGTACAGTATCATCTGCAAACAACAACTGATTTACCTCCCATTCATGGTCATTCTCGTCTACCAGTTTTAATCCTCGTCCAAGCACTCGAGCATTCACCTCTCTCACCACTCCATCAACATACAAGTTAAACAACCACAGTGACATCACACATCCCTGTCTCAGCCCCACTCTCACCGGAAACCAATCACTCACTTCATTTCCTATCCTAACACATGCTTTACTACCTTTGTAGAAACTTTTCACTGCTTGCAACAACCTTCCACCAACTCCATATAACCTCATCACATTCCACATTGCTTCCCTATCAACTCTATCATACGCTTTTTTCCAGATCCATAAACGCAACATACACCTCCTTACCTTTTGCTAAATATTTCTCGCATATCTGCCTTACTGTAAAAATCTGATTCATACAACCCCCTACCTCTTCTAAAACCACCCTGTATTTCTAAGATTGCATTCTCTGCTTTATCCTTAATCCTATTAATCATTACTCTACCTACCATACACTTTTCCAACTACGCTTAACAAACCTCTTGAATTACAACACTCATGCACATCTCCCTTACCCTTATATAGTGGTACAATACATGCACAAACCCAATCTACTGGTACCATTGACAACACAAAACACACATTAAACAATCTCACCAACATTCAAGTACAGTCACACCCCCTTCCTTCAACATCTCAGCTCTCACACCATCCATACCAGACGCTTTTCCTACTCTCGTTTCATCTAGTGCTCTCCTCACTTCATCTATTGTAATCTCTCTCTCATTCTCATCTCCCATCACTGGCACCTCAACACCTGCAACAGCAATTATATCTGCCTCCCTATTATCCTCAACATTCAGTAAACTTTCAAAATATTCCGCCCATCTTTTCCTTGCCTCCTCTCCTTTTAACAACCTTCCATTTCCATCTTTCACTGCCTCTTCAATTCTTGAGCCAGC
>NC_090752.1:73836564-73841564 GCF_036898095.1 Palaemon carinicauda
CAAATAAATTGATTTTGTTGTTATTATTTGGTAGTAAGAGAACTCTACACTATGTCGCTTATTTAATTCATTTCAAGTCCTGTGAACTTCGCCTCTCCTCGGGGTGACAAAATGTGATCCGGAAGGTAATCCCCAAAGGCTTAAGTTTATGCCCAAAATATAGGATTCTGCCTAAGGGTTAAAGATCACTACTTAAAGGCAGAGACAAGGGACAGTGACATTTCCCTCTCAAGCTGGACAATGTCCTTGAGACACCATATTACATATGATCAGCTTCCAAGCTCCCTCTCCACCCAAGGTTGGACTGTGGAGGGCTAGGCAATGGCTGCTGATGACTCCCATCCTTATCTCACAAGGATGCTGAGGTTGCAGCGACCTAAGGAACTAACGAGTTTGAGTGGGACTCGAACCCTAGTCTGGCGGGGTCGGGCCCAACTCATCGCCGTCAACTCTTCACCGCCTACTCATCAATGTTTTTGTTATCCTTATATAATTAAAGACAAGTACATGAATATGAAGGGAAAAAATTGAATTATTTATTTTATGTTGTGAGAAATACCTCGCAAATATTCAATGGGAGTCCTTTCATTAAAATTTTGGACAATTCAAATAATGCGGGTATCAGTATCCCTGTACTTTTTCAGTTTTGCTGGTGGTGCACTTCCTGCTATAAGCGATTCCAAATAACAGTCTCTACCTTTTTGAACTTTTCTGAGTGCGTTGATGAACTTCCATAAGGTTGGATGTTCCATTCCTAATTCAAGCTGTATTCGTCTGTTCGCTGCTAGAGCGTGGTTATTAGTTTTGACTTGACCATTTAATGTTCTGGCATATAAATACTACATTTCCATCGGGAAGAGTGGTGCACGTCTGCTATTTCCACGCCCGTTCAACCTACCTATATAATTATCTTCGAGCCATTCCAAGATTTGCGTATGATCTATGGACAATTCGTCTGCTAAGGGATCAATATAAGAATCTATATGTTCAGTAGGTACAAAGGCAAGTGCCAGTATCATCTTTACTTGCAAAGAAAATTGGGCGTCGTTATTATAGCGAGAACTTAGACCTAAAGCAGCAATGTGCTTCTGCATATTTTGACTCGTGTGAAAGAAGCACCCTCTTACTTCAACGTCTGGAAAAATTTCCTTGATTGTAAGAAATGCTGCAGTTTCAAAATCACATACAATCGACTTCGGGTTTACGGTCGGTTCACACTCTTTTATCATTTCAAATAGTCTTGATTATGTAACTTTCTGCTTGTTTGGTAAAAGAGCATAAAGTACTGGAATGACACCGCATTTTTGAGCCATTACAATATACACCAGAGAAAATAGCGTGGGAGACATCTTGAAGGTGCCATCAGCATACCAAATATCTGATGATACCAAACGTTGCACCCAACTCCTTCTTCCAAATAATAAGATTCTGTCTGCACCGGGACCAAATAAAAAATCTTCCCTTTGAGTTGCTTCTGATTCGTAGGTCGAATATTCATACGGGATTGCTAACTGATGAAGGTCAACTGGATTTGGCAGAGGAGCATTAATTTGATAACGTTTCCGTCGAATAGTTTTCTTTAAAGCAGACGTAATCGGCAAAGATCCTTGTACCGTTGAGAACATTAATCAAAATTTCATTAATCACTTCACTTGGGTTTTCCATCGTCTTTTCAGCTCTAGTTTTATTTTTTGTAGTAGTCCTTTCCACTTCCACTTTTACAAGTGAAGAGTTTTGGGTGTTAGTATTTAAGATTTGTACTACGTTTACAAATCTTGTGTGTATTCTTGGTTTGCATCTGCCGAGCTGTTCACACCTCCAAAACATCAGATTGCTGTCGGTTTTACTGGTGTTATAAAAAATGAACAAATATCCATTATAACAAAACTTTTCCTTGCCTCTATTACTTAAAACTGGCTCCATTGTAATTGGTATATTGGAAGAATGTAAGACTGAAAGTACTGCTTCCAAAGGTTAATATTTACTAATTTTTTTAGATACAGAATATAAGAATATAGGGGTGTGAGTGTTCTGGAAAGCAAAGGTTTTCCAGAATATATAACGACTACAGAATATAGGGGTGTGAGTGTTCTGGAAAACAAAAGTTTTCAAGAATATACAACGACTTCCGATTGTTTGAACATATCCACCCTTAAAACAAGAAAAAAGTGTGTGTGTGTGTGTGTTCTGTAATGCAGCGATTTTCGAGCTCTTATTTAATCCGACGATGAGTTGAACCGGCGATGATTTAGCCAGGCGTTGAGTTAGTCTGGCGATGAGTTGGCGGTGATGAGTTGGTTTCGGTCTGGCGTTCACCAGTCAGGTACGTTAACACATCGGCCACCTCAGGGTTTATCTCAGAGGGGCTAAATACATGCATATTTTTAATTAATTTCATACATTATTCAGGTTACATTTAGCGAGATAAATTTTTTTTCCTCGTGTATTATATTTCATTTATCTATTACAAAAGTTAATTCACTGGATGGGAAGTTCTTATACTGTATCTAATCCTTAATCTGACGATTACAGCCTGTGTACATTCGCGTACGTTAATGCGAATTAGCCAGAGAGAGAGAGAGAGAGAGAGAGAGAGAGAGAGAGAGAGAGAGAGAGAGAGAGAGAGAGAGAGATTGTATGTTCTCTCATTGTCTTGAGTCCTTTTTCCATTTATTTCGTTACATGAGGACCTTCCTTCTCTGATGCTGGATGGACATGTAGAAAACGTGTGGAGGAATGTAGAATTCTGAAGAATTAAAGAACGTGGATAGTGGTATTTAAAGATCATTTTCTTATCGTACAGACTTGTGATATTTTATGTAATTTCCGTATTGTTTTGAAAGAATATTTGTCTTTTGAGATAATAAGCATATTTCACTCGAACAGCTTTCGATTATTTTTCCTCTTTTCTTTTGTACTGTAATGAATATATATATATATATATATATATATATATATATATATATATATATATATATATATATATATATGTATATATGTGTGTGTGTGTGTGTACACAGTGTGGGTGGGTGTATAAATATGTATTATTTGTACTATCCTGAATAGTTTTCTCAATTTTCAGTAAGTTACTCATTCAAAAAAGGGGATTAGTTTCATGTTTTTTATGATAGTTTTCATAAGATTGAAATAATGCTAATTTCACCATATGCTTTTATTTCATGAATGTTTCATAAGATACCTCTTTGAACATGATATCGTTTCCTCAATATTACCAATACGATAAATTCAAACGGACACTTATTCGAGTACTCTAAGGGGAGCGTTCAACTGCTTAGTTGGTTGCTTTCAGCTGGCAACCAATTTCATGATGTTAGGTGAAATGTCATAATGTTATTCAAAGTTCCCCCGATGCTATTAGTTAGACTAAGAAAGTTGCCAACGATGTGTTTTAAGATAATGTTAGACAATGGTTCCCAAACTTTTTTTCTGTCATATCCCCCCTGCACCTAGTTCAACCATCCAGATTTTCTCCTTCTACTGATAAACATATAATTACTGAGTGAATTGGACAGAGAGCAGTTAGTAACAACTAAGCATAGCCATAGAGCCGGTTAATAACAAATAAAAGGACTCTTGTTTGCTCTTCTACTTAGGAATTAAATTAGTGAGAAGGCTGCATCTTGTGCACTCGCCTGCCTCAGAAATGGTCATGACACTCCAATTCTCCCCTATCAGTGAGCACTGATATGATCATATTACAATTGAATGGCTAACAACAAATAGCCGCACGTACTATGAGGACATTTACCGCTTGTTTTAGTTAGTAGGTAGTGTAATTATTTTCCCCCTGAAAGCTTTAAATTTCCCCCAGTTTGGGTACCACTTTGTTAGATGCTCTAGGAATGAATATAACATCCTCCATAGGCATCTCTTGGATTCTTCTCTTCAGTATGATATTTAGTTATGGTTTCAGAAAATTTTATGTTAATTTGATTTATATTCTTACATGGTACCTTACCTTAGGAACAGTTGACCTCTAGTTCTATGTTAGCAGTTTAAAAAGTAAACAAATTTATCGCCATATTGCTGGTGATCATTATTAATGGAGAACTTTCTCGTAAGAGTCAAACTTCATATGTTCTAGATAACTTTGACATACCACAGTCTTCATTCGTGACATCAGCAGCCTTCTCTAAAGTATGAGATGATGAAAGTTCGTATGATATCACACCTCTAATAATTATTTACACTCAAAGTTTTGCATAGTCAGTAGATAAGGTTCGATTTTCGTTGTTTTCAGCAACAAATTTACTAATTTCAGTTTCGTACACACCATTCGCAGCGATAATTAACGGAGTCATTCATTCAGGGTAAAGTGATGTTTCTCTTGATTGACAAAACAGGTGTCATTGCTATCAATTTCACAGCTGTTAATAATATATCTTTCCATAATACTCAAATATTTCTTAAAAGTTTTAAATGGTATTGCGCGTTTTCTTCAAAAGACGAAACGAAAATAATTATACTGAGCAAGAAGCTAAGGTCAGTAGGGAGGTGAAATTACGTTGTCTAATGGAAGGATCCAGTCGTAAAACTGTAGGCCAAAAGAGCCAAGGAAATTGCTTCATTAAAAAGGTTCAGCCGTAATGTTTAATCAAGACTTCCTGTGATCCATCTGCATCTTGCTCATGCAAGATTTGTCTGTTTGAAATTCTGCTGATTTTTATTATTAATGATTTTTTAAATTATTTTGTGTTCATAATTTGAAGACCAGCTTATGCATTAAATTGATATCTTGATATTTATTTTAATCATTAATGTACCTTTCAAAATTTATTTAATCTACGAAGCGGGTTAGTGTTATTGGTGACATTGGACCTCAACTGGAGGACTGTAAGCATTATGTAAAATTGTATGCAGTCCTTTTGGCCTTCTACTATACCTCCATTCCGGCTTCCCTTCTTCCATCTTGCTGTCCAACTTCTTACCTTTCCTTCATACTGCAACTGCGGAGGTTTCCCCAGTTACTCAGGGACGTT
>NC_090752.1:73856564-73864064 GCF_036898095.1 Palaemon carinicauda
CTTTTCTATTCAAAAAGGATGAAATGCATAAGTTTCAATATTTTCTGCGTTGTGAAAGTCGCTCAATGTATATATATATATATATATATATATATATATATATATATATATATATATATATATATATATATATATACAGACACACACTATATTCAAATTTAAGCATTTATAATAAGAGCAATCAGAGCTTTCAGACCTCTGCCAATGAATATTGCCAACGTTTAACTAAAGTCTACGGATATCGCCTCCCACTATTCCTCTGTTGACTGTCCAGTAGATGGAGGAGGTGCAATGTTGATCCAGAATCCTTTCTTGATTCGTATCACCTCCAAAATTTCACGTTTTCTTCTGATGCATAATATCTATATATTGTTAAAATTTGGTGAAAATCCAATGTGTCTATTCGTTTTATGGAATCTTTGAAAGTGTGAAAATACAAATCCGTATTTAGAATCCTTATCCGGTGCCGGATAATCTCCGAAAGTTAATGGAGTCGTTCATGGCCTAAGAAATATGTGTCGTGCAAATTTCGTCAAAATACGTTGTATAATTTTAACGTAATCCTGTCCACAGACACACACACAAATAAATAGATAAACACGAGAAATCAGAAATTTCTGACCTCTGCCAATGGTTAATGGATTCGTCCATGGCCTAAAGTCTGCCATGAAAATTTCGTCAAAATCCGTAAATTTGTTTTGACGTTTATTTTTAAATTGGCGTAAATATTGAAATGTGGATCGAGATCATCTCCAAAATTTAATGGGGTTGTCCATTAGCGAAGATCTATCTTTGGTGAAAATTTCGTCAAAATCTGTTGAATAGTTTTGACGTAATCATGTCCACAGACTCAGAGAAATAGATGAATAAATAAATAAGCAAGAACAATCAGAGATTTCTAACCTCCACCAATGGTTAATGAAGTCATCCATGGCCTAAGATTCATCTGTTGTGGAGATTTCGTCAAAATCCATTGTTTTGTTTTGACGTTATCCAAAATTTAATGTGGTCGTCCATGAAAATTTTGTCAAATCCGTGGAGCACTTATGACGTAATCCTTTACACAGACACAAAGACAAATGAATAGACTAGAATTCTGATCCTGATCATCTTCAAAATTTAATGTGGTTGTCCATGACATAAGAACTATCTGTGGTGATAATTTCGTCAAAATCCGTCAAGTAGTTTTGACGTTCTTTCAATTGGCTAATATGCAAAACTGGATCCGGATCATATCCAAAATTTAATGGAGTCTTCCATGACCTAAGATATATTTGTTGTGAAAATTTCGTCAAAATCCGTTGAGTAGGTTTTACGTAATCCTGTCCACAGACACACAGACAGACAAATAAATAAATAAATAAACTAGAGTCCGGGTCCAGATCATCTCCAAAATTTAATCTGTCTGTGGTAAAAATTATGTCAAATCTGTCGAGTAGTTTTGATGTAATCCAGTCCAAAGAATTAGCGAAAAATGTAAATCTGGATCTAGAATCCGGATCCGGATCTGGATTATCTCCAAAATATTATGGGGTCGCCTATGACCTAAGATCTATCTGTGGTGAAAATTTTGTCAAAATGCATCGAGTACTTGTGACGTAATCCTGTCCACAGACACAAATAAACTGACTCGATCGCATAATCTCCTTAGTTTAAAGGCTTTAATTAAAGACTGGTCATGAATGATGGATCAAGGGACAGTTACACTGCCCTATCTAGCAGGGCAATATTATAATGACCATATATACATATGATCAGCACCTAAGCCCCCTCTCCACCCAAGCTTGGACCAAGAACAGCCAGGCAACGGCTGGTGATAACTCAGCAGTTAGACCTATAGGCTCCCCCAAACCCTCCATCCTTAGCTTACAAATATGGTGAGGTTGCAACGACTAAAGGAACTAACGAGTTTGAGCGGGACTCGAATCCCAGTCTAACGATCACCAATCAGGAACGTTACCACATAGGCCATCACAAAACTAATAATTAGGTACCAGTAGATTTAAGTCGCCATTAAGTGGCGCTGGTAAAGGGAAACGCTCATGTCTACTTTGTAACAGGCTGCAAATGTTATATCTTTCTGATCCTTGGTGAATCGCACAAAGGAAATGTGCAGTACCTAACAAGGAAAACACCCCGACATCGACATCAGAATATTTCTCCTGACTTTTATCTCCAGAAATGAAGAAACCGTGAACTCGATTACCAAATGTTATAATTTATACAAATGATTACCAGGGATACATAGCTAAAAATTTTTAAATAATTTACATTGCTATATAAATTTATGAGCAGTTACGTGGTTGAAACTATATATAAATTGATAGAACATTTAACTTAACTCTGATCATATAACATCTCTATAGTATCGTCATAAAATTTCTCAAAAGACGAGAAGAATTTCAGAATGCGGCTTTTAGTTACAATTGGGAAGTTTTGGAGGTGATCCCCATGAAAGTCCATGTAAGTGGTAACACAATATAATGCCATGGGAAACTGGTACTGACATCTGTTTGGTAGAATTAATGTTATTAAATTGAAGAACGAAACGACAAAGCTGTAAACAATATTGAGATGTTGATCTGTTGCATCACTAAATTACAACAACAACGTTTTGGCGGTTGATGGATAAAACGTATGACTTCCATTCAAAATATTCATTGGTGAAAATATGTGGAAAACCTGAAAGGAGGGGTTCATTTAACAGTGACGATGTTACCAAAAATTATGCTATGCAGTTTCATAACTGGAAACCTCTAGTCAACCAAACAGACTACATGTATAATATAAGCCTATGTTTTGCGTCTAAGATAAGTAAACACATGTAAAGAGACGGTAAAATAATGTTTTTGCTTCTTGTTGCAATGCAAAATGCTCACTGTAAGTCTTTCTTCTTCCCTGTTACTTTCAAGTTTTCTCTCACGAAGAATTTCTTTTAGTTCTAACAAGGTTTTATCACGGTATCAATTCGCGTGTTGAGCATCAGCCTTGCCTATAGACACACACACACACACACACACACACATATATATATATATATATATATATATATGTATATATATATTTATATTTATATTTATATTTATATGTCTGTGTGTATATATATATATATATATATATATATATATATATATATATATATGTATGTATATATATATATATATATATATATATATATATATATATATATATATATATATATATATATATATAGATATATATATATGTCCCAAGCCTTGCATGGAAAATATGTAGATGTATGCGTTTTATACAGTGAGATCAATGGCATTTTTAAAAGTGCTATGACTATTATAAATTGTAGTGCGAGAACATTGAACACACTAATAAGTGACCAATCTCAAGTCGTATGGTAACAGTATATTTCTATCACAGGGGAGATTTCCACAAATCTAGTAGTTTCAGCATATTGACAGAGTAATATTGCATTATTTGCTCAGAAGGAGTGGAAGTACCACTCGAGAGATCACAAGACGAATGTGACATTCGCTTGAGAATATATCGCTGTGCAAAGTGTATTCACGAACCTTTTGTAATAAAGTAAAAAAAAAAAAAATAAGGTTTCAATGACTCATTACCCGTCGACATAAGATATATATATATATATATATATATATATATATATATATATATATATATATATACATATATATATATATAGTATAAATATATATACATATATATATAGTATAAATATATATATATATATATATATATATATATATATATATATATATATATATATATATATACTGTATATATAAATAGAATATATATATATATATATATATATATATATATATATATACTGTATATATAAATAGAATATATATATATACTGTATATATAAATAGAATATATATATATATATATATATATATATATATATATACTGTATATATAAATAAAATATATATATATACATGCATGCATGCATACATACATACATACATACATACATACATACATACATACATACATACATGCACATTTTAAAAACCTTGATTTTTTTTTTTTACTAATGCAGTATTATTAAGTCTATGGAGTACGTCTCTTGTTTGTGAGATTTTCACCTTCATGCCCTATCATCATCATTTAAACCCAAAGACAAATAACATGATTGTTAATTAAAAAGTTTGATAATTGTCTTCTGCACACTAGAAATTAGATGATATTAAAAATATAAATACTTTAAAATTTTTAGATATAATTAGAACTGAAAAACACACACTCAAATATATATATATATATATATATATATATATATATATATATATATATATATATATATATACACAATCTTCTTCTTCCTCTATTAGCGTGGGTTATTTTTCCATTCGTGGGGGGTAACACGGTTGCCTTATTTTGAAGGACTTTGCTTTGGCTTTTGGGGTGGACCGTAGTTCCGACCGGCTGCCCTGCCTGACATCGCTTTGACCCCGGTAGCGTATGTTTGTGTGTTGTACCAGATACCATCGGCCATCCTCCCAGAAGCGAGGAGTCATGGTGTAGTTAAGTCGACAGTTCGAGACGTGTAATATGTGTGTTATGTTTTTAGAAGGTGTAGGAATGGCGGTGTTTGTATGTGTGTGTGTATATATATATATATATATATATATATATATATATATATATATATATATATATATATATATATATATATATATATATATAATCATAAGTAAAAACGTTGTCGGCTTAGAAAACTGATAGCCATAATTTGATCACTATTGGAATGAGTTTATAGCAAAGAATTAATATCGTTAGTATTTTTTGGTACAATCATCTAGCAGGCGTAGAGGTATTTTATGATAGTCATCGTGTCCAAATTGTAATTAGTCACATAAAATCGACCAAAAAAATAGGATTTTGTTGTTTCAGCCGTCTGCTGTCAGATGCAAGGAAATCGCATCTAAGGGTGTTTCCATAAAAAATAAAAAAAAGTATTATGGGGGAGACCCCCAGACCCCCAATGTCAGTGCCTTTTCAAACTTTAGTCCTCCACCCCCCAAAAAATGTACATTTGCCTATGATAATGTATTGACGGTCGGCTGTGAAAATGACATTCTTGTCTCCCTTCACTACAGAGCCACCTAGAGGCTTAGTTCCGCTGGTAACCCATTGTCAATGTCAAAGGCAATTTCCAAAAGATATCCTAATGAAATTGACTAAGCTTAAATTGAAATTACTTTCAAAATTCTACTGCACTCTAGGGTTCAACTACTGCTCTGTAATTGTTCAGTGGCTAATTTCAATTTAGTAAGGATATAAGAGACGCTTTACCTATGGTAGGCAGCTCTTCTAGGAAAGGACACTCCAAAATCAAACCATTGTTGTTTAGTCTGGGGAAGTGCCATAACCACTGTACCATAGTCTTCCACTAACATGGGTTAAAGTTCTCTTGCTTGAGGGAACACTCAGTCACATACTGTATCTGTTTCTTTATTTCCCTTTTCCACAGAGATATTTTCCCTGTTGGTGCCCTTGTTCGTGTTGCACCATTCTTTTCCATCAAGGGTTTTAGCTTAGTAATAACCTTCCCTATATAATTAAGAGCAACATGTTGTAGTTAGGAAAAGGATATTGGCGAGAAAGATTGAGTCTGTGAGTTTGTGTGCATATTTATCTAAATAGTTAAGTCATTTTGACTGGTTGTGTACAATAGTAGTAATAGTAAAACGTGCTTGGCCGATTCCAAACTTTGCTTAAAGGACGGAATTTGTACAAATTCAATCTAGAGAAAACCAGTGAGATTTTCTGGGAGTTTCTTTTCATATTGCATTCTAAACCCCACGTCTTTTTCTTTACTCAAACCGAATGTTTAATGATTTTATTGTTAGGTTGAGGTCCAGTTATTTGTGATACCTCCGTTAATTTATTTATTTCTTCTTTCAGAGTTTTCAATTTCATTGTGTTCACTATTTTTTTTTTTTATCCACAAGTTTTTCCAATCGAAGCTAAACATATTGTGCTGATTTCTTTTTTTAAATGTCATTTCCTGAATTTTCAAAGGAAGTGCATATTAATTTCTTTCGCTATTTTCAAATTAAAATTATCAATATTAATTGCATAGTAATGAATGTGCCTGTTGTTAAAAGAGAGATTATGTTGATTTTTAATTTTCTTATAATTTGCATGGGTTACCAAATAAAACTATTATTAAAAAGTAATTTTTAACATGTCACTTTCGAAATATTGTCTGTATTGTCCTAAAGTAAGTTTTAACCGAAGCACAAATATACAGTAAATGTATGCTTATATAAAGTAAATATATACTTGTATACAGTAATATATCCTTATTAACAAGAGACTATTGTATAACCACCTATTTTAAAACGTAATATCCATGTTTATTACCGAAAAGAATGTGAACTAGTTAGGCACTGGCTAATGAAGAAATTTCTTTTCTTTTCCCACTGGTAAACTTAATGAAAAAGAAGTTAGCGCAAATAGTATTTTAACGCGAACTTCCGAAGTTCAAGATATAATGGTGGCTTTACTGGATGAAGCAACGCCCAGACAAAGTCAGCTTCTGTGAGCTCTTCCCATTGTGTACCTTTAAGCGACAGATTATGGAATGAATAATTTCTTTGACGGGCGAATACGTCGCCTTTCCTCCACCTCCTTTGTTTCAGAGCATTTCAGCACTTCTTTCAGAACATTTCTGAAGATTGTTTCAAGCGTTTTCAGAATACGAACATTTCAGCACATTTCAGCTTTGATTTCGGTAGTTTTCAGAATATGAAAATTTCAACACTGTTTCAGCCCATTTCAGCGGTTGGTTTCATGGGTTTTAAAAATAAGAACCTTTTCTACACTGTTTCAGCCCATTTCAGTGGTTGGCGTCAGTAGTTTTCAGAATAAAAACCTTTCAACACCTTGTTTCAGCATATTCTAGTGGTTAGTTTCAAGAATTCAGAATAAGAATATTTCAGCACTTTTTCAGGGCTTATGCACTTTGTAGTATTACTTCACATATTTTGTTTTTCTTTTTCAGGGCATTTTAGCGTTTTGTCTCAATATGTGTTATTATTTAGTTTCAGGAATTTTAGGGAATTTTTTTCCATAGCATTTCAGCACTGTTTATGATCAGTACTTTGTCTGAAGACGTTTCCCTCCAATTTCTGTATTAAATTTCGTAACATTTGTTCCAGTTCATCACAGCGTTTCCGTAACATGCAATTTCTACACTTAAGATATTTTAGGTTTTTCTGGCTATTTTTTTTTTTTTTGTCTTTGTCATTATCTATCATTGGCCATAGTTTCATAATAACGAATGAATTTTTTCAGATAATTATATTCAGGACTTTTCTTTAGAACGTTTTAATAGTTTCCATCTGCCATGGATATGTCGAATACCCTTTATTTTGCTCTGTAGAACTATTAATGATTTTTAATTCTCTCTCTCTCTCTCTCTCTCTCTCTCTCTCTCTCTCTCTCTCTCTCTCTCTCTCTCTCTCTCTCTCTCTCTCAAGAAGTATA
>NC_090752.1:73869064-73876564 GCF_036898095.1 Palaemon carinicauda
GTCAGTCTCATCTGCTTTCCTGTCTAGATATTCTCTCCAGTCATTCTGGGCTTTTCTTATGACTTCACTACTAATCCTGAAATACTTAGTATGCTCTACCTTGTAATTTTCATTACTTCCTCGAAAACTTTCAACAATCAATTTTTGCCTTTGACTCCTTTTTATGGTATCCCTAGTATCATTACCGACGAAAATATAGTTAAAAGAATACTTATTTAACTAAAAACATTTCAAAGGGAGTACAGCGTAGAATGTGTCTTAATAAATGAAACCCCAAGGCGTTTCACATTGAGTTGGATAGACCATGAACGACTTCAGCAAACACAATCTCATTCCCTGGAAATGGAAAGTTAATTAACAGATATCAGCCGATCACTTATGCAAATTACTTATTGAGGCTAGGAACACAATGAAGTCGTGTGTTTAAAAGGCTTAAGCGGTAAAGGAATAAGTAGTTCATAACTTGAACTTAAAACACTATCGCATTGAAACTAACACTGTCACAGGGTGAGGTTATTAAGGTTGATAGCCTCTGTACCATGGTATTCCACTGTCTTGGGTTAGAGTTCTCTTGCTTGAGGGTATACTCGGGCACACTATTGTATCTAGTTTCTCTTCCTCTTGTTGTGTTATAGTTTTTAAAGTTTATATAGGAAATATTCATTTTAATGTTGTTACTATTCTTAAAATATTTTATTTTTCCTTATTTCCTTTCCTCACTGGGCTATTTTCCCTGTTGGAGCCCCTGGGCTTATAGCATCCTGCTTTTCCAACTGGAGTTGTAGCTTAGCATTTGATAATAATAATAATAATAATAATAATAATAATAATAATAAATGGCACACTTGGTTGGGACGTTAAGGATGATATCAAATTATTGAAGGTTAGGCGGGTAGGATAATTTTTAAGGGTAAAAGGAAGAGGATGTTAACATCCTCTTTTGTAATTGTTATCATTCGTTGCTGTGTGTTATCTATCGTCTTGCATCAGGCGAGTTTACGAAGGTGGTTCTGGTTAGAGAAATTTCTTTCAGAAAGAAATAGAGAAGAATAAATGAAGCAGTTTTTTCTTAGAAAGCCCCTCTCTCTCTCTCTCTCTCTCTCTCTCTCTCTCTCTCTCTCTCTCTCTCTCTCTCTCTCTCTCTCTCTCTCTCTACGGATGGTAAGTAGGTTTTATGACGTGGGGATGTCTCTCTCTCTCTCTCTAGGGATAGTAAGTGGGTTTATATGACGTGGGATGACTCTCTCTCTCTCTCTCTCTCTCTCTCTCTCTCTCTCTCTCTCTCTCTCTCTCTCTCTCTCTCTCTCTCTCGTGACGGAAAGCTTAGTAAGAATTATAAGAATGAGGTTTTCATATAGACACCTTACCTTGATAAAAGGATGTTGCCGCTTCTGCTTTTACGACAAAATACCCCTTTCAGTCCTCGAGGGTGCTGGTGTTCGGGATATTAGCCTTCCCGTATGTGCCATTGGTCATTGACCTTATCTCCTGACCATCCCGCTTCCAATAGGCCTCCCCTTGACTTCTTCCAGGCTAGGCTTGCTTTGTGTCAACGCTGAGTGGCAACGTTGTTTTCAAAGAAGTCTTAAATGAGATACCCCAAGGGAGTAGATTGGCATAGGATTGGTGGATAGGTGGTAAGGTTTGGGGTGCGGTCCCACCGCTGGTGGAATTTCCGACAGGTCCATGCTGGGAGTCTTAGCATGGGCGCAATGACAGTCACGATTTACAATATATATATATATATATATATATTATATATATATATATATATATATATATATATAATGTGTATATATATATATATATATATATATATATATATAAAATGTTTATATATATATACACATAATTTATATATATATATATATATATATATATATATATATATATTATATATATATATATATATCTATCTATCTATATATATATATATATATATATATATATATATCTATATATATATATAGATATACATATAGATATATATATAGATATATATATATATATATATATTTAAATTATGTATATATATGTATATATATACATAATTTATATATATATATATATATATATATATATATATATATATAAACACATTCCAGAATTGTATTATACATTTAGTTTCGTTGTATGAATGAAACGAATAATTATTTTTTTTTAATTCACGATATTTGAATGTTTTAATGCATTACGCTATCGATAATTTTTTCATAGTGTTTTCTTTTTTCTCTTTGAAACTGCAATATCGATGACTTAGACAGTTCTGAGTAAATTTAACAGTGTAATTAGTAAAATCAATCACTTTGAAAACTGCCTTTCATATTCACTCAATCCAATTCTCTGTGGCTTTACAGCTCGTCAGAGATTTCAATTAAGAGTGGCAAAACCAGACTGAACTATAGCATCCGGAAACCTTTAATATATATATATATATATATATATATATATATATATATATATGTATATATATATATATATATATATATATATATATATATATACACGAGTATATATACGTATATATACAGTATGTATACACACAGACATACATATATATATACACATATAAATATATACTCATATATTCTCTTCTGAATGGGGAGGGGATACCATGACGTGATGAAAGGGTTTGTGTATCGCCGTGATCAGCAAAGTTATGTTGGTTTCTTTTGAACTAGCAGACTTAAGTCTCCACCATCACCAATCTGCAGTGGCCAGTGTTGTGATGAAATCTGGCCAATCCTAGACATGAATGAGAACATCTCTGAGGCCTTTGTCCTGCTGTTGGTTAGAACCAGAAGAAACTTTTTATTTTTTCACAAATAGGATTGTAGTTCTAGGGCCTTTTCCACTTTAGTAGCAGCTTACTACTGTTGACTGAATGCAAAGATAAGAGAAGGGGGTGGGATGTAAGGGGATCTGGCTAAATCAATGATATATACAGTAAATATATATATATATATATATATATATATATATATATATATATATATATATATATATATATATATATATATATATATATATACATATATATATGAAAGAGAGAGAGAGAGAGAGAGAGAGAGAGGAGAGAGAGAGAGAGAGAGAGAGAGAGAGAGAGAGAGAGAGAGAGAGAGAGAGAGTTTCTCTGTTAACGGTTCACTTTCCCTTTACCGAGACATACACTGAATTGTCTGCCCTATTCTTTACAGATTCTTCTGTTTTCATACACCTGACCACAGTGACATTACCAAACAATTCTTCTTACCCAAGGGGTTAACTACTGCCCTTTGATTGTTCAGTGACTACTTTCCTCTTGGTAAGGGTAGAAGAGAGACTATAGCTATGGTAAGCAGCTCTTCTAGAGAAGGTCACTTCAAAATCAAACCATTGTGTTCTAGTCTTGGGTAGTGCCATAGCCTTTGTACCATGGACTTTCACTGTCTTGGGGTAGAGTTCTCTTGCTTGAGGGTACACTCAGGCACACTATTCTATCTTATTTCTCTTCCTCTTGTTTTGTTAAAGTTTTTAGAATTTATGTAGGAAATGTTTATTTTAATGTTGTCACTGTCCTCGAAATATTTTATCTTTCGTTGTTTCCTTTCCTTACTGGGCTATTTTCCCTGTTGAGGCCCCTGGGCTTATAGCATCATACTTTCCCCATTATGGTTGTAGCTTTGCAAGTAGTAATAACAAGTAATAATCGTATAAATAATTTTAGATATTTCGTTTCAATATATGGGCAAAAAAACTCATTTGAATATCTTTCATGATCCTGCTCCAACTATATTATTATTATTATTATTATTATTATTATTATTATTATTATTATTATTATTATTATTATTATTATTATTATTATTATTATCTCATGAGCTACGGTGAATAATTGGTACAGTAAATTCCAAGAAGTAAGCAAGCTTTATGTGATTGACTAACTGGATGAAAGTAAAATGTACAAGGCAGTGCTATTGACCCTATTTTATTGTTTACATTTTTTTTTTCAAAAATGATACATCATAAATGACAAAATCTGCTTACGATACCATCCCCGCTGTGCTAAATAAAGACACCCTGTAGGCGGTACCTTTGAACTAAACACCAAATTGAATTATTGCGTGAGAAAACTCCACTCATTAGCTCACTGAAATCAGCTCGTCGGTATAGAAACGAAATCCAACGTAGCACAGGGATTAAGAATATCGCATCCAGATCAGAGACGTGAATATTGCTTCTATTGTTACAGCAATGATGTTAGCCTCGGTGGCAATCATTAATCTCTTTGATTAATCTATGGGAATATGAATGATTCTCTCACTTTTCACCCGATAAAAAATGAATGTTGGACTATACGTGTGGCTGTGATTTATCTCTCTCTCTCTCTCTCTCTCTCTCTCTCTCTCTCTCTCTCTCTCTCTCTCTCTCTCTCTCTCTCTCAAAATATATCTGGATATTTCTACTTCACCCGTTGAGATACTACCGCTAGAGAGTTATGGGGTCTTTTGACTGGCCAGACAGTAGTACATTGGATCCTTCTCTCTTGTTATGGTTAATTTTTCCTTTGCCTGCACACACACGCACACCAAATAGTCTGGCCTATTCTTTACATATTCTCCTCTGTCCTCATACACCGGAGAACAGTGGGATTACCAAACAACTCTTCTTACTACACTGTAATTGTTCAGTGGCCACTTTTCTCTTTGTAAGGGTAGAAGAGACCCCATTTTTGGTAAGCAGCTCTTCTAGGAGAAGGTCACTCCAAAATCAAACCTTTGTTCTCTAATCTTAGGTAGTGCCATAGCCTCTGTACCATGGACTTCCACTGGCTTAGGTTAGAGTTTTCTTGCTGGAGGGTACACTTGGGCACACTATTCTATCTATTTTCTCTTCCTCTTTTTTTGTTAAAGTTTTTATAGTTTATATAAGAGATATTGTTGCTGTTACTCCTATTAAAATATTTTATTTTTTTTTCCTTTCCTCACTGAGCTATTTTCCCTGTTGTAGCCCCTGGGCTTATAGCATCCTGCTTTTCCAGCCAGGGTTGTAGCTTAGCTGGTGGTAATAGTGGTAATAGCAATTCCGTGTTGGAGTATTAATGGCCGTTAAGATTTTTTTGCAACTACTTTTCCACGTTGCTAAAAGGATTATGGTTGTTAACATGGCTGATTCTGTATTTTTTTCTACATTTCAACCCTACAGCTACCTTTAAATGGCTTAGTCTTGACGTTGTAGTTACGCCTCCCATACCGACGGCCTCCGCCTAGAGGTAGGAAAGGATGTTATATAGTGCTAATTTGAAAACGGGAAATATTATTATATAGTGCTGAGACAAAATCCTGGAAAAAAATAGTTATACAGTGTTAATTTGTAATCAGAGTTCAAGCAGATTTATGAACGTAATGGTATGGAAAAGTAATTTGTTATTTATTAGGAATTAGATTGACCATGCCAGCTCTGTTTGACTCATATGGCTGGTGAATCTCCATCCCTGTAATAATAACCATGATTTCCATATGGAGATATATACTTTTATATCTCCTCCTAATATAATAAAGGGTAGGGAGAGAGAAACTAGTAATTTTCTGGTGAGTGGGGTGTGTGTGTGTACGTGTGCATATCTATCTGAATATTTATCGTCATTTTTGACGGGTCGCGTACACGAGTTCTCTATAAGGAATATAACATCAAATCATCATCATCATCATCATCTCCTCCTACGCCTATTGAAGCAAAGAGCCTCATAACATCAAATAGGCAACAGATATTGAATTATTCCATGCGATTGGAGCTGGTGAGGCCAATGCTTCTAGACAAAGTTTTTACATGGTTAACTTCCCAGTGAGATGTCTCGGTTATAGTTATTGGGTAGTTTTGAAGTGTCCTTGGTGTAACTTGTCTAACTTTCTATTAACACCTATGAAAATTATATAAATGGGAAACTTACTACTCTGGAAATGACAGCTAAAACGACAGATAAAGGAATTTGCCACTTCTATTGGTAAGGTTGGATTCATGAATTTCGCTACATTCAGGAGTCATCTAAAAGCTCTACAATATAGCTGTGGATATCTCTCTAAATAACAAAACGAATTTTTACCATATGGAATATCAATATTAATTAAGTAGCGTGATTATATTATGGGTTATGTATAGTCCAGTGAATTAAGAAGCACCTCAGTCTCATGATTATGGGAATCAAAACCTTATATTGTAATGTTGTTACATTGTGGAGCTGCCTGATGTTTCCTTATACACAATTTATTTCCTCAGTTATGGGTATTCTGTTGAATCAGTAAAACACTTTTTCTTTTTTCTTTTAATGAAGTGTGTCGATGTTATGTACGCGGATGTAGCTAATGGTTGGAAGGGAAACATTTCTTTCGTTAAATGGAGGTAATCGGAAATGCTTTCCGCTAACGAGCCCACTATAGTTCTTTTTTATATTTATTTTTTATTTAAGGCCAGTTTGTTTTGCAACTGAGGTTGCAATGTAATTAGCGGACATAAACGAAGGTCAGAGGTGTATTGACTGCATGTTTTCATCCCGCGATTTGTCTGGGGGATTATTCTACCATTCCTTCGAATGGAGAAATCACAGCTAGGTCTTTAGGATGGCAATCGCCACAAAGAAAAGCTTTTTAGTATTTCACTTTACTAGTGTACGCGATCGGTTGAAAAGGAATGATAATAATAATAATAATAGTAATAATAATAATAATAATAATAATAATAATAATAATAATAATAATAATAATAATAATAATAATAATAATAATAATAATATGTAGCCGGCCACTTGTTCTTTATTATATAGGGGAAATATTGATCAACAAAATATTCCACGTGATGCCAGTTTTGATTGTTCATATGATTTTGTACATTTTATGTCAAATCGTGTGCTTGAGTCCTAGCATTTTATCACGTTGGTTGTCAAGTTCGTTTGTTTTTGAAAGTTGTATTAACTTTCATTTAATTTAAATTTACCGTGTTTGAAATACCATATCATGTATTATCTAAATAGCAATCTTTCTGTGTGGTTTTATGCCAATAGTTACGCATACAAACGTGCGATTGTAAAGAAGACTAACTTTGATTGTTTTATGAATGTTTGGATATGGAGTCAATCACTGCCGTTATATTCTCCTTTTCATCTTATGTTGCTTAACGCTTTGCTAACTTGTCATTAAACAGATGGTACATAGCTCAATCGCCCTGCAACTTCCTAGCAAGGTTCCTGTGAAAGGGCTCGTGTGGTCAGGGTACCGTAATCTAATAATCTCAACCTGATAAATGCAACAATAATGACAACGGTACCAGCAATGGTTCACAAATCACATAAGAAACTTATAATTATTTCTAAGTTTCTTTACCTAACGACCTAGTTCGTCCTTGGTGCCTTAGAAAAAAATATAACTGGTTAAGATCCATAAATGAATTTGAATGATTTACTACTACTGATAAGTCTTGGACTATTTTTTATAAAAAAGAATATAATTGGTTAAGATCCTAAATCAA
>NC_090752.1:73881564-73894064 GCF_036898095.1 Palaemon carinicauda
TTACGCATCAGAAAGAACACAGACGCCGCCGCTCCTTCCCCAAGCCTCGCTTGCGACATCATCTCCCACCCCTTGCATTAGAAGTTCTTTGACCTCTTTTTAGCTCCCCCACCCCTTGCATTAGAAGTTCTTTGACCTCTTTTTAGCTCCCCCACCCCTTGCATTAGAAGTTCTTTGACCTCTTCTTAGCTCCCACACCCCTTGCATTAGAAGTTCTTTGACCTCTTTTAATCTCCCCCACCCCTTGCATTAGAAGTTCTTTGACCTCTTTTTAGCTCCCCCACCCCTTGCATTAGAAATTCTTTGACCTCTTCTTAGCTCCCACACCCCTTGCATTAGAAGTTCTTTGACCTCTTTTTAGCTCCCCCACCCCTTGCATTAGAAGTTCTTTGACCTCTTTTTATCTCCCCCACCCCTTGCATTAGAAGTTCTTTGACCTCTTTTTAGCTCCCACATCCCTTGCATTAGAAGTTCTTTGACCTCTTTTTAGCTCCCACACCCCTTGCATTAGAAGTTCTTTGACCTCTTTTTAGCTCCCCCACCTCTTGCATATGAAGTTCTTTGACTTCTTTTTAGCTCCCACACCCCTTGCATTTGAAGTTCTTTGACCTCTTTTTAGCTCCCCCACCCCTTGCATTAGAAGTTCTTTGACCTCTTTTTAGCTCCCACACCCCTTGCATTAGAAGTTCTTTGACCTCTTTTTAGCTCCCCCACCCCTTGCATTAGAAGTTCTTTGACCTCTTTTTAGCTCCCCCACCCCTTGCATTAGAAGTTCTTTGACCTCTTTTTATCTCCCCCACCCCTTGCATTAGAAGTTCTTTGACCTCTTTTTAGCTCCCACATCCCTTGCATTAGAAGTTCTTTGACCTCTTTTTAGCTCCCACGCCCCTTGCATTAGAAGTTCTGTGACCTCTTTTTAACTCCCACACCCCTTGCATTAGAAGTTCTTTGACCTCTTTCTAGCTCCCACACCCCTTGCATTAGAAGTTCTTTGACCTCTTTTTAGCTCCCCCTCCCCTTGCATTAGAAGTTCTTTGACCTCTTTTTAGCTCCCCCACCCCTTGCATTAGAAGTCCTTTGACCTCTTTTTAGCTCCCACACCCCTTGCATTAGAAGTTCTTTGACCTCTTTTTAGCTCCCCCACCCCTTGCATTAGAAGTTGTTTGACCTCTTTTTAGCTCCCACACCCCTTGCATTAGAAGTTCTTTGACCTCTTTTTAGCTCCCACACCCCTTGCATTAGAAGTTCTTTGACCTCTTTTTAGCTCCCCCACCCCTTGCATTGGAAGTTCTTTGACCTCTTTTTAGCTCTCCCATCCCTTGCATTAGAAGTTCTTTGACCTCTTTTTAGCTCCCACACCCCTTGCATTAGAAGTTCTTTAACCTCTTCTTAGCTCCCACACCCCTTGCATTAGAAGTTCTTTGACCTCTTTTTAGCTCCCACACCCCTTGCATTAGAAGTTCTTTGACCTCTTTTTAGCTCCCCCACCCCTTGCATTAGAAGTTCTTTGAACTCTTTTTAGCTCCCATACCCCTTGCATTAGAAGTTCTTTGACCTCTTTTTAGCTCCCACACCCCTTGCATTAGAAGTTCTTTAACCTCTTTCTAGCTTCCCCACCCCTTGCATTAGAAGTTCTTTGACCTCTTTTTAGCTCCAACACTCCTTGCATTAGAAGTTCTTTGGCCTATTTTTAGCTCCCACACCCCTTGCATTAGAAGTTCTTTGACCTCATTTTAGCTCCCACACCCCTTGCATTAGAAGTTCTTTGACCTCTTTTTAGCTCCCACGCCTCTAGCATTAGAAGTTCTTTGACCTCTCTTTAGCTCCCCCACCCCTTGCATTAGAAGTTCTTTGACCTCTCTTTAGCTCCCACACCCCTTGAATTAGAAGTTCTTTGACCTCTTTTTAGCTCCCACACCCCTTGCATTAGAAGTTCTTTGACCTCTGTTTAGCTCCCCCACCCCTTGCATTAGAAGTTCTTTGACCTATTTTTAGCTCCCCCACCCCTTGCATTAGAAGTTCTTTGACCTCTTTTTAGCTCCCCCACCCCTTGCTTTAGAAGTTCTTTGACCTCTTTTTAGCTCCCCCACCCCTTGCATTAGGAGTTCTTGGACCTCTTTTCAGCTCCCACACCCCTTGCATTAGAAGTTCTTTGACCTCTTTTTAGCTCCCACACCCCTTGCATTCGAAGTTCTTTGACCTCTTTTTAGCTCCTACACCCCTTGCATTAGCATTAGAAGTTCTTTGACCTCTTTTTACCTCCCCCACCCCTTGCATTAGAAGTTTCCTTGACCTCTTTTTAGCTCCCACACCCCTTGCATTAGAAGTTCTTTGACCTCTTTTTAGTTCCCACACCCCTTGCATTAGAAGTTCTTTGACCTCTTTTTAGCTCCCCCACCCCTTGCATTAGAAGTTCTTTGACCTATTTTTAGCTCCCCCACCCCTTGCATTAGAAGTTATTTGAACTCTTTTTAGCTCCCACACCCCTTGCTTTAGAAGTTCTTAGACCTCTTTTTAGCTCCCACACCCCTTGCATTAGAAGTTCTTTGACCTCTTTTTAGCTCTCACACCCCTTGCATTAGAAGTTCTTTTACCTCTTTTTAGCTCCCACACCCCTTGCATTAGAAGTTCTTTGACCTCTTTTTAGCTCCCACACCCCTTGCATTAGAAGTTCTTTGACCTCTTTTTAGCTCCAACACCCCTTGCATTAGAAGTTCTTTGACCTATTTTTAGCTCTCACACCCCTTGCATTAGAAGTTCTTTGACCTCTTTTTAGCTCCCCCACCCCTTGCATTAGAAGTTCTTTGACCTCTTCTTAGCTCCCACACCCCTTGCATCAGAAGTTCTTTGACGTCTTTTTAGCTCCCACACCCCTTGCATTAGAAGTTCTTTGACCTCTTTTTAGCTCCCACACCCCTTGCATCAGAAGTTCTTTGACCTCTTTTTAGCTCCCACACCCCTTGCATTAGACTTGATTAGAGGTTCTTTGACCTCTTTTTAGCTCCCACACCTCTAGCATTAGAAGTTCTTTGACTTCTTTTTAGCTCCCACACCTCTAGCATTAGAAGTTCTTTGGCCTCTTTTTAGCTCCCACACCTCTAGCTTTAGAAGTTCTTTGACCTCTTTTTAGCTCCTACACCTCTAGCATTAGAAATTCTTTATCCTCTTTTCAGCTCCCTTACCTCAAGCATTAGAAGTTCTTTGACCTCTCTTTATAGCTCCCACACCTCTAACATTACAAGTTCTTTGACCTCTCTCTTAAGCTCCCACACTTCTAGCATTAGAAGTTCTTTGACATATATTTCTAGGTTCCATACTTTTAGCATTAGAGGGTGTTCGATCTATATTTTGAGGTGCCTTACTTCTAGCATTAGAGGCTCTCTATTTTTAGGTGTCTTACCACTGGCATTAGAGGCTCCTCTTCGCTATTCTCTTCTGTCTTCTAGTTTTCAAGATCTTCTTTCATTAGATTATCTATTTCTTTCGAGATTTCATTGTCTCTTTTCCTTAGTTCGTCAGTGTCCTTCTAGATTTCAAAAGAGATTTCAGTGCCGCGAGTCCTCACTTTGTCAGATTTCTCAGGGAAATCGAAGGCATTTATTCTTTACCTATCTGGGCAATGAGTAAAGAGATGAATACTATCGATTTTTCCGCATTCACTATCATGCCAAAGTAAATTACGAGCAACATAATATATTTACCAATGTCGTCTGGATATGTCCTTACTTCAATGGTGAATTTTGGGACATTCCTGTTGAAGAACTACACGTCACTCACCGTTCAGTTGAACCATTCTGCCTCCATCCTCATTCCCTGCAATCCGTTTTTGCACCGATACAAAGCCTCGTACTTTTTCCAAGAGTCTCCTTCAATAAGACATCGTCGCAAAAGCCCAAGCAAAGGATCCTTCAAGGCGCATACATTATGATCTTCAAAGCTCAGCTGCCAACGGAAGATCCCGTGTCTTTCTGTAGGTCGGGCGATATAAAACGAACGATCGGCAACTTCGGCAGCAACCAAAACCATCTGTAGTTGATGGTGTTCCGAAGACGTAACACATAATTCTTACCGTTAGCTTCCTATTCCGCCAGAACGCGATCTCTGTAAGTTAAGTGAAATCCTTCTCCCAGTCATCAACTCATTTCCTCTTACTCCTATTGACGCGCAATTCCTTGGTTAGATTTCGCCAGCTACATACAGATCATGTGAGGTGTTGCAGGCTATTTTGAAAAAATGAAGATCAGGTCTTCAGAAGTCATTTGAAGCTCGGGGAGGAGTCGTTCAGGACTGCTCCTGGAAATTTCAGTTCTGGAGTCATTCGGAAATCCATGTTAAGTATACGGCTATGTCCTTTGAAGACTTTTGGAAATTCGGGAAAGTTTTCTTCCGAAACCGTTCTGAGATTCTGTTCTGGAGGCATTCAGAATACATATACATATATATAGTTTATATATGTATATATACATGCATGTATATAAGCTTTTGCAGTATATGAATATTCTGTGTATATATGTATATTTATGCGATGTATATATATACATATATATACATACATATACATATATATATATGTATATATATATATACATACATATACGTATATAGTATATATATATATATATATATATATATATATATATATATATGTATATATATACTATATATATTATATATTATATGAATACAGTATATTTTCATGTACTGTACACACACACACACACACACACACACACATATATATATATATATATATATATATATATATATACAGTATATATGTACATATATATATATACATACATACATACATACATACATACATTCATACATACATACATACATACATACTGTTTGTACATACATACATCCCCAAATACAGCAGCCTTCGTATTCTCCCAACTGTTTATACATGCAAAAGCAAATGTAAAATACATATCACCAAGCTATGGCTTAACCTTCATCGAGATTCCAGGTGTGGAAAAGATATATGTCTGCAAGCCACTGAACATTTTGTTCTTCAAAACGGAATAACATCTTGAATTCACGATCAATTGTGGGTAAACGGGGCATGTATTGTTTAACATGCCTCACATCCACAAAATCTGCCATCGTGCTGAGAATCGGACAGAACAACCTTTCTTTTCGAACTGCAGTCTGCTACTGTCCAGACTCGGCTTTTTCGAAGCATATGCTCTTTATATGAAGTAAAGGGTCTTCTTTATGTATAACCATTTACTTTTATGTGATTATAAGGATATGCTTTTGCTCTAAAAGTAGAAGCTTTTGCTTGAAATGTTTATGAATACAAGTAGAAGGATTTCCTTCATATTTTGCAAGTATAAGCATATCCTTTTCTTTATGAATACCGGCCATTGGGTCTTGTGATGGTTTTCAGTCTTAACCTTTGAAATTTGACACCTGGTCTATCCCACCCAACTACAAAGGCCCCAATAAAGATAGATTAGTTCACCAAACTTTCAGCTGGGCTCCGCAAGGCACTAGAAAGAAGAGTTGGAAGACTCAGGCCTACTTGGCTGAGGACTATGAAGCGCAGTGTTGATGATGAATGGAGAAGTATTGAATTAAAAGCTCACGATAGAGACGAGTGGCGAAATGTAACCAAGGCCCTTTGCGTAAGTAGGCGTATAGTAGGAGAAGATGATTATATATATATATATATATATATATATATATATATATATATATGTGTGTATATACATATATATATACATACATATATACATATATATGTGTGTGTATATACATACATATATATATATATATATATATATATATATATATATATATATATATACATATACATACACATGTGTATGTATATATATTGTATGTCATTTATGCATATATACATACATACATACATACATATATATATGTATATATATACATATATGTATGTATATGTTATAATTCATTTATACATATACCTACATATATATGTATATATATTATGTCATTTATACATATATACATACATATATACATGCATACATACATATATGTATGTATGTATGTATGTATATATATATATATATATATATATATATATATATATTATGTCATTTATACATATATACATACATACACTTAAGCTTGCGTGAGATAGAACCGAAGATTTATTGGCAGACATACAGGTAAATTGTTAATGTAGTTAATAAAAAAGCGAGCAGTACAGTTTCAAATAATAAAGATAAAGAGAAAGAGGCGAATCAAAAACTATTTTAAAGGGAAGTAAATGCATATAAGTTAATTATTACAAAGAACCCAATTGATTATGCCAAGTAAGATATGTTAAATGGGAATAAAAGAAACTTGTCATTTCAATCACAGGACCATCCCAGTTGTATAGCTTCAATTAACCTTTTCCATTTTCTAAAACAAGTTCTACAGTCTTATTCGATTATGAAAGCAGGACCACACAACCACCAAGGTAGTGATTAGCCTGGTTCTTAAAGTAATGAACATTACAAGGTCAAGAGATAGAGAGAGATCGCTTGATAAGATCCGCACCTGGGCACGAGTCGATTGTTTCATTGAAACGAATTAGGTAGGGTGAGGCTTGAAGAGTAGCATTGTCGTTGATATAACATTTTAGCATACACACAGGTATATATATATATATACATATATATATATATATATATATATATATATATATATATATATACATATATATATGTATATGTATGTATATATATGTACGTATATATATATATATATATATATATATATATATATATATATATATATATATATATTTATGTATATGTATGTATATATATGTACGTATATGTATATATATATATATATATATATAAATATATATATATATATATATATATATATATATATATATATATATAAATGTATATGTATTTATATATTTGTATATACTATATAGGTATATGTAGATATATGTATATATATGTGTGCATATATATGTATGTATACCATATATGTATATATATATATATATATATATATATATATATATATATATATATATATGATAAATTTTGCACATTTAGACGTGTTTTTCATATTCAAATAAGCCATATATATTTTTGATACATTAATGTCTGGATTCTCTTAACAACCTCGGGAAACAGAGCCCCAGGCGAAATCACACAAAGACAAGAGCTTGGCTCCGGCCGGGAATCGAACCCTGGTCGGCAAGCTTGTATAGACAGGCCCTAAGCTACTTGGCCACGAAGAAAGATAAAAGTCAATGACAATTCTTCTGTACTTATACCTGTCGAATTCAGGTATTTTGTACTTAGAATTGAAATCAACCCATCTTCACCATCGTAGCTAATTGGTAGTTTGTTACTTGGCATTCAATTAATGATAAATTTTGCCCATTTAGACGTGTTTTTCATATTCAAATAAGCCATATATATTTTTGATACATTAATGTCTGGATTCTCTTAACGACCTCGGGAAACAGAGCCCCAGGCGAAATCACACAAAGACAAGAGCTTGGCTCCGGCCGGGAATCGAACCCTGGTCGGCAAGCTTGTATAGACAGTGACTAAGCCAATTGGCCACGAAGAAAGATAAAAGTCAATGACAATTCTTCTGTACTTATACCTGTCGAATTCAGGTATTTTGTACTTAGAATTGAAATCAACCCATCTTCACCATCGTAGCTAATTGGTAGTTTGTTACTTGGCATTCAATTAATGATAAATTTTGCACATTTAGACGTGTTTTTCATATTCAAATAAGCCATATATATTTTTGATACATTAATGTCTGGATTCTCTTAACGACCTCGGGAAACAGAGCCCCAGGCGAAATCACACAAAGACAAGAGCTTGGCTCCGGCCGGGAATCGAACTCTGGTCGGCAAGCTTGTATAGACAGTGACTAAGCCACTTGGCCACGAAGAAAGATAAAAGTCAATGACAATTCTTCTGTACTTATACCTGTCGAATTCAGGTATTTTGTACTTAGAATTGAAATCAACCCATCTTCACCATCGTAGCTAATTGGTAGTTTGTTACTTGGCATTCAATTAATGATAAATTTTGCACATTTAGACGTGTTTTTCATATTCAAATAAGCCATATATATTTTTGATACATTAATGTCTGGATTCTCTTGACGACCTCGGGAAACAGAGCCCCAGGCGAAATCACACAAAGACAAGAGCTTGGCTCCGGCCGGGAATCGAACCCTGGTCGGCAAGCTTGTATAGACAGTGACTAAGCCACTTGGCCACGAAGAAAGATAAAAGTCAATGACAATTCTTCTGTACTTATACCTGTCGAAGTCAGGTATTTTGTACTTAGAATTGAAATCAACCCATCTTCACCATCGTAGCTAATTGGTAGTTTGTTACTTGGCATTCAATTAATGATAAATTTTGCCCATTTAGACGTGTTTTTCATATTCAAATAAGCCATATATATTTTTGATACATTAATGTCTGGATTCTCTTAACGACCTCGGGAAACAGAGCCCCAGGCGAAATCACACAAAGACAAGAGCTTGGCTCCGGCCGGGAATCGAACCCTGCTCGGCAAGCTTGTATAGACAGTGACTAAGCCACTTGGCCACGAAGAAAGATAAAAGTCAATGACAATTCTTCTGTACTTATATCTGTCGAATTCAGGTATTTTGTACTTAGAATTGAAATCAACCCATCTTCACCATCGTAGCTAATTGGTAGTTTGTTACTTGGCATTCAATTAATGATAAATTTTGCACATTTAGACGTGTTTTTCATATTCAAATAAGCCATATATATTTTTGATACATTAATGTCTGGATTCTCTTAACGACCTCGGGAAACAGAGCCCCAGGCGAAATCACACAAAGACAAGAGCTTGGCTCCGGCCGGGAATCGAACCCTGGTCGGCAAGCTTGTATAGACAGTGACTAAGCCACTTGGCCACGAAGAAAGATAAAAGTCAATGACAATTCTTCTGTACTTATACCTGTCGAATTCAGGTATTTTGTACTTAGAATTGAAATCAACCCATCTTCACCATCGTAGCTAATTGGTAGTTTGTTACTTGGCATTCAATTAATGATAAATTTTGCACATTTAGACGTGTTTTTCATATTCAAATAAGCCATATATATTTTTGATACATTAATGTCTGGATTCTCTTAACGACCTCGGGAAACAGAGCCCCAGGCGAAATCACACAAAGACAAGAGCTTGGCTCCGGCCGGGAATCGAACCCTGGTCGGCAAGCTTGTATAGACAGTGACTAAGCCACTTGGCCACGAAGAAAGATAAAAGTCAATGACAATTCTTCTGTACTTATACCTGTCGAATTCAGGTATTTTGTACTTAGAATTGAAATCAACCCATCTTCACCATCGTAGCTAATTGGTAGTTTGTTACTTGGCATTCAATTAATGATAAATTTTGCACATTTAGACATGTTTTTCATATTCAAATAAGCCATATATATTTTTGATACATTAATGTCTGGATTCTCTTAACGACCTCGGGAAACAGAGCCCCAGGCGAAATCACACAAAGACAAGAGCTTGGCTCCGGCCGGGAATCGAACCCTGGTCGGCAAGCTTGTATAGACAGTGACTAAGCCACTTGGCCACGAAGAAAGATAAAAGTCAATGACAATTCTTCTGTACTTATACCTGTCGAATTCAGGTATTTTGTACTTAGAATTGAAATCAACCCATCTTCACCATCGTAGCTAATTGGTAGTTTGTTACTTGGCATTCAATTAATGATAAATTTTGCACATTTAGACGTGTTTTTCATATTCAAATAAGCCATATATATTTTTGATACATTAATGTCTGGATTCTCTTAACGACCTCGGGAAACAGAGCCCCAGGCGAAATCACACAAAGACAAGAGCTTGGCTCCGGCCGGGAATCGAACCCTGGTCGGCAAGCTTGTATAGACAGTGACTAAGCCACTTGGCCACGAAGAAAGATAAAAGTCAATGACAATTCTTCTGTACTTATACCTGTCGAATTCAGGTATTTTGTACTTAGAATTGAAATCAACCCATCTTCACCATCGTAGCTAATTGGTAGTTTGTTACTTGGCATTCAATTAATGATAAATTTTGCCCATTTAGACGTGTTTTTCATATTCAAATAAGCCATATATATTTTTGATACATTAATGTCTGGATTCTCTTAACGACCTCGGGAAACAGAGCCCCAGGCGAAATCACACAAAGACAAGAGCTTGGCTCCGGCCGGGAATCGAACCATGGTCGGCAAGCTTGTATAGACAGTGACTAAGCCACTTGGCCACGAAGAAAGATAAAAGTCAATGACAATTCTTCTGTACTTATACCTGTCGAATTCAGGTATTTTGTACTTAGAATTGAAATCAACCCATCTTTACCATCGTAGCTAATTGGTAGTTTGTTACTTGGCATTCAATTAATGATAAATTTTGCACATTTAGACGTGTTTTTCATATTCAAATAAGCCATATATATTTTTGATACATTAATGTCTGGATTCTCTTAACGACCTCGGGAAACAGAGCCCCAGGCGAAATCACACAAAGACAAGAGCTTGGCTCCGGCCGGGAATCGAACCCTGGTCGGCAAGCTTGTATAGACAGTGGCTAAGCCACTTGGCCACGAAGAAAGATAAAAGTCAATGACAATTCTTCTGTACTTATACCTGTCGAATTCAGGTATTTTGTACTTAGAATTGAAATCAACCCATCGTCACCATCGTAGCTAATTGGTAGTTTGTTACTTGGCATTCAATTAATGATAAATTTTGCACATTTAGACGTGTTTTACATATTCAAATAAGCCATATATATTTTTGATACATTAATGTCTGGATTCTCTTGATGACCTTGGGAAACAGAGCCCCAGGCGAAATCACACAAAGACAAGAGCTTGGCTCCGGCCGGGAATCGAACCCTGGTCGGCAAGCTTGTATAGACAGTGACTAAGCCACTTGGCCACGAAGAAAGATAAAAGTCAATGACAATTCTTCTGTACTTATACCTGTCGAATTCAGGTATTTTGTACTTAGAATTGAAATCAACCCATCTTCACCATCGTAGCTAATTGGTAGTTTGTTACTTGGCATTCAATTAATGATAAATTTTGCACATTTAGACGTGTTTTTCATATTCAAATAAGCCATATATATTTTTGATACATTAATGTCTGGATTCTCTTAACGACCTCGGGAAACAGAGCGCCAGGCGAAATCACACAAAGACAAGAGCTTGGCTCCGGCCGGGAATCGAACCCTGGTCGGCAAGCTTGTATAGACAGTGACTAAGCCACATGGCCACGAAGAAGATAAAAGTCAATGACAATTCTTCTGTACTTATACCTGTCGAATTCAGGTATTTTGTACTTAGAATTGAAATCAACCCATCTTCACCATCGTAGCTAATTGGTAGTTTGTTACTTGGCATTCAATTAATGATAAATTTTGCACATTTAGATGTGTTTTTCATATTCAAATAAGCCATATATATTTTTGATACATTAATGTCTGGATTCTCTTAACGACCTCGGGAAACAGAGCCCCAGGCGAAATCACACAAAGACAAGAGCTTGGCTCCGGCCGGGAATCGAACCTTGGTCGGCAAGCTTGTATAGACAGTGACTAAGCCACTTGGCCACGAAGAAAGATAAAAGTCAATGACAATTCTTCTGTACTTATACCTGTCGAATTCAGGTATTTTGTACTTAGAATTGAAATCAACCCATCTTCACCATCGTAGCTAATTGGTAGTTTGTTACTTGGCATTCAATTAATGATAAATTTTGCACATTTAGACGTGTTTTTCATATTCAAATAAGCCATATATATTTTTGATACATTAATGTCTGGATTCTCTTGACGACCTCGGGAAACAGAGCCCCAGGCGAAATCACACAAAGACAAGAGCTTGGCTCCGGCCGGGAATCGAACCCTGGTCGGCAAGCTTGTATAGACAGTGACTAAGCCACTTGGCCACGAAGAAAGATAAAAGTCAATGACAATTCTTCTGTACTTATACCTGTCGAATTCAGGTATTTTGTACTTAGAATTGAAATCAACCCATCTTCACCATCGTAGCTAATTGGTAGTTTGTTACTTGGCATTCAATTAATGATAAATTTTGCACATTTAGACATGTTTTTCATATTCAAATAAGCCATATATATTTTTGATACATCAATGTCTGGATTCTCTTAACGACCTCGGGAAACAGAGCCCCAGGCGAAATCACACAAAGACAAGAGCTTGGCTCCGGCCGGGAATCGAACCCTGGTCGGCAAGCTTGTATAGACAGTGACTAAGCCACTTGGCCACGAAGAAAGATAAAAGTCAATGACAATTCTTCTGTACTTATACCTGTCGAATTCAGGTATTTTGTACTTAGAATTGAAATCAACCCATCTTCTTCATCGTAGCTAATTGGTAGTTTGTTACTTGGCATTCAATTAATGATAAATTTTGCACATTTAGACGTGTTTTTCATATTCAAATAAGCCATATATATTTTTGATACA
>NC_090752.1:73899064-73904064 GCF_036898095.1 Palaemon carinicauda
TTTCTTACTGAGGTTAGAAATTAGATACTAAGTTTTATTCATTCGTAAGACTGATCATAAGGTGAACATGAAAATTTCCTTTGTCGGCGCTTTGCAAAACTGCGCTGTTCTCTGTTTCTATCTATATCCACGTACGAATTTATGTATGTATATATATATATATATATATATATATATATATATATATATATATATATATATGTATATATATTTCCACGTATCATTCCGCAGTAGCCAGCGTAGTGATGAAAATGACAAAATCCCACACATGAATAAGGATATGTCCGAGACCTTTGTTCTGCAGTGGACTAGAAATCGCTCCATTTAATTTGGTGTTGTGCATATATATATATATATATATATATATATATATATATATATATATATATATATTGTGTGTGTGTGCTTGTGTTGAGTGTATTTGTATATCTATGTCTATATATAAATATGTGAGTGTTATGCGTGTCTTTTCTATATATACACACACATGTATATATATATATATATATATATATATATATATATATATATATATATATATATATATATATATATATTATACATGTGTGTGTATGTGTGTGTGGTGTCTGTGACTGCTTGTCCGGAGAGAGAGAGAGAGAGAGAGAGAGAGAGAGAGAGAGAGAGAGAGAGAGAGAGAGAGAATTCAGCTTCAAAAATTCCCAATGAAATAGGTGTTGCGAAATCCATTTATTATTCATTTTATCCTTTTGCGCTTGAGTTGGTGTTGCAAAAGCCCCTGTACACCCTATGATGCCTGTTCAGCGTGTGCCTTGCCTCAGCGGAAAACGGCGTGAGTACATTTTGTCGTCTTCTAAAATTTTTCTTAGATTCGGTGTTATTTTTTACTTTATAATTAGGATTTTTTAAAATTCTCAAATCTCGCTTTGTGGATAAGTGATTACTTTTCAAAATATAAAATACAAATGTTTTTTTAATTGATGTTTTTGCAAAAATTCCTATCCATATGATAAGTTTTTTGATATAGTTGCGATGTTCTTTTGAACATGGTGTCATAATAGGAAAGTTTATAATAAATAATGGCAAATAATCTCGTAGCACAGAGGTTGTTTTTTTCAAGTCTCTCTTCATAATATTATTTTTATTACTTGCGAAGCTACAGCCCCAGTCGGAAAAGCCTAATGAAGAAAGAAAATATGGAAATACATGAACTACAACAGAAGTAATAAACAATTAGAATAATATATTTTAAAAACAGTAACAACATTAAATAAGATCTTTTATATATAAACTATAAAAACTTAAAAAAAAAAATAGGAAAAGAAATGATATAGAATAGTGTGGCCGAGTGTACTCGCAGTCAATCGAACTCTACCCCAAGACAGTGGAAGGCCATGGTAATGAGGCTATAGCACTACCCAAATTAAGAGAACAATGGTTTGATTTTGGAGTGTCGTCCTACTAGAAGAGCTGCTTACCATGGCTGAAGAGTCGTTTCTACCCTTACCAAGAGGAAAGTAGCCACTGAACAATTACATCGCAGTAGTTCAATCCTTGAACGAAGAAGAATTGTTTGGTAATCTCAGTGTTGTCAGCTGTATGAGGACAGAGGAGATTGGGGAAAGAATAAGCCAGACTATTCGGTGAATGGGTAGGCAAAGGGAAAATGAGCCGTAACTAGAGAGAAGTACCCAATGTGCCACAGTCTAGCCAATCAAAGGACCCGATAACTCTGTAGCGGTAGTATCTCAACCGGTGGCTGATGCCCTGGCCTACCACCTATAACAGTACATGGTCTCTCTCTCTCTCTCTCTCTCTCTCTCTCTCTCTCTCTCTCTCCCTCTCTCTCTCTCATTTGCAAGTTCATGAAAATCTTCGGTACGAAAGCAACAAGAATAACAACAATCACAACAGTAACCACAATAAAAATCACTGATGCTTTTCTTTTCCACTCGTAAACTGTTTCTTTAATGACGTTATCAGTTTCCTCGAGGCACTAGTGCAAGATAAAAGAGAGAGAGAGAGAGAGAGAGAGAGAGAGAGAGAGAGAGAGAGAGAGAGAGAGCTAGCGTGATGCTTGTTTGACTACCTTCGTATGTCGCTGTCTTGTGTGTCATAGCGAACACTGGAACCCTGGCTGCAAATTACGTCTTTCATCCTGCGCTATGATTATCGCAATGGGATCGGCGTATATGTCGGTGACTCTGTGGTGTAAATGGTCGAGCGCATAAACATCCTTTCCACCGATTGACACGCCTTTTGAACTCCGATGGCCCACCACCATCTCTGAATTAAACACGGTTATTTCTCTGCCATGTGATTTGTTGTTTGTGCATGCAATATTCAGGCTGGATATTTTCTTTTTATATGAAGGTGCCATGAGGCTTTTGTTGGATTTAGAAAAAAAAATATATATTTTTCCTATCGTGGTCTAAAGTTTCTTCATCCCTCTTGTTGTAAATCAAGACTAGTAGTAAGAACTGAACACCAACTGAATGCTAGTCTCTCTCTCTCTCTCTCTCTCTCTCTCTCTCTCTCTCTCTCTCTCTCTCTCTCTCTCTACTACTACTACTACTACATGAATACAATTTTCTTCCCTCTCAGATATTATTTAAAACCTTTGTTTATTATTATTATTATTATTATTATTATTATTATTATTATTAGTAGTAGTAGTAGTAGTAGTAGTAGTAGGATGAGGATGATGGAACTTTGAAATGTGAGAATTAAAATCAAAATAATTCCACGCATATGAACCTCCGTTTACAAATGTCCTTAAAATCAAGGAGAATGAAAAGTGCGAATTGCTACAGTCAGTGGAGATTAGCTGCGACCTTTTTGCTAAATAATGCTTTAAACTATTCCATGTATAATTGGAGAACATTTAACATTTAAGAGAGAGAGAGAGAGAGAGAGAGAGAGAGAGAGAGAGAGAGAGAGAGAGAGAGAGAGAGAGAGAGAGAGTTACAATGATTTTGGTTGTCACAAAGACTTTTTAGTCCATCTGCGGAGACTTCATTTGCTCTTTGGTAGAGCGATTTAGTATAAGCATTTAAAGAGTTCTTTTGATCTTGTCTAACTTATTCTTGAACTCGTTTACCGTGTTACTGTTTACTACATCCGCTAGAAATCTATTCCAAGTATTTGCTTTTTTTGTATGTAAAGAAATTGCCACATTGAGTGGTGGTGTATCTTTTCAATTCCAGTTTGTATCCGTTGCCTCTGGACTCATTTTTGCTAAGTGCGAATAAATAGTTGTAATCTAAATTTGTTATTCCTTTAAGAATTTTGAATGCCTCTATTGTGTGTCCCTTAGTTATTACTAAAATAATCGAATTCACTAAAATTATTATGAAAATTATAATGATCCAAATTATTAAATATTATCATTATTAAAGTTATAATATTATCGGACCTCTTTAGACGCATGTAGGTTCTCTTTGCCTTGTGTTTACCACTCTTGGTAGCAGAGAAGGCTTTCTCGTGCGTCCGTGCATTCGCAGCCCCATGCCATTTTCTTTCACATATTTTTGATGAGTTTACTCTTAGGTGATCAACTTCATTATCTATAATATACATTTCCCATTCAAGAACAAATCCGTCGGGTTCTCGGAGGTGTGATTAAAATTATTAAACATAAAAAGGATAATGCCAATATGAGGATAACCTGAAGGATATTCAATGGGATGTACTGAATTTGGGCCCTGTGACCCTGGGATGGATTCAGCGAAGCCATTCTGTGCTCTCATGAATTATTATCAAATAGATATTTTTTATTCAGACATGTATACACATTGTTATCATTTCCTTTAATTTTTGTTAGTTTAATAATAAAAATAAAAAATCACACGGTCTACAGCCTCATTTATGTTCTCTGGGCCATAAATCAACCTTCCAAAAAATATTCGAGTTAATTAAGTATTATCATGAAACCCTTGAGCGGAAGTTGTTTAAGGGCATCGTTCATTAACGCAAGTCGGCCCGTAAAGAAAAGGAATCCATAAATCTGACAGAGAACAAAGAATACAGAGAGAGAGAGAGAGAGAGAGAGAGAGAGGGAGAGAGAGAGAGAGAGAGGGAAAAAAGGAGTAATCTCTATAAATCCTTGCCGTGATTTTCAAGCTGGTATGTGGATTGGGCGGAAGGATTACCCGCCCTTGATATATCGCGCCTTTTTCGTTATTTATGTTGCAAGCGGTACATCACGTTGCTTCTTTTAATGACCGACCGAAGTAAGTGGGCCGTTCATTAACCCACCTTACCGCTAACGACCGGCCGGGTAGGCGTGATGGCAGGCTACCTGCCTACCTTTCCTGCCTGCCTACCTACCTACCTGTTCAGCGTTATCCGACTTGTACGGTTTAAAGGTACACAGATGGGGCGAGTATTAATTATCTGTTGTTTAATTTGCATGATGTGTTTTATCGTCGGATTTGTAATTGCTTTTGTAAACAGGTATTAAAAGGTGGGGTTATGCCTGTGTATACTGAGAGAGAGAGAGAGAGAGAGAGAGAGAGAGAGAGAGAGAGAGAGAGAGAGAAGGCCGTTTATGCCTGTGTATACTGAGAGAGAGAGAGAGAGAGAGAGAGAGAGAGAGAGAGAGAGAGAGAGAGAGCATTGCTGTATGTTTTATTATAGGAGATGTAATTAAGATGGTTATTATGTTTAATAAAATAGGTGGAACTTTTCTCTTCAGAGACTTAGAAAGAAGAGAGAGAGAACAATGTTTTTTTTCATGGAATTTTTGTTTCAACCGTTTTTGTTTTTGTTTTGATCGTAGATTTGTTTATTAACGTTACTCAAATTGAACCTTATTATAGCTAGCCATTAGACAGACAGACAGACAGAGAGAGAGAGAGAGAGAGAGAGAGAGAGAGAGAGAGAGAGAGAGAGACGCAGTTTGGGGTTCTGGAAACTATGACAAAGATCAGGTCAAATAATAGGACCAGGGCAGATGTCCAAATATTGTGAAGGACAAAACCGACGTCCGTCATCACGTCACACTCTCTTGTTTCTTGGTA
>NC_090752.1:73909064-73929424 GCF_036898095.1 Palaemon carinicauda
GTATGTGTTGCGTTTTCTCTCTCTTCCAGAAATATCCTTTAATTGGCTTATAGACAACACTTTATCTGATTAGTAGATGCTAGAATAAACATTATTCTCCGCGTTTTGATTCAGAGAAGTGGTTCAGTCAAACAGCCTGGTTTACAGACAAGGGCATATTCTTGAAACCTGAAAATAAGGAATTAGAGAGAATTTCAATAGATGTCTCAGTGGGTGATATTCTGAGGCTGCTGCTGCACGTTAGACTTACACACCAGACTACACCCATTGGAGGCAAACGGCCTGTAATTAATACCGTAACAATGCTTTCTGGAGGAATCACTAAAGCTGTTTGCAGAAACATTCTGAAGTTTATATTCACGAAGGCCTCGGATTTTCTGTGACGATTATTTGCGCGAAGGTTGTATTCAGGATTTCTGTTTAATTTACGCTGAAATTTTTGTCTCCGTTTCAATAAAGTTTTGAGTGAAGAAAAGAATCTATCTTTTGTGACGTTAGATCTGAGAGATAAAAAGCAATGGTAATCCACCCACGGTATCTTCATTAGATCTATCTAACCATCCTTAAAATTCTCTTGAAAATCCTTCCATAAGAGTTTTTCATCCTGATATATTAGAATGACTCAGACCTAAATATAGCCATTGCAAAATGTCGGTCAAACGTTGCAAAATGGAGGAAGATTAATGGCGGTGCTTAGAATATTGCAGAACTCATGCTATATTTGTTATTTTATTATTTTTAAAAAGTTATATTGCATTGAGACAGTAGTATTAAACCAATTTCTTTAATTGGAACTTCAGTAACATTGCAGGAAATTAATGATGTTAGTTTCTTATAAATAAAAATTACACAGCTTTAAAATATCAATTTTAAACCAATTTCTTTAATTGGGATTCCAATAATATTGAGGGAAATTGTTGATGAATAAACGTATTATGATCATTTAATGACTGTCCATTTTGCGATAGTGATGGTTAATCACTATCATGAAATGGTGATTTTTGTGGCGTTTTACTAAAAGAATAGTGCAAATCGTTACGATACAGTTTACAGGTTTTGTAGAACGGTTGAGTGAATTTAATGTATATTCATATATGATTTATCAATAGATAATTCTCTATCGAAAAGAACGCCCATTATCGTGCGTTTCTTATGGCTGGTGTTCAATCATGAGCTTGAATGTCCCCAATCACAATCCTATTTAATTATTTATATGACAAACATCTATGGCTTAATTGGTGTTTCTTTTTAATTTTATAGACTTTGATGCTTATTAAGGTGTAGACCCAAAAAGCATTTTTCCGTCTTTTTCATAAAAACTGCAGATTTCTTAGCTCCAAAGTTATGTTATTTTGCGCAAGTTAGCAAGAAGTGGTTCTTTTAGCACTTACTGGAGATTTGGTAATGCTGCTCCATTATTTAAATTCATTTGTGGTAGCTCATGTCCAGCTGATTACCGCCCAATTTCCATAATTCCCATATTAGCTAAAGGTTTTGAACGGCTTCTGGCAAAACGTCTAAATATTTATGCTGAAGGTGATAATCTGTTCCCTAGTTTGCAGTTTGTCTTTCGTAAAGGCCTTGATGCATGTGGTGCCCTTCTTACAATCTCCAATGCAGTACAGAAATCCCTTGTTTGTGGCCAGAAAGCTCGTATGATTGGCCTTGATTTTAGTGCAGCCTTTGACCGTGTTAACCATGAAGCCCTTGTTTTCAAACTCGAACAGTTGGAAGTTGGTGGGTCTTTTCATAGTATCATTATTGAATTTTTAAGTGAAAGATCGCAAAGAGTTGCTGTTGATGGTCACCATAGTGATTATAGGAATATGTTATCTGGTGTTCCTCAGAATAATGTTCTTGGCCCATTACTTTTCATACTACTGTATATACACATGACGGGGTTTTGCCAAAAAAACTAGTTCGTGGTATATGCAGATGATGCTACTCTTTGTATCGATTCCATCCCCTAAATGTAGATCTGGGGTTACTGAAGCCTTAGTAGATAGCTAACTGAAATCAGTGCATGGTGCAGATTATAGGGGATGAAGTTGAATCCTAACAAAACTCAAAGTATGATTGTAAGTAGGTCGAGGACAGTGGCTCCTCAACATCCGATCTCAGCCTTGATAATGTTTCTTTAACACTGTGACTCTTCCAATTTTAGGTGTGATTCTAGACAGCAAATTTACTTTTGTTGGAACAATTTGTCTGTCACTTCTTCAATTCTACAAAAAACTGGTTTATTGAGAAAGTCTTGTAAGATTTTCGGTGATCAATCTATTCTGAATAGGTGTTTTAATTGTCTGTCACTTCTTCAATTCTACAAAAAACTGGTTTATTGAGAAAGTCTTGTAAGATTTTTGGTGATCAATCTATTCTGAATAGGTGTTTTAATTCTTTCATTTTACCTTGTTTTGAGTATTGTTCTCCTGTCTGGTCTTCAGCTGTTAATTTTCACCTTAATTTTGGACAGGAACTTATGGTCTATTAAATTTCTTATTCCTTATCTTGATATTAATTCCTGCCACAGTCATTCAATTAGTTCGCTATGTATGTTCCTTAAGATATTTCAACATTTGATCATTCTTTACATTCATATCTTCCTGGACTGTTCCATCCTGTTCGTAATACTAGTCATGCAGTTAATTCCAATTGCCAGGCTTTCTCCATGATGAGGCTCAATACTAAACAGTATTCTACAAGTTTTATTCCAGATATGACCAAATTATGGAATGATCTTCCCAATCGGATAGTTGAATCGGTAGAACATCAAAAGTTCAAAAGTGCAGCAAATGTTTTTATGTTGAACAGGCTAACGTAAGTCTTTTTATAGTTTATTTATGAAATGTATGTTCTAATGTTGTTACTGGTTTTGAATATTTTATTTTAATTGTTCATTACCTTTCATATAGTTCATTTATTTCCTTGTTATCTTTCCTCACTGGGCTATTTTTCTTTGTTGGAACCTTGGGCTTATAGCATCCTGCTTTTCCAACTAGGGTTGTAGCTTAGCTATTAGTAATAATAATAATAATAATAATAATAATTGCGTTATGAATATTTACTTTTTGAATCTATATATGCCAGCTATGTATTAACTTGTTTATTTGTCAGTAAATTTATTCTTCATAATAGTGAAGGATAAAAAGGGTGATAATGGTAATAATTCTTTTTTAAAAAATCTCATTCAGATCTTGGGTGGGCGTTTCGGGTGTTGCTTAATATATTGTGCTTGTTATGAACGATAACAAAACTAATAATAACAGTTAAGTGTTTTATTGTGAAATGGATCCAAATTTATGGACATTATCATATTGTTTTCAAAGAATGTCATTTAAACAAGGATTGATTACATTATAACCTTATTCGACCTGTGAATCGGATTCCCACGAAGAACTTTATGCCGATTCGATAGATTTTAGTTCTGGCGCAGATTCAGATGAAGATCCAGCTTATACAAATTCAAAGTGTCATATTTCTGTTTCAAATTTGAATGACCCATGAAAGCTATAATTAGTTTTTTTTTTCTTTTTTACTTATTTCCAGCTTTACTTGATGGATTATTTGGGAAAATCCGTCAGAAACATTCATCCATTACGTTAGAATGAAACTGTACTCAGGTTATGCAGACATTTTTTTTTTTATATTTTGTAAAGAAAATGGGCAGTTTCTTAACTCCATTTTCATTAAATCTTGGACTCAATCGAAATCATTGACTATATTCAACTTAAAAGAAAATGGGTCGATTTCTAAGGGGCCTTTATTTATTCCCTAAATATGATAATCTCTAAGATTGATTTGCAGGAAAAATTTACTCAAAGAATGGACTCCTTTTCCCCTCACAATCTCATTGTCTTTCTCTAGACCAAATATGTCTCTTGGAAACTCTCCCCCCCCCCCCTCAAAGAAAAAGGGTCAATCTACTTCTCTCCAGCCGGAGACAGACTAAAAGATTACCTTTTACATGTTTAGAGACTTAGAGATAAGGTTGTTTATTCAACCTGAACACCCTTGGAAGCCATCACGCTAGGGTGTGAGTGGACGGAGGTGCAACACTTCGACAAGTCAATGTCATTCAGCGTAATGTGTCCCACTAGAGCCATCTGTTGTCCGAGTCGAAAAGTTTACACGGACGAACGAGATTCACAAATTAGATTGTGCCACTTCTATGGCCATTGATTCTTGGATGAAATTACAAGTGTTGGAGGCTGGTACGTATCCGCCTTTCCTAGATCTGCAAATGTAATTCGGTGGAACTGTTGTTTATTGAAGGTGCGTCAGCTGGGGGACTGTAATTTTATTTATTGGAGATCACGTAAAGATAATAAATAATTCGTTATTCCAAGATGCAAAAAGGAAAGTAAATGAAGAAAGATCGCGAGAGACTGGGTAAAAATCAATTATGTATTGTGCACTTTAAGAGAGAGAGAGAGAGAGAGAGAGAGAGAGAGAGAGAGAGAGAGAGAGAGAGAGAGGTAATGAATATACATTGATTAAATGTAAGTTGTATATGCATATAAATAAATAGCCATGCATATATATCATCTTCATCATCATCGGTCGTTGCTAGTCCACTGCAGGACAAAGGCCTTAGACATGCAATGTAACATGCGTTTGTTTATAGTGTTTCCATGCCAGTTATACCCGTAAGTACTTTATTTCATCAATTCATCGTCTTCTCTTCCTTCCCCTGGCATATTTTTGGTTAAATTTCTGTTTCTTCTACTAATCGCTATGGCTTAAGAGCTTCAGACTTTGTCTCTGAATCAGGTTGTGAGCAAATCATAAGTGAAGCTACTCATAGGGCTGGTAATTGCTTGGACCTCGTATACACTGACTCCCCTCTCGAGTAAGGTTGGTTCTCCAGTCGGGACATCTGACCATGTGTTGATTTCATTAGTAGTGAAGACTGAGCAGCGTGTCCCTTATGTATTATACTCGTGTAAGATTTATATGAAATCTCAAGCAGACTGGAATGAAATTTTGAGTGAACTTTTAGGCTTGAATGGTCACAATTGTATAGTAGTGTTGATCTGTTGTCCCTTTGAATGAGAATCTAGTCAGCATAATTGATAGGCGTATCCCTTCTCGTGTGTTAAGGTACCGAGTGAAGGACAAACCACGGCTCAATGATGATTGTAGACGTGCTTATTTGGAGAAGCAGAAGGCCTCTCATCTTTGGATGGGCAACAGATCAGATTTGACTTGGAATAGCTATACTCGGCTAAAAGAATTTGCTCAGAGAGTTTATACTTCAACTGAAAATTAATACAATTTAACCATAAAAGAAACCCTTTCTGGTAAAACCCAAGAACATAGGTGGTAGACTAACCTTAAATCTGCAGTTTTTGGTGTAGATGCAACAGTTCCACCTTTACTTAACCCAGATGGCTCTGTCACTCTCTGTCCAAAGGAAAAAGCAACCATTTTGGTTGCCGTGTTTGACAGTAGGCAGAGTAATAAGAAACTTGATCTTCCTCATTCCTGTTTTCCTGAGGCTAAACTAACTAGTTTAGCTTTTGGATCTCGTGAAACTAAAGATCTTTTGATGGACCTTGATGCCTATGGAGGGATAGACCCCTATAGTATTTTTGCTGTGTTTTTATAAAGACTGCAGATTTCTTAGTTCCAAAGTTATTTGTTATTTTGCGTAAGTTAACAAGAAGAGAAGCTTTTGGCACTAGGAGAATTGATAGTGTTACTCCACTATGTAAGTAGGTTTGTGGTAGCGTAAGTCCAACTGATTACCGCCCAATTTCCATAACTCTCATATTACCTAATTTGTAAAGGTCATTTGGTAAAACATCTAAATAGGTTTGCTGAAGGTAATCATCTATTCCCTAGTTTGCAATTTGGTTTTCGTACAGGGCTTGGAGCATGTGATGCCCTTTTTAGAATTTCTAATGCTGTACAGAGATCATGATTGTGGTCTGGAAGTTCGTATGATTGGCCTTGATTTTAGTGCTGCCTTTGGCCATGTTAATCACTAGGCCCTCGTTTTGAAACTCAAACAGTTGGAGTGGGTGGGTCATTTATGAGCATTATTATTTGATTTTTAAGTAATAGATCGTAGAGAGTTGTTGATGGCCACCACAGTACTATATACACGTGACATGTGGTTTGGCCTCGAAAACAAGCTCGTTGCATATTAGATATTAATCTGTGCCACCGTCGTTTTATTTGTTCATTATGCATGTTGCATAAGATTTTTCATAATTCTGATTACCCTTTACGTTCAGATCTTCCCGGGCAGTTCCATGCTGTTCGTAATTCTAGGCATGCAGTTAGTTCTAATAGTTAGGTCTTCTCCCTTGTTAGGCTCAATACTGCACAATATTCTAGAAGTTTTATTCCACCTATGGCCATGTTGTGGAATGTTATTCGTAATCGGGTAGTAGAATCGGAAGAACTTCAAAAGTTCAACCTTACAGCAATAGTTTTTTTTTTTTTTTTTTTTTTTTTTTTTATGAAATATCTGTCTGTTTTGATATTACTGTTTTTAAAATATTTTATTTTGAATATTTCTCATTCCCTTTCCTCACTGGGCAATTTTTCCTTGTTGAAACCCTTGGGCTTATAGCATCTTGCTTTCCCAACTAGGGCTGTAGCTTGGCTTGTAATAATAATAATGATAATCTTTAGGGACCCATTTTGTTAATCTTAATGTCCTTCTGTTATCTCTCATTCTCATTAGATGTCCTGCCCATTATGTCCCTTTCATTTTCTTAGATGTCGTTAGAATATCCTCTACTTTGCTCATGTATCTATGTTGCTCTCTTTCTGTCTCTTAGTGTTATTCCCATCATTAGTCCTTCCATAAAGTGTTATTCTCTTTAGTCTTTCCATAACTCCCTAAGTTGTAACTACTATGAGATTCAGGGCCTCTGTAACACGGTTTTTTCGCAATAATTTTTTATCTATGAATTTCATAAATATAACGCTTATTCAGGATGCACATTATATCTACACATAAATTTTGGCTATATTCTGCGTTACGTAGGTTGAATAAATTTGGTACTTATAATGTAAAATTGAGGTTTCGAACGCACTCGTTACGTAACTTATGACGGCATTTCTTTTGTCTTTCTCGATCGATGATTGGCTATACGTAACGAAGGCTATACCTCTGCCAACAATGACACAAAAGTTTAAATAAAAGCAAAGCAGTACACCTTTATGAACTCTGAAACCTCTCCACTGATAATTGTCATAATGAACAAACCAACAAAATATGGTAATAAATACATAAACACTTCGATTATTAGTCTAACTTCCAAAATAAGTTTCCTAAGAGATTACAGACTACTTTATAGGTCACAATCAGATTGACAAGGTGTAGGGAATAGTTGGTAATTTTCAAAAATGCAGAAGACAAGCTTGATTTGGTAACTGCTATATCCAATGTCAAGCAATTTTTTATTTATTGTCTATCTACCTACCTATTTACGGTAAAAAAAAAAAAAAAATAGCCGGCTCCGTATTTTGGCTTTAAACCTTCACCAATAATTATCGTCAGAATGATGACTTCATGAGGCTCCACCCACTTTGGCCTCGTTATAATTCAGGATATCACTGAAGGCTATCATGGGCATTGTTGGATCAGAGAATTTAAATTCTGGCTATAAAAACTCATTTCTTGAGTAGTTGTAAGAAGTGCTAAATGATCCTCAAGGATCCCAGCAGTTGGCCTAAACGTTTAATTCATGTATACTACTGTTGCGGCACTACTGCTACAGTAGTATTACTACGCTAGCACAGATACCCCACCCACATTTATGTATCGTTCCGCCATTCATAAGTCTTTGTAATGTTTTTTCACTGCAATAAGCCATGGCCTCCTCGGAAATTAAGTTTAACATTAGATGATTGGTTATTTCATTAAGCTGACAAATTATGGCAACTGGGCATGTTATTGCCGATGTTGAAGCTAAAGATTAAGTATGGTATCATTCCTTCATTGCATTATCATCTGTACTACTATTTTCTCTGCTACATGTAGTAATTATTTTAAAGGATAAATGAATTATGTTCACTTACTTCTATAAATTCCCATTAGATGTACAAATAAAACTCCTAAACTACTCCTGATTTATTTACAAAATGCAGTCATGCCCAAAACATAGCCAACAAGGTCGTACGGCCTAAGAAAAAGAAAAAAGATTATATCGGATGATCCGTTGGTCTGATGGAGAGTTTAGCAAAAAATTCTTATTTTAACAAAAAATAGTTATATAAAGACTGTTTACATACAATCTCTCTCTTGGTGGCATAGTGAATAGCTAATGGAAATGTTCAAAAGCCTGAATGACATTACAAGTATTATAATCATGTTACGCTACATACAAATCAGACCATAAACATTGGATTTAAACTAGAAACTGAATAATTACCTATTCAGGCTATAGTGAATATGGCCACGAGCTTTGTCTTGACTGTATAAAGTTGCAAGTCGTAAGACAAATGCAGTTTTGCAACCACGGGGGCAATTCCAAATCCTGCTAGCCATTCTTGACTGTTATGGGTTCCAGAGCAGATGGAACAAGATGAATGTGTGTCTGGTGGATGGGCGGGGCAAAATTTTGTCAAAAGGTGTTTACATTGCTTACGTAATGAATGTTTTCGACTCTTGGCTCGTTATCACTGGCCATGGCGTCGGCTAGATAATTTTTACTCTATAAAAATTGAAACTATAGGGTTTAGGTTATTGATAATGCTGACAAAATTTGTGTGTGGTTGTAAAATATACATATGTCAACTTTCAGCTACATCCAATGCTTTGATAAGGAGCAAAGTCCAAAAAAACCGTGTTACAGAGGCCCTGAATCTCATAGTAGCTTATGTTCTGAGGCTTTAGTCAAGGCTCCAATTTTCTGATGCATGAGTTAAAACTGGTTGGACCATCCCGTTAGGTACTTGGCATTTTATATTTCATAATCTTATTTAGTATACAAACTTTCTCCATCCAATGCTTATCCTTCTTTTAATTTCGGTCTCATTTCCTGGGAAAACACTTACTGTCCGTCCTAATTACGTATGTTCATTAACAATCTCTAGAGGTTCGTCCATAACCCTTATTTGTCTGCATTTTCATTATTTTCATGTAAATAATTACTGTCATATTGAGAAATTGCAACTTTAATTTCCTCTACGTGCCTTACTGTAGAATTCTCGTTTGCTGTTAAAAAATGCATCCTTAATTTGCATGGTCATTGTCTTTTCTTCTATTATGTTATATTTCCTCCATTTATTCGTTGTTCTTGGAAATGCATTTGGTTCTTCTCTGTATATCTGTCTTACGCCAATGTTCTTTGAATTATATTTTGTTATCTCTCTCTCTCTCTCTCTCTCTCTCTCTCTCTCTCTCTCTCTCTCTCTCTCTCTCTCTCTCTCTCTCTCCTTGGCACCGGAGTGATTCTGGTGTGTACACATTCGTCTTTTCCAGGGATTTGCTTTTAAAGTAATTTAGCTGAAAGGAAAAAGGAATGGCTTCCTTCGCCGGCTTCGGTTTTATTTTATTCTCTTCAATCTCTAAAATGGCCTAAAGTTTCCTCAGCGGAATCGTATTCTGTCAGTGCATTCTGTATATACTTGCTTTTATACATTTACTCGCTCATACATAACCTATGCTACAAATAAAATCGTGTGCGATAATGCGTGCTGGTAGACATATACATAATTACATGAAACGTCAACGATGATAGTGCGTGCGTTTTCATACGTATGCACACGAATACAGTACATAATTTTAATGACATCGCATCTTTTATACATTATAATCAATTATATGAATAGATAATCTGTACAAAATATACAAGCACATAAATATAATTTACGTAAAATGATCTACATGAATAGACATACATACGTACAAACACAAATGCTTATAAATGCGTTATCACTGAAATCATGAAAAGTCAGCTTCCATACATTATTATTATTATTATTATTATTATTATTATTATTATTATTATTATTATTATTATTATTATTATTATTATTATTATCCAAGCTACATTCCCAGCTCGGAAAGTACGATGCTATAAGCCCAAGGACACCAACAAGGGATATAGCCCAGTGAGGAAAATAAATAAACTATATATAAGAAATAGTTAGTAACATGTATGAAATATCTTAGGATGAGTAATAACGTCGAAATAGATCTGTCATATATAAACTATGAAGAGAGATATGTCAACCTCTTCAACATAAAAAAAAAAATAATACCAGTTTGAACTTTTTAAGTTCCATCAGATTAAAACGATTATTTCGTAATCGGTTCACAACTGGGATAAAACTTCTGTAACTCTCTGTAATGTTGAGCCTTAGAATTAACTGTATACGTACTACGTACAGGATGGCATGGTCTGGGAAGATCTGAATGCAAAGGATGGTGAGAAAGATATAAAATCCTATCCAACATGCATAGATAAGTAACTGAACAACGGTGTTAGAGATTAATATCAAGATTAGGAAAAAGAAATTCAATAAACCGGAAATTATTGTCCAACAAATTGAGATGAGTCCGCAGCTGATGATCAGACAGGAGACCATTACTCGAAACAAGTTAGAATACAAGAATTTAAACATTTCCGCAGGATAGACTTATCACTGAAATTCTATAGACTTTCCCTGTAAGCCAATTTTTTGTGCAACTGAAGAAGAAATACGTTTTGCACAAATTCTGTATAATGGACATAAGCTACTAAGTTCTTCAGTTTATTATTCTAAGCGAAAATTAAGTTTATGATAGTTGTACAGGAAATAAAACAATAACTATGACTGCTATAAATGGGCTAAAAAACATTACCTGTAGTGGTTACAAAAAAAAGTGATAAAGCTGTACCCTAGGTTTTTCTAAAGGCAGTGAAAAGTTCATGTAATAGCTCTAAAGGGAGAAATGAAATAGTAGAGTACCTATGATTGGTCTAAAGGGACGTGTAAAACTGAACAATACTCTTGATATATAGTTCTAAAGGAAGATATAAAATAAAAAAAAAACAGCATCTGTGGTAGCTCGAAAGAGAGTTAAAAAAACTCTAATTGTGATAAGGTTTATAGAGGGAAATAATACAATACCTTGGATAGCCCTAAAAGGAGACAGAAAACAGTACCAGTGGTAGTTCGAAAGGGAGATATAAAATGTACCTGAGATAGGTTTAAAAAGAGAAATAGTACAATAACTGTGGTATCCCTAAAACGAGAAAGAAAACGGTACCTGTGGTTCGTCTAAAGGGAGATATAAAACTGTAACCGTGGTAAGTTTAAAGAGGGAAATAATACAATACCTGTGATACCCCTAAAAGGAGAAAAAAATAGTACCTGTGATAGCTCAAAATGGAGATATAAATCTGTGTTTGTGATGGCTTTAAAAAGGGAAATAATACAATACCCGTAATAGCCATAAAAGGAGGAAGAAAACAGTACCCGTAGTAGCTCGAAAGGGAGATATAAAACTGTAACTGTTGATAGAGGGAAATAATACAATATGCCATAGCCCTAAAAGGAGAAAGACAACAGTACCTGTGGTAGCTCTAAAGGAAAATGTAAAACTGTACCTGTGATAGTTTTAAAGAGAGAAATAATAAAATACCTTGAAAGGAGGAAGAAAACGTTACCTGTGTTAGCTGTAACCCAGTGGTTCTCAACCTTTTTTTTACCCATGGATCCCTTTTCCCTTCTTTTTTTCCTGGTGGACCCCTTCATAACTATTGGTCATAAGACAATATTTTATTTTTCACTAATATAAATTATGAGGTTTTAATAAACAAACAAATAGTATATAATTACGCTTTGTTTTCAAATAATATAATGTTTCTTCCATGGTCAAGCCGTTGGAAAATAGAGATCAGGCATTTGAATTCACTGTAGCATTTATGTACACTGTTTAGAATTTTTTTTATAAACAGTTAAAATGAAATATGTGATAAAAAAGAGAGATATGGCATATTTATTCAATGAGATCCCTGAGGTTGATGCTGCTCTGCGAGTTTCTTTATGTCTGGTTCCATCGATGTTAATGATAGTCGAAGATCACCTCTCTTCACAATGTCAAGTCTATTGCGAGCTTTTGATAAAAGTTGAGAAACACGACTAAATCCCGATTCAACAAGATAAGATGCTGGAAAAGCGATAACATGGATATGTGCTCTATCCCAGAGCAAAGGGTACATTTTAGCAACATCATTTGACTTCCATACTTTGTACTTTCCATCTTTGAATTTTGCACGCACAATTTCATCACTTTGTAATTCGATAAGAGGCTCTTGCAAAGATATGTCTTTATCGGCAACATTAACTTCGAAAGGAATTGAAACCCAAGTCGGTATAACCATCATGAGTAGGTCACTAAACCGAATTTGCATATCGTTATGCATATTTTCCATATATTCACCATATAATGCAAGATCTTCATCTTGCAAATCGCTGCTAACAGAGGCCAAACAAGGAAACTGTTCAAATGCACGACGCCTGATATTTTTTATACAACTGTAGTTTCCTCAGAAAAACAACAATAGCACTTCTACTAGATATCAGATTGGAATCTTTTCCTGGGAACTGTTTATTAAGAGAATTCAATTTTTCAAATATATCTGATAAGAAAACCGCATCACATTTATTTGCAAGCAGCTGTTCTCCAAGTTGTGTATTAGCAAGAAAGGAAACAATAGAATCCCAAAGTGCAATGAAACGCTGAAGACAATTTCCCTTTGATAGCCATCTCACCTCTGAATGTAATACAAGCCTTTCAAACTCTTCTCCATTTTGCTTACATAAATGAAAAAGGCGGTCTCTGAGAAAATTTGATTTTATATGGTTAACTACTAACTTGTATTACGACAGTAAGGGCATCATGCAGACGTGCACTCAATTTCTTTGCAACTAAGTGTTAACGGTGTATCCCGCCGTGAATACAAAATACTTCCGGGACAGCTTTTTTTAAATGTGCAATAAAATCTTTGTATCTGCCTGTCATCGAAGGTGCACCATCAGTAGCACAAGCGATTATATTTTTGAGTGGAATATTGTTTTGCTGGAAATAAGTAACAACTTCATTAGAAATTGTTTCACCTTTGTGTCTGTCACAAGACTTCTATCGAAAAGCATCTCCTCTTTGTGTCCTTCATCACTGTTAAATCTAACATATGCTAATAAAATGGCCTCATTATCTCTTGAAGTGGATTCATCAAATTGAAGGGCAAACTGTTTCACTTGCAAATGGGATATCAATGGTTTTTCTAAATCCTCTGCCATTTCACCAATGCGTCGTGACACAGAAGAGTTGCTTAAAGGGAGGATATTAATAATTTCACTTGCATTTTGTTTCATAACTGACGAAATTATAACGGACACTGCAGGTAGAATTACTGTTTCACCAACTTTTGGGGTTTTCCTGCTTTTGCTATTATTTTGCTAATTTCATATGATGCCAGTAAACCATAACACATTTTACTCACTTTATTACTAATCACTTGAGACACTTTTTCTAGTTTGGAAATCATCACGAAGTTTTTTAAAGTATTCTACTGTGTGATCTTTCTTTCCTGTGTGCTTCTTTTCTAGATGGATTCTTAGTTTACAAGGTTTCATACTATCATTTGAAAGTACATCCATACATATGAGGAGGCGCATTGGTTTCGTTTCATTATGTGGTGCTTGAATAAATCCGTAAGACAAATATTCAACGGAATACTATCGGCACTTCTTTTTATTTGGAGTAGCCATGGGATGTCTGCAAAAGAAAAAAAAGAAATATATATATATATATATATATATATATATATATATATATATATATATATACACTGATGGTAATACAGTTATTGCAGTTCATGATATCTAACTATATATATTGCTATTCAATTTTATATATTTTTCGACAAATATAACACATATTTAGAAACAGAGTGTAAGGTGAGTGTTTGAGGTAAAACTGGTAAATAGAAATGTTATAGTTAAAATAACTTGAATGATAAAAAAAAAAAAATATACAAGTCATTCACTATTATCATTAGGGTCACCTTTGACATTTTTTACTTCCTCAAAGCTGATAATTATATTCAGATAATTGACAAGATATGAATTGATATTTAAAATTTGTATCAAAACGGGAAAAATTTGTCATTTTTCTCTTCAGTCTTTGTATACTTTTATACTGGGAAGTTATTTTTTCGTTATTGAAGTGCAGAAATAAAAAAGAATACGATAGAATGTCTATACTAGGAACTTCTTAATATCTCTATCTTTCCATGATGGAGTTCAACGTAAGACTGAAGTCAACTGCTTGGGTGAATTCACTTTTTAATAAATTTCCAATATAGTTGATCCACAGGAATAGACATAGGGCACTTAAACACCTGGGCACGGTGGGAGGTGATTTAAAGAGTCATTTAATGGCAAATAAAGTTATTTGACTATGTATATAATCATCTTCGTCGTGATATTGCAGTGAATAGGAGGAGACTTGATAATAAATTAAAGTCTCTCATATCTAAATCAGACTGGAAAACTTATGGTAAAGATTCTAATTATGTGAATATATCATCAAAGACTTTAAATGACAATGAAAAGAACGTGTTAGCTCTAGGGTTGAAATTCAACAATCCGACAAAGAAACCTGATATAGTGAATATTTGTAGACAGTTCATTATTAAAGAAAAGTCATCTCCATATACACCAGACATTTCAACTGTATCATCTATAGCTAGAGGTATAGTATATTCTACCTACTCACAATTTTGCTCCTTTAATTACTTCCCTAAACGTCTGAATAAAGCACTTGATTCCATCAAAAGAGACAAAAGTATACATGTAACTAGAGCTGATAAGGCTAATGTTATTGTTATTTTAGACCGTATTGACTATGTAGAAAAAATGAATTCTGTACTAAGTGATCAAGATACTTATGAAATGTTAAATTCAGATCCTCGTGAAAATGTTAATGCCCAATTTCATAAAAGAGTAAGCGAGATTTTTGGAAAGAACAAAGTCATGATTGAGTCGTTTACCTCCATTAATGCAAGGCTTCCCTATCTTTATGGTACTGTTAAAACGCATAAACAGGGGCAACCATTACGTCCTATAATTAGCACTATTGGTTCAGCATCATATAAATTATCAAAATTTTTAGTAGTCTTATTGCAACCATTAGTAGGCACTATCTCTAATTCACATGTAGAAAATAATTTAGATTTTGTTAATAGATTAAGTAAGGAAACTCCAGATGATGAAATTATGGTTAGTTTCGATGTTAAAAGTTTGTTCACTTGTGTACCTGTTAAAGATGTACTAGAATTCCTGAACATTGAACTTAACAAACATGTTATGTCTTTACCTAACCATGTGATTTTGGATTTAATTAGACTATGTGTTGTCGACACCAGTTTTGCATTTAATGGGAGATTTTACAGACAAAAGTTTGGAATGCAGATGGGTAATTGTTTGTCACCAGTTTTATCGAATATTTATATGGAATTTTTTGAAAGTCGAATAGCTAGAGCAATTTTATTAGACGACTTTTTCTGGTTGAGATACGTTGACGACGTATTTGCTATACTAAAAGCTTGCTCTGATATTCATAAAATTTTAAGTGATCTCAATAATCTAGTCCCCTCCATAACTTTTACCGTCGAAAAAGAAGACAATGGTGCTATTTCATTTTTAGATGTGACAGTCATAAGGTCAACTATGAACTCTAATTTTAAATTCAAGATATACAAAAAACCCACAAACAACAATCTTATAATAGATAACTATTCATGTCATAAACCAGACGTTAAGCTGTCTGCATTAAGGTCTATGTTGCTAAGAGCCCTCAATATTTGCAGTCCCGAATATATTGACGAAGAATTCAGAAATATATATCAAATAGGTTTTCAAAATAATTTTAGCACACAAGACATAGACAAAAGCCTGGCACTTGCAAGAAAATCTTTTTATTCGCCCCAAAGGAATATGATAAGTAAAACTAATTTTCTGTCCCTACCATACCATCCCAATTTTGAGTCTGTAATCGCTCTTCTTAGATTGTTGGGGATTTATACTGCATTTTCTTATCGGAATACTATTGGCAGAAATCTGATTTGCAACACACCTGACAGTGATGAGGGTATAGTTTATAAGATACCATGTTTATGTGGACATTTTTATATTGGACAATCTGGAAAATCATTAGATAAGCGAATTTTAAACCATAAGTATAATATAAGAACAAACAACAAAAGTAATGCCATTTGTATACATAATAATATATGTAGTTATCCAGTAGATTGGCAACAGACACAAATTTTGTTCAAGAATACTGATTTTATAGAGAGGAATGTCATTGAATCAGCATGTATATTTTATAGTAGGAATAAGAAATTTAATTTATCTCCAGGCATATATAAATTGGATCCTTTTATCTTGCACAGTATAAAGTGTCAATACAAACTTGAAAATGTTTTTCAATAGTTCTTTCTTTTTTGGCTTGTTTTATTTACTTGAGTGCTTGTCAAACATTCCATTACTTGTTTTCATGTTAATTTGTAATTTCAACTTTTACTAGTTTTATCCCCATGTTAAGTGACTTTTGCCTGTTGGGTAGTAGTAGTATAATTATATCTTTTTTTTTTTTATGATTTGAAGCCTTTCCTGTATGTACAAACGTGTGTAATATTTCTTTGCATATTAAACGCTCCAAGAAGAGGTCCATTGCCGGACGAAACTGTTGAGCATTTCTACATATACACAACTTTCAATTTTCCTTATGTAGACTACTATATATTGACTTATCTTCGTGCTGAGGAAGATTACATCTGTAATATATATGTATATATATATATATATATATATATATATATATATATATATATATACATACATATATATATATATATATATATATATATATATATATATATATATATATTGGTGATATCTGTCCTTATTTACTTAATAATTCTTGTGTGAAATGACCAATGATGGTCACGGCCACCTATAATCATAGATTAACGGTCCTGGGCCAGTACTCTTTACCGATAGGAGTTCTTTATTAGCACCAAGGTGTTAATTAGGGCAGAGGATTAACTTGAAGCTTGGTCATATTTAAGATTTAAGATTTCAGCGGCCTTATTTCTTCGGGTCGAATATAGAAGGATTCGACAGATCGGAGTATATCTGGAATAAATTCCCTAAGGAGATTATAGTCCAACCTATTTAGGAAGGCAGCTGCCACTTCTTTCTTGACCTTGTAAAATCGTCCATCCAAAATTGCAGTAGAAATTAAATTTTTAGTAATAAAAACCATTATGAGTTGGTTTTCATCATGGACCACCAAAATATCACATTGGACCCCCAATTTGTTATGTTTTGCCGGTGGACCCCCGGAAATATTCCATGGACCCCTAGGGTCCATGTGGACCCCGGTTGAGAACTCCTGCTCCAAAGGAAGATATAAAAATGTACCTTTGATAGTTCTAAAGGAGAAAGAAAAAAGTATCTGTGATAGCTCTAGATAGAGATATAAAACTGTAACATTAATAGGATTAAAGAGGGAAATAATACAAAACCTGTGATAGCCCTAATAAGAGAAAGAAAACAGTACCTGTAATATCCTGAAAGGGAGATATGATACTGTAACTTTGATAGGTTTAAAGATGGAAATGATACAATACCTTGGATAGCCCTAAAAGGAGAAAGAAAACAGTACCAGTGGTAGCTCGAAAGGTAGATATAAAATGTAACTGTGATAGGTTTAAAAAGAGAAATAATACAATACCTGTGATAGCCCTGAAAGGAGAAAGAAAACAGTACCTGTGGTAGCTATAAAGGGAGATATAAAACTGTAGCTGTGATAGCTGTAAAGAGGTAAATAATACAATATACGATAGCCCTAAAAGGAGAAAGAAAACAGTACCTGTGGTAGCTCGATAGGGAGATATAAAACTGTACCAGTGTTAGCTCTAAAGGAAGATACAAAACTGTACCTTTGATAGTTAATTACTGAAGGAGAAAGAAGACAGTATCTGTGATAGCTTTAAAGGGAGACATAAAACAGTAACGTTGATAGGTTTAAAGAGGGAAATGATACAATACCTGGGATAGCACTGAAAGGTGAAAGAAATCAGTACCTGTGGTGGCTCTAAAGGGACATATAAAACTGTAATTGTGATAGCTTTATAGAGGGAAATAATACGTGTGGTAGCCCTTAAAGGAGAAAGAAAACAGTACCTATGGTGGCTCTAAAGTAAGATATAAAACTGTAACAGTGATATGTTTAAAAAGGGAAATAGTACAATACCTGTGATAGCCATAATAGGAGAAAGAAAACAGTATGTGATAACTCTATAGGAAGAACAATGCCGTACCTATGGTGGTAGCTCTGAAAAGCGGAAATTTAGCTCTAAAGGGAGAAATAAAACTATCTGTTGTAGCTCTTTATAAAGCTTTACACATAGAGGCTGTAAAATAATTATAGCGGCGATTGTAAAAGTATTAGCCGTTTTCACAATTGCAGTTGTAGTAGCAACAGCGGTGATGGTCGTCAGAAGGCTTGTTGCTGGAACCAGCCAACGGGAAAAGTGGAACCGCTATCCAATTTTCCGAACCACCAGAACCATGATGTAGGAACATGGATGTTGTATTTCATCATAGGGTAAACTTGTCTTTTCTTTTTTCTTCTTATGAGAAAGTGAAGTGCCTTCTTTTTTCCTTGGATTATCCTTAAGTGTCTCCAACCAAAATTGTGTGATTTTGACTGGAAAAGGTCATTTGCCGATGAATGTGACTTTCACGCGTGCTTTACCTAGAGGGGAATTTAGATATCATTGGCTAAAGTCCCTATTTTTTATTGCTCCTCTAAAGCAGTGTTTCTCAACGTGGGCCATATGGCCCCCTTGGGGGCCATGAGAATTTTTCAGGGGCCACAAGGCAAAATTGGAAAAATGGGGGGCCATGGGGGGGGGGGCACAGAAAATTTAGGACCCACAAAATATATAAATGTGTAATATTTTCAAATAAATTATTATTATGCTTCGAATATTCTGTTTATCATGCTTGACTTTAGTTTAAACATCATTCGATTCAATATACAGTACCAGGTAATTTTTGCAGACAGTGAAATATGTGCCTGCTATGTATGACCTCACTCTCAAATGAAAGTATGCGTCCCAGCAAACTGAAAAAGCATCTGGAGACTGCACATAAAGACAAGAAAGACAAGCCGCTAGACTTCTTCAAGAAATTACTTGATGAGCTCCAAGGAAGGATGACAGTGAATCATATGTTTACCCAAAAAGTGGCAAAAGTAGATAGAGGGATGTTGGCTTCTTACAAGATAGCAAATTTGATTGCAAATGCAGGTAAGCCTCATACTATCGATGAATCTCTGATCATGCCGACTGTGGCTGTAGTGCTTTCAACAGTCATGAATCAGAGTCCACAAGAGGTAACTAGTGTTATTCCTCTGAGCAACTCCTCAGTATCACGCCGTATTGATGAGATGGCAGCTGATGTTGAAAGCCAATTTGTCTCAAAACTGCAGGTGAATGAATTCTCGCTTCATCTCGACGAATCAACTTTACCTGATAATTCTGCTCATCTGGTGGTATTTGTCAGGTTTCTTGATGTTCATGAAATATGTCAAGAAATGCTTTTCGCATTGAAATTAACGAATGACACTAAAGGTGAATCAATCTTCAAAAAACTTGAGGTCTATTTTGAGGGGAACAATATTCCACTCAAGAACATTGTGGCTTGTGCAACAGATGGCGCTGCTGTTATGATTGGAAGGTATCGGGGATTCAGTGCTTACTTAAAAAAAGCTGTTCCTAATGTCGTTTGTGTGCACTGTGTTGTTCACCGGCAGCACCTGGTTGCCAAAAACCTAGCAGGACGTCTGCATGAAGCACTTGGGCATGTTATCAAGGCTGTCAACTTGATAAAAAATAGTGCACAGAAAGATCGCCTCTTTCAGCAATTATGTGAAAAGAACAATGAAGAATTTGAAAATGCATTGCACACTGAAGTCAGGTGGCTTTCTAAAGGTAATTGCCTGAACAGTTTTATTGCACTTTGGGAGTGTTATCTCTTTCTTTAGTGGGACAGAACTTGGACAGAAATTTGCTGATGCAAAGAGTGACATCTTATACCAGTCAGACATATTTGAAAAACTAAATGTTCTGAACAAAGAGCTTCAAGGAAATAACTCCCCCCTGTTTTCCTGCTAGGAGGCAATTACTGCATTTAAAGGGAAACTCAAGCTGTTCTGATTGAACCTTGGAAGACGAGAGTTTGCACAGTTTCCTTCCTTAGCAGTTATATCCCCCAAACTGCTTGATGATGACCTAGCAGTGTATGTTGACCATCTGAAGCAGTTGCATAAT
>NC_090752.1:73929924-73934924 GCF_036898095.1 Palaemon carinicauda
GCAGTTGCATAATGATATGGAAACTCACTTCTCTGACCTACTGCAAATGACTGTGCCACACTGGTTTGTGGATCCCTTCATTGTTGATGTATCTCAAGTTGATGTCACCCTACAAGAATGTCTCACTGAACTTCAGAATAACACAACAGCTCAAGCAAGGTTCAAGCATGGAGGACACCAGAAGCTGTGGATGAATCAAGATATGTATAAGAAGCACCCAATACTCTGGAAAGATGTGAAGTTGCTCTTACTTGCCTTTCCCACATCTTCCTTGGTTGAGACTGGTTTCAATCAGGTGATGTGCCTGCTGTCAAAGACACGAATTCGCCTTGACATAGAAAAAAAAAAAAGAGGCAATTTACGTCTCGCTCTAACAGCTTTCAAGCCAAACACTGACAAGTTGGCAGCCTTGCATCAGTCATTAGGGATCCCACTGAAACCTTTCAAGATAAAGCCAATTGTACCTACATGTATTCCTTGTTTTGTATTCCTTTTGTAAATAAATAAGTATTCAAATAAAATATTTTTCTAATTAATACTGTTATTTGATTTATACCTGAAATTAGTGTTTTGAGTACATGGTACTATTCAAGCTAGAACCATTAATATACCTACTTCCCTAGGCGTATTAAGGTGATGGACGGATGGCGGGTGCTGGGGGGTGCATTAGAACTCAAAGTTGGCATGGAGGGGCCACAAGAACTTGCACTGGATTGAAGGGGGCCACCACCAGAAAAAGGTTGAGAAACACTGCTCTAAAGGATATTCTAAGGTCATTGTTCAACCACCGAAATAGACGTCGGTTTCAACGGTTTCGCAAAGATTGTTTCTGCTAGAAATCGCTGTATTTTATGAGTATTTCAAAACTAAAGGCACAATTTCACTGTCAGTCATGATTGTACAGTAATCGTGTTTGTGCAAACATATCGGCTGTGAGTGGGTGTGATGGAGTGTTTGTAAAACCCAATCAATCACACCCACTTACAAAGGATATGCTTGCCCAAGCACAGATATTACAAAATCATGATTGACAGTGTATTTGGGCCTTAAATTATTTTCTAATTGTGGAATTGCTTTGCGCTTTTTATTGATAAAATAAAATTGAGATCTGTCGAGTCTCCATTAAATGATTAGGCTAGGATAATACAAAGTAGATGATCAGTCATAGATTTTATTTTTGCAGTTTCTAAGATTTCGATAGATGAAGTGGAATAATGCATGATATGTGTTGCTATGATTTTTTTATGACATATATATCAATTTACAGGATGTAATTCTTAAATAAGGGTTTTATATCTTTTAATTTGTGTTGCAAATATCAAAGCATGATTGTAAGTAGGACGAGGACAGCGGCTCCTCAAAATCCAGATCTCTGCATTGATCTTCCAACTATATAGAACTTTAAAATTTTATATGTGATTCTTGATTACACTGGACTGTTAAGAATAAAAATTCGGTCTGTTTCTTCTTCAATTACACAAGATATTTGCTTTAGAGAAAGTCTTTTAAAATTTTGGATGATCAATCTATCTTGAAGTGTTTTGAGTATTTAATTCTACCTTGTTTCTGTTATTTTTCTCATGTCGGTTTTCAGCTTCTGACTCTTACCTGAATTTAAAGGACAAAAAGTTACGGTCTATTAAATATTTTATTCCTGAGCTGGATATTAAGAAGTTAGTTCTTTATGAATGTTTCATGAGAATTTTCATAATTCTGACTATTCTTTGCTTTCAAATCTTCCCAGACTGAACCATCCTGTACGTAGTACTAGGAATGCAGTTAATTCTAAGTCTTGCCTTCTCCTATATAGGGCTCATCACTACTCAGTACTTCAGAAGTTTTATTCCAACTCTTATCTGATTGTGGAATGATCTTCCTATCCAGGGAGTTGAATCTATGGAACTTCGGAAGTTCAAACATGCAGCGAATATTCTTTTGTTGATCAGGTTGACATAAGTCTCTCTTCCTAACATATATGACAGATATATTTTAACGTTTTACTGATCGTAAGATATTTGATATTTTTTATTCATTACTTCTCATATATTCATTTATTTCCTTATTTCCTCTCCTCACTGGGCTATTTACCCTTTTTTTCAACTAAGGTTGTATCTTAGCTAATAATATCAATAACAACAATAGTATACTGTTCCTATTGTTTCCTAAAGCTTTGGAATAAAAATAGGATAAATACATTATTTAAGAAAATATTTTATTCTTTTGCGCACAGAAATATCGTTAAGTTGGCAGCTTGATTCCAAAGATAAACTTCATTATTATTATTAATATTATCAAATGCTAAGCTACAACCCTAGTTGGAAAAGCTGGGTGCTATAAGCCCAGGGGCTCCAACAGGTAAAATAGCCCAGTGAGGAAAGGAAATAAGAAAAAATAAAATATTTTAAGAATAGTAACAACATTAAAATGAATATTTCCTATATAAACTTTAAAAACTATAACAAAACAAGAGGAAGAGAAACTAGATACAACAGTGTGCCCGAGTGTACCCTCAAGCAAGAGAACTCTAACCCAAGACAGTGGAATACCATGGTGCAGAGGCTATGGCACTACCAAAGACTAGAGAACAGTGGTTTGATTTTAGAGTGTCCTTCTCCTAGTAGAGCTGCTTACCATAGCTGAAGAGTCTCTTCTACCCTTACCAAGAGGAAAGTAGCCTACACGGATAATCCAAGGAAAAAACAAGGCACTTTCCTTTCTCATAAGAAGAAAAAAGGAAAGGCAAATTTACCCTATGATGAAATACAACATCCATGTTCCTATATCATGGTTCTGGAGTTTCGGAAAATTGCTATTGAAAGAAGGTAAAGCAACATAATTCTGTGCTTGAAACAACTATGAATACATGCACATATTCAATGACTTTTCTTCAGTCTTTCCATTGACAGTATTTCCTTACATTCACTGTGGGGGTTGGGATGTTCTTCACATTTCTTTATATTTTCCTTACGTTTTAGTTTTCCATCTGTAAGTTTAGTCAATTTTTTCCTAACGGTTATTTATTGTTTCCTTAAATATAGTTTGGTTTTCCTTATATTTAGCCTATTTTATTCCTCAACTTAAGCCAGTTTTTTCCTCATTTAGTCAATTTCAGTCAATTCTTCCTCACTATAGTTTCGTACCTGGAATGCAATTAGAAGGTTCTTTTCAAAATTACTCAAAATGCGAAGTATTTCATAATTGCAAACGTTAATGGAAGAAATTTGTGCAGTTTGTCATCCTTCTACTGTATATATTAACAGTATTATGAATATAAAAATTGAGAAATGTTTTATTTCATGATTGGTCTTATCATAGAAATAACCGAATGTTGTTATTTCGGGCTTTAATGGTAAACAATTTCTATATATGAAATAAGCACTAATTAGCTTTTCATGTTTTCTTTATGTTTTTACAACTATTTCACCATTAGTTTGTTAGTAAATTATGCATACTAAAGGGAGAGAATATATATATATATATATATATATATATATATATATATATATATATGTGTGTGTGTGTGTGTGTGTGTTTGTGTATGCGTGTGTTTTAAAGTGAGAACAAAGCTTCAATACTTGTTTTTAAGTGTATCATAAATGAGAGATTTTCTCTCTCTCTCTCTCTCTCTCTCTCTCTCTCTCTCTCTCTCTCTCTCTCTCTCTCTCTCTCTCTCTCTCTCTCTCTCTCATTATACTTCTACGTTAATGAAGTATCTTGACATCATATCGTCTATCGTTGCGTGATACGTGATATATATATATATATATATATATATATATATATATATATATATATATATATATATAGACTATAAATACACAGTTAACTGTGTCCATGTCTATCCTCTAAATAAATAGATAATGAAGCTTAGTCTCGGGGGTTCTGAAAGACATTGGCTGGCGCTGATTCACTGGGTGTTGTTGATTCCCTCATTCGTTATTCATAATCCTATTTTCCTTGTCTCTTTTGGAGAAAAGCGTGAGGAGGATGCTGTTCATTCTTTGTCGATTTGATCCGATTTTAGACATTTTCTCAAAGATGTTAGTCAAAATTTTACACACGCTTAGATTTATATATATATATATATATATATATATATATATATATATATATATATATATATATATATATATATATACATATATACATATATATATACATATATATATATATCATAATATATATATATATATCATATGATATATGTATATAAATGTATGTATATATATATATATATCTATATATATATATATATATATATATATATATATATATATATATATGTGTGTGTGTGTGTGTGTGTGTGTGTATATGTGTATATGTATGTATAGCCTGCGAAGTGATATATAACGTGCATTGATAATCTCTATCTGCGGCATAGTTAGCGCCAATTGTAGATCTCCAAAACTTTATGAAGCCGGCAGCTAGTTAAAAAATATAGATAATTTGTTTATATTTTTCTTAGGGGGGAGACCACGAGCAATCTCGCCCGAGAGATAATTGATCCCTTCTTTGCAGAAGAAAGTAAACTTGGCGCTGAAGTTAGGATTGATTGCGTTGAATTATACCCTCTCCTTCATCCTATACCTACCTACCGTGCTGGTCCCGGGGCTCCGTGCCCTCCTGACCTATTCCCGGGGTCCTGCCATGTGATCTGTTGCCAGCACGGTTGGCGAAGCACACACACCTAATTCTCCCACAACTTCGGATGAATTAAGCCAAAAGTTTCGATGTAAATAGGGCTGGATTAGGTATCGAATCAGAAGCATGTGTTGGTGCCTCCCGATTGCAAAACCTGCGCGTGTTTAGACGAGGCGCCTGCCTTTGCAGTCGGTCCTCTCTTGATTGAATGCAGTCAACTTTAATACGGCACATTCTTAACTGGAATGAGATCGTCTTGTTTGCGAATGACCTTAACATTGTACTTATTTTTATTAGGTTTTTAGTACCTACGGAGTGACGTCATTATTTTTTTAGATGATCCGCAATTCTAGTATAGT
>NC_090752.1:73939924-73997424 GCF_036898095.1 Palaemon carinicauda
CATGGAAATAAATATTTCCTATATAAATTATAAAATCTTTAACCAAATTAAAGGAAGACAAAGTAGACAGAAGTGTGATCGAGTGCATCCTCAAGCAAGCGAACTCCAGTCAAGACAGTGGAAGACTATGGTACAGAGGCTATGGCACTACCCAAGACTAGAGAACAGTTAGTTTCCTTTTGGAGTGTCCTCCTCCTAGAAGAGCTGCTTACTATAGATAGAGGGTCTCTTCTACCCTTATCGAGAGGAGATTAGCTAGAGAACAATTACAGTGCATAGTTAACCCCTTGGGTGAAGAAGAATTGTTTGATAATCTGTGTTGTCAGGTGTATAAGGACGGAGGAGAATCTGTAAAGAATAGGCCAGACTATTCGGCGTATTTGTAGGCAAGGGGAAAGTGAACCGTAACCAGAGAGAAGGATCCTATGTAGTACTGTCTAGCCAGTCAAAGGACCCCATAACACACTAGTGGTAGTTTCCGACAATTCATGTGACTATTGTTTTCTTCGTATTGTCTTTACGATCACTATTTTGCTCTGGGGATGCTATTCATAAATCGACAAATTTTCATGCCATATAGCTTGTTCAGGATAGTGCCCATTTATTTGCTCTATTTGCCTAGTTAATTTCTGTTTTTGTGGCTACTTTATTTAGTTATATATTTTTTTTTGTGGGATTTGATGTTTGATAATTGAATTATCCCGTGCAATTTTAATCATTAACAGTTGTGAATTCGAAATGGTATTTTCCATTTTGCGTATCAATTTATGATTTTATACATTAATCAGTGTTTTAAAATTGCGTAGGATAGATGTAACTGTTACTACTTGATACTTTGTGTATGAGGTAGGCTTCGGTTTTCTTTTTCTTCTTTTATTTTCCTTTTCATTAGGCTTATATGTTAATGTTTCTTTATAGATAGGTGACAACTTTATATTTAATCTTTGGGAGTGATTTAGTCTGTGACCAAACGCAAAGGCATTTACAGGAGCACTTACGCGCTTGCGCACGCATACACACACTTACATACAGTGTATATACACACATATTTATATATATGTATGTATGTATGTATGTATGTATGTATGTATGTATGTATTTATGTACCTGTGTATGTACATTATATCCATTATATTACTTATGTCATGTATATTTTTATACATGTTAAAATTTTTATAGTATCTCAACAAGTGTATAGAACTTATAACTATTTGCCTCAGTGTGGTCAAATGCCTCCATTGATTCGAACTACATCTAACCTTTGGTACGAAGAACTATTGAACATTGAACATATATGAATGTTTAACATGCCCAACGTACCTTTATCGACGGTGTGGGCAACAATCTTCAGTATGTGACGCTATTGATGAATGTGATGGATGATATTTCTCTATATACAATATTCAAATTTTTAATGATTGTAATTCAAGATATACATTATTCCTATAGAACTTGCTAGAATATCATTAGATTTTGAGCATGGGAAAATGGAGAGTATTCAAGACATTAATAAAACGTATTGGAGATAGAGCAATAAGAAGGGACATATAGAGTTCTACCTAAACTACCGTTCGGAATAAATTAGAATGGAAAATATGGATAAAGCATAAATTCAAAACTGTTGTTCTTTGAAAGCACAACAATGTGGCATATCCTCAAAATAGGCTGATAACATCCGTTGTGCAAGGTTGCTGTTATTCATGAGAGGCGAGATGAATTATTGTTATTATTATTATTATTATTATTAAATGCTAAGCTACAACCCTAGTTGGAAAAGCAGGATGCTTTAAGCCCAGGGGCCCCAACAGGGAAAATAGCCCAGTGAGGAAAGGAAATAAGGAAATAAGGAGATAAGGAAAAATAGAACATTTTAGGAATAGTAACAATATTAAAATAAATATTTCCTATTTAAAATATAAAAACTTTAACAGAACAAGAGGAAGAGAAACTAGATAGAAAAGTGTGCCCAAGTGTACCCTCAAGCAAGAGAACTCTAACCCAAGGCAGTGTAAGACCATGGTACAGAGGCTATGGCACTACCCAGGAATAGAGAACAATGGTTTGATTTTGGAGTGTCCTTCTCCTAGAAGAGCTGCTTACCATAGCTAAAGAGTCTCTTCTACCCTTACCAAGAGGAAAGTAGCCACTGAACAATTACAGTGCAGTAGTTAACCCCTTGGGGGAAGAAGAATTGTCTAGTAATCACAGTGTTGTCAGGTGTATGAGGACAGAGGAGAATCTGTAAAGGATAGGCCACACTATTCGGTGTCTGTGTAGGCAAAGGGAAAGAACCGTAACCAGAGAGAAGGGTCCTATGTAGTACTGTCTGGCCAGTCAAAGGACCCCATAACTCTCTAGCGGTAGTATCTCAACGGGCGGCTGGTGCCCAGGCCAACCTACTACCTATAAAATGCAATTATCATATAATCAACAAATGACGAGTTCATATACAAGCAGTTCCGAGCAAGAACGTAGAAAAAAAATCAAAACAAACTAATTGATGAAAAGGCAAGCTTAAAAAGGTTCAGTTATCATTTCGGGGGCGGGTAGAGCGAGATATACTAAATCAATTACCAAGCTGACAATGTATTGATCACATTTTTAAAAACTAACATATTATTTAATTGGGGGGAAATGAGTTCCCACAACTTTTGAGTAGCGTCTCTTTCAATTGTGAAGGTGAAAATCTTGTGATATCTTATCTGTACAGAAGAATTTGTCCAAATCGGTTGAGCATGAAATCTGAAACAATTGGTAGATATTTAAAGTCTTGCTTTAGTAATTTCTTGGAGTATAATTGTTAATGCTTTAAATATAATAAGTATTAGAGGGTATATTTTCATGCGCAATAAAATACTATACTTATACAAACGTTGATAGTAGCAATGGATAGTTTAGACAAGCGTTGATAGTAAATGTGAATATTTTATACAAACGTACATAGTAACGTTGAATACGTGTATAAGTATTCACTAAAATGAATAACCCTCTTTTCATGTGCGATTAATGACAAAGAATTGAATTAAATTAGGTTAAATTCTTATATTGAATTCAAAACGGTCTTAGACTAATGCGTTGGAAATGTTATCTAAGGTATAACAATTTATATTTTGGTGTATTACTATAACAAGTTCTGTTTTGTTCTTATATTCACAATAATCACGCGTTGCCAAACTTACAAATCGGCTATCATGATGGAGATCGATGGATTTCGATTCTGAGTTCAAAATTTGAATTCGACAGGAAGATGATAACATAGCCGTTATCCATTGTAGTCTCTTTTGATGTTCGAAAGATTTGTACAGTCGTTGTCAGTTTTTTTTCGATTCTGAGGCATATGTTCGAATCCTGATGTGGAGAGAGGCGACTATCATAATAAGAATTCCCCCTTAGAACTGCATTCATTTAGCAGTATGAATTCTACAGCATTTGAAAGTATTTTTTAAGGGTTAGGGTGGCCTGGTGGTAGCGTCCTTGCCTGGTGATCACCAGACTGGGGTTCGAGTCCTGCTCAAACGCGTTAGTTATTTAGGTCGCTGCGACCTCACCATGCTTGTGAGTTAAGGATGGGGGATGTAGTGTTCAAGATTGTAAGTCATTGTTTCTTAAACTGAAAAATCCATTAAAATTCCTAAACATAATAGGTTTCAAAACTTACACTCTCACTCGCCTTCAATGTAACTTCTTTTTCTTCGATTGAATTTTATACTTTTTTACTGGTGATATTACATATTTGGAGGCTGAATGAAATACATTTCGAGGTTTTGTTTAAGTATTAGTGTAGCACTATTGTACTACTCCCATTCTCAGTGAGGATACTTTAACGTGGTGGAATGGTTTGTTTATTGCTATGACCAGCAAATATATGTATATGTATGTATGTATGTATGTATGTATGTATGTATGTATATATATATATATATATATATATATATATATCCCTTTCTGTATGGTGATACCAGAATGTGGTGAAACGGTTTTCTGTATCTCCATGATCAGCAAAGCTGTACTAGTCATGTCTACCTATGCTAGGTTGGGTTGCTGTGAGCGATCAGACATAGTCTCCCACCATCATCAATCTGCACTGGCCAGGGTGTTGATGAAAATTGGCCAAACACCAGACATGATTGGACATGTCTGAGACCTTCGTCCTGCAGTGGACTAGAAACGGCTGAGCTTGTTATTACACTACCAAGAAATAAATTAAGTTTCTGGACCTTTTTTGCCTCATCTCAGGGGATATTTTATGTCGATAAAAAGGTTAGAAACTTTAATCTGGGTATTGAAGGAGACCTTTTTTTTCTTTCCAAAGAACAATTGTATCACACAGCCCTTTAACCACCGTTTGGAATATGCCACACTCACATCTAAAAGAGAAATTGCCCACAGTACACCACATATGATGTAAAAAAAATCGTGAAGAAAAATACAACGAACATATATGTGTGTATATATATGTATATATATGCAATGTCCACTGATAGAGAAATTAAATTTAGGAGAGAGAGAGAGAGAGAGAGAGAGAGAGAGAGAGAGAGAGAGAGAGAGAGAGAGAGAGATGCAAATTGCCCAATTAGCAAAGTTTACGTGGGCATTGATTAGCATTGCAATTAAGATTGCCGATACGACGGAAACCTTCGGAGTGCAATATGCTGAAGAAAACGGAAAGAAAGTCAATTTCGAAAAAGTCGATATTTTTTGGGTACTGGAATGTTTTCTAATGCAGATTAATTATTTTTTGTATTAAACAACAATTGCATGGATTAAAAAGAACATTACTGAAAACATTTGCAAGAGTTATAAAGGGGTACTCGTTTATTAGTGTAATCTTCTTCTTTATCTACATCTTTTCCCACTTCTATGCTGGGTCGATGTTTCGGGTCAGCGTTCTCCATCTACCTCTGTCCCACACCTCATCACCGGTTAATCCCTTTGATCAAAGGTCATCCTTGATACAGTCCACCCACCTTCGCTTTGGTCTCCCTCTCCTGTACCTCCATTTCCATCACTCTCCTCCCAATACACTGTTCATCTCTTCTCACGACATGACCGTACCACCCTAGTCTACTTTCTTGGATCTTATCTGATAGTTTTGTAACTCCTGTGGTACCCCTAATTTCTTCATTTCGTATCTTATCTCTTCTTGTCACCTCACACCTCACACATCCATCTCAACATTCTCATCTCTGCCACATCCATTTTCTTCTCTTCTGTCTTCTTTATTGCCCACGTCTCCGCTCCATACATCATTGCCGGTCTCACAACTGTCCTGTGTACTTTACCTTTCAACTTAATCTCTATTTTCCTGTCGGATAGTACTCCACGCACTTTTTTCAAATTCTTCCATCCTGCATGCATTCTGTGGTTTATTTCTGCCCCCCAGATCTCCATCCTCTGCAACTGTTGATCCTGAATACTTAAAATTTTCAACTCTTTTCAATCTCTCTCCTTGTAAACTAACTTCCCTATAACTTCCCTATTCTCGCCATTTTTCAATCTCTCATACTCTGTCTGTTTCCTGCTGATCTTCAGTCTTCTATTTTCTATTTCTCTTCTCCACGCCTCCAGTTTCTCTTCTACTACCTCTCGCCTAATGCTGCACAGTATAACATCATCAGCTAAAAGCATACACAGTATATATATATATATATATATATATATATATATATATATATATATATGTATATTATATATATATTATATATATGTATTATATATATTATATATATTATATATATTATATATATATATATATATATATGCTGTATATATACATATATATATACACATCTAAATATATATATATATATTATATATATATATATATATATATACTGTATATATACATATATATACACATAAATATATATATATATATATATATACTGTATATATACATATATATACACATATAAATATATATATATATATATATATATACACACAGTATATATATATATATACACTATATTTATAAATACTGTATATATATATTTATATTTATATATATATATATATATATATATAGAGGTATGTATGTATGTATATTTACATCTTCCCGCCACGTTAAACGACAGGACGTATAACTACAGTGATTGGTCCTTCCCCGCACTTCGGGTAGGGGGTTAAAGAAGTAGTCATACCCTGGTGGGAAGAATTGCAGTTAGGATAGGGGGAAGGTGTGGACGGGTTGAATCTCTGTTCTCGTGTGCACTTCTTTTTAAATATTTCTGACGGGACACGTACATGAGACTGGTTATGCCTTGATAGCAGAGTAACGATGTCTCTCTCTCTCTCTCTCTCTCTCTCTCTCTCTCTCTCTCTCTCAATTCATCATCTGTTCACTTCAATGCACATGCTAGCATTTGTGTTATATTTGTTACTCGAAATTCCTTCTTATACAATTTCCTATCGTGTTCAGTAGCTGTTCGGATGGGAAGCACTACATGGAATTTCGGTATTTCCTGGGGAACAATAACAACCAATTGTTATTTTTATTGTCAGGTCTGAATGTTAAGTTTATTTTCAGTTTAGTTCACGTTTTTGTTTACATTTTTTCCAGTGTTCTAATTGTTTGTTGGAATTTTTATGGTTATTTCCCGTAACTTTTTTTTATTTATTGGAAAATTTAACGGTGTTAAGTAGAATAAGTTTTTATTATTATTAATTGCTAAGCTACAACCCTAGTTGGAAAAGGAGAATGCTATAAGCCCAGGGGCTCCATCAGGGAAAATAGCCCAATGAGGAAAGGAAACAAAGAAAAAATAAATATTTTAAGAATGATAATAAAATAAATATCTCTTATGTAAACCATAAAAACTTTAACAAAACCGGAGGAAGAGAAATTAGATAGAATAGTGTGCCCGAGTGTATCCTCAAGTGTATTATTATTATTATTATTATTATTATTATTATTATTGGAGCATTTGTATATCAACGGCCAGTTCCTCACGCGTGCATTAATAATGGACATCAACTAACTAATCTAAACTTTTGCCCTTAACCTAACCTATAAACCGTGTTCCTACTTAACTAACGGGGGGCCGTATTCTCTGTCAGCCGTCATCATTCATAAAAGTTACTGGTATCATACATACACCCCTTATTATTATTATTATTATTATTATTATTATTATTATTATTATTATTATTAGAGGTAGTAGGAGGTGGTGGTACCAGACCTGGACCATTAGTAGTAGCTGGAAACAAGTAGTAGCTCCCAATTATGTAGAGGAGGAAATGTTATGCAGAATAAGAAAAATTTCTGTAGAAGTCTCCTTGAAGCTTTTAGATAATTCATGTCCAACATTGTAGGAAAATTTCCTGACTGATATTTTCATAAGTTTTACATCCATACATTGGAATATTTGAAATTAAATAGGGAGAAATATTCTTGGTCTATGCAATGCTTTTTCCATATATCTTTTCTTTGCGTTTGATATACACTTTTTATATTCTCCATTCTTTTCCTTCTCCTCATGCTTTTGATATTAAAACGCATAATATTTATCTTTGTGACCAAACCTAATGACTGAAAATCCGTTTTCTTTATTTATGGACATTGATACTCCCATTTTCTATGAGATCTGTGAAGACTGTCTCCAATAATCTATGACTATGATGATATGCTTTAAAGTTTATATGTATATTTAGCACCCGAACAGAATTGAAATATTCTGCTGTAATTTGATTACATAGAAGGGGTACTGCTTGTTAATTAATACAATTTCGATTATCTTGAGAATCCATCAGTCTGATCTTGATGATGGAAATCTCTTAATAGCTATCGTACGACAGAAATAGGAAAATTATTATTTTACTCAAATTGAATAATGTTTGGGATTTAGAATCTCACTATTCAGTGATAACCTTTTCATAACTCAAGAAAATAAAGTTTCAACTGTATTTTAAAGAATATCTTAAATCTTATTAATTGCCGCATTGTTTTTTTTTTTTTTTTTTTTTTTTTTTTTTTTTTTTTTTTTTTTTTTTTTTTTGGAAAATTAGAACGTCACAGTATAGTCCTTGGAAAATATAACCTCCTGTTATATTTGGACAATGCCTCAATTCCTTTTATGGGCTGCCAACGCAAGAAGTACTTATTTTTACTTCAGTATAATCCGCGTGTAGAGAGAGAGAGAGAGAGAGAGAGAGAGAGAGAGAGAGAGAGAGAGAGATTATCTTGAGATTTGTTTACTGGATGGTTCATTGCGAATTGAATTCATTTCATGTACTCATTAATTTCAATATTCTATCTTTGGGTGGATCTCAGGCCTAACTGCATAGACATATTTAAAGATGTCTATGCCTAAGTCAGTCTCTTCTAACTTTGTATTAGATAAACGCTCTCTCTCTCTCTCTCTCTCTCTCTCTCTCTCTCTCTCTCTCTCACACACACACACACACAAAAGGAATTAAAAGTATCCAGAAAAGTTGGGGACGAAAAGCATAATATGATGTGTTAATTCACGACTGTTTCTGGAAAACAACATGGCTGTTTGGGGAAGCGACTTGACATAAAATAAATCCTATTACTGATTGAAGTGACTCTCTGAATTTGCTTCAAAACTGTTGGGATACAAGTTAGAAATTTTGTTAAATTTGTATTGTCCTTACTTAGAAAAAGTATTCCATGGGCTTAAACCTGGGAAGCATTCGTGTTGTTCGCGCGAGCTACACCATTTGTGTATTTCATGGAGCAAAGCTCTCAAATCCTTTTACGTACGCTGTTTTAAGATGATTTCGTAAGTGACATGTTTGTTAATGAATTTCCGTAAATAAAATATGAACTGCTTTCAGCTATTGAAACTTAAAAAGGTATTTTTAATTTATTTGCTTCGTTGAAATAATTTTCTCTTGCATTTTTCTCTTGTCGTTTATAATTAAAGTTTAGTCCCTACAACTACTACATTTTCTAATTTCTGCTTGTTCATCTCTCATTTTTTCACCAATCTTTCTCTCTAGTCTCTTTAGAATGAGCACAGTACTGTATATATAATGACAACTGACGTAAGTATGATGCCTCTGTAATTATTGCAATCAGTCAGATCTCCTTTTTGGGGGGTTGTGGTATTTTCACCAAAACTCTTAGCTCCCTTTCATCAGGTTTTGCCTCTTCACGCCATATTCTACAAAATAATCTTAAGTATTCTGGGAATCACTTCTTTTTCGGCCAATATCACCTCAGCAGTTATTCCATCGTACCCAGGGCTTTCCATCTCTTTAGTTTTATATATATATATATATATATATATATTATGTATTATATATATATATATATATGTGTGTGTGTGTGTGTGTGAGTGTGTGTGTAGTAGTAGTAGTAGTAGTAGTAGTAGTAGGTTGGCCAGGGAACCAGTCACCCCAGATATTACCGTTAGAGAGTTACTGGGTTCTTTGACTAGCTAGACTGTACTACATTGGATCCATTTCTCTGTTTACCGCTCATTTTACCTTTGCCTACACATATACCGAATAGTCTGGCCTATTTTTTTCCACATTCTCCTCTGTCCGCATACACTTGACAACACCAAGATCACCAAACAATTCATCTTGGTTCAAAGGGTTAACTACTGTACTATAATCGTTCAGTGGCTACTTTCCTCTTGATATTCGTATAAGAGACTCTGTAGCTATGGTAAGCAGCTCTTCTAAGAGAAGGACACTCCAAAATCAAACCACTGATCTCTAGTCTTGGGTAGTGCCATAGCCTCAGTACCATTGGTCTACACCTGTCTGGAGTTAGTTCTCTTACTTGAGGGTATACTCATGCTTACTATTCTATCTTATTTCTCTTCGTTTTGTAATTTTTTAGTTTATATATGAAAGATTTGTTTCAATATTGTTATTCTTCTTAATGTATTTCATTTTAATTGTTCATTACTTGTAGTTTATATAATTTTTCATTTGCTTTTGCTCACTGGGCTATTTTCTCTGTTGGAGCCTTTGGGCTTATAGCATCTTGCTTTTCCTACTAGGGATGTAGCTTAAGGAAGTAATACACACACACACACGTAATATGCTTTTGTGCATACTCTCTTTGTATTACGCCCTTTCTTCTTAAGGTGTTTACCATCAGTATGCCAGATGGCATTTGTGGAGGAGAAGTTTCTAATCGCTTGCCCTGCTACGTGAATGTCCTTATTAGTCCTCCAAAGAAGTACGCACCAAGACCAATGACCAACGTTACCTGATTCAATGACCACCTGGTATATCGAACGTGTTGCTGGCGGGGTGGGATTATATGAAGGGATTGCTACGTTCGTTCTCGTTTAGCAACGAAATGAAATGGAAAGGAAAAAAATGAGCTGATGAAATTAACTGTTCGTTTATTTGACAATGGAACACGTAAAAAGAACTACAAAGTAAACGTGTCCGGTTGCAGCTATAGTTTCAACAGAATAGATGTTTCTCAGAACGTCAGCCGAGCAAGCGCAACCCCCCTCTGTGGTGTCCAATCGCTGCCATTAAGCAGCTTCTTCAGTCATGTGGAATGACTGATTGCCATTATGCTTATTGTACTCAACGATGGACTACAAGTTGTAACAGTTCTTTATTCTTCCACAATGGCTTTCAACCTTGAGCACTGGTATAGGCATAATAAACGGAATACAATTGTGACCAGTCACCACTATCATTACTATATACAATTACCTAAAACAATACCCACAGGTAAAATACAACATTGCCTCAACAAGAGGAATAATTCTTATTTGATTTCCACCTAAATTAGATATACAAATCAATCAATAATTAGTTCAATAGTAGCAATACTATAGTATTCATTAACACCATTTACTGTACTGAGCAGTATATAAATATCTATCTGATCATACTACCGTACCCAACCTACCCTATCTAACCGGCTCACTGTCAAGACACCCAAAAACAAATTTACTTACTATAATAACCACCTTGAATGGCCGTAGTTGCCCACTTTCCTCCACAACAAATCCTCCATAAGCTTCCGTCACTGTAAATCAACCCGGGTGAAAGTTTTACATTCCAGTAAGGTAGGTTTTTTAGGCATTAATGTATACATTAATGCCTAACAAACCTACCCTTTAAAGAAGCGGACGGTCCCTCCCTGCAACATGTTTGCCATTGCTGTGTAATTATTACTATTTACAATCACTACAGTTATCCACTGCTCAACAATATTACACGAATACATACCCTCATATCACAGCTTCATCACCCACTTGCCCTAACGTTTCCCATCACAACAGTGAGAGCAACTTAATCCTGTCAGCTGACTCCGAGCAGCGGAAAACGAAAATTAACCTGAGGTATGCAAGGTATCACCCAGCTGATTTCCAGATGGGAGAAATAAGACGTGTAAGATGCACAATGCTGGAGCTGTGAATTTGTGATATTATAGACATTTTCGCCTTATACATACTGTAACATTATAAGAAAATATCATCTTAATGATACACTCTTCCCCCAAATTTCGGACTGTATATCAAATACCGTACAGTACTGTACTATATTCTAAGAATATGGTTACACTTGCTCTTCCATGGGTAATAGCACCACTAATGTTTGTGTAGATCTACTCATACTATTATCCGCATAACTATCATACCCTTTTCCATGTTTAATGACTTTGTATCTCAGATCAACCTCTCTAACATTGCCATCCCCTCCTGGTGTAGCTTTGATTACCTGTGCAAGTTTCCATGCTCCTCTTACCGAGTTGCTGTCTTGCACTAAAACTATGTCACTCACTCTGGCATTCCACCTTGTGGTGTGCCATTTCTGTGTTATCAACATTGAAGGAAAGTAATCCCTTTGACACTTTTTCCAAAAGGAATCAACAATTTTCTGGATAAATGCTATCCTTCTATTATGGTCCCCAGTCAGAATACCACTTGGACAATAGCAACTGGACTGACAACAACAAATCATTGGGACAAAGGTAACTACCTAATTCCAAATAAACCATGGCTTTGCTCCATTTGGTCTTTCATTCAGTAAGTTAGCTATACCAAAAATGTCTGTGTGAAGTTCTCCAAAATTCAAAACCGCATCTCCAATAGCAGCATAAAGGCTTTGCTTGACGGTTTTTATCAGTGCTTCACTTTCACCATTATACCAAGGTAGCATAAATAGGGATGTTAAAAACCCATGTTATCCATTCCTTGTAACCAATCCTTTCTATTTTCCTACTGGCTGATACAAATTGAGTCCCCTTTTTTTAATACATGAACTGCTGACCCCCTAAATGAAATAAATCTTTGGAAATAAATCTTTGGAAATTAATCGGAAATTCATTAGTACTTTATCCCAGAAATTAATCAGAAATTCATCAGCACTCTATCCCTCCGACAAATCTAAGTAAACAGCCCTGGTTACCAAACAATTGAATATAATGCTATATGCTTTACCATGAGTTCTATTTTTGACTGTATCTCTTATTAGTGGCCCAAATACATCATTTGCGGTATGGTAAAATGGTGATGTGGGTTTCAGTCTTTCTGTCTTTACTTGACCCATGCATTGCTCTTCTACTTTCTTTGTTAACTTTTGACATGTCACACATCTGTGTTTTATTGTCTGTAATACCTTTCTGGCCCCAGGGTTCCAAAATTTTCTTTATAGTTTGGTCAACGTGGTTCCTATACCCGCATGATCTATACTATGCAGATCTGATATATACAATCAAGTCACAGGATGGTTTCAGTTATCGTTTAACCATTTTGATACTCGCTGTCCTACCAGAATTACTCCATTCTCCATAGTGGGACCCAATTTTACCCAACCTTCTAAATCTCACATTCCAATCATTCATGTTTTTTTCTGCATTTCTCTTACTCATAATAATTCTGCTTCTGCTATACCTTTGACAGTTGTATTTTCCCGAATGCCCTTAAATGATTTACGCTTGAACACAGAAATTATCTTACATTTAACTCTTAATAATCTATTATGATCACTAAATTGTTCAACTGCAATTATTTGCAAATTATCGATCTGATCAACTTGGATAGCATTCATAATAATACCAATCCTATCTGTCGGTTCACTGTCACATTTCTGGCTGATAGACCGCTCTTAAACTGTTAAAGTTAGAAATTTAGGTCCATTCTGCAATTCAGAGTTTTTATCAATTTTATTGGGTGTGCACGGTTTTGAGGTTACGTCTGCATTATTCTGAGTTGTATCAGTCCACCACCATTCTAGGAGATTCATTTATTCTGTATTTCAGCTATTCGTATGGAAACAAAGGTATTAGATCCATTAAACTCCTTTTGAATTTGTGATCTAACAATCGATGAATCAACGATGTGATAAACTGATTCAAACTCCCATTTAAATTCTTTCAAATTTCCACACTTCCATGACCCCACTAAATAACCACCTTGAATCCTAGTAGTTGTCCACTTTCTTTCACCACAAATCCTTCGTAAGCTTCCGTCACCGTGCATCACCCTGGCTGAAACTTTTACATTCCATAAGTTTATACATTAATGCCTGACAAACCTACCCTGATAGGAACAGAACAGTTCCTCCTCTCAACATGCTTGCCATTACTGTGTAATTATTACTATTTACAATCACAATATTACACGAATACATACCCTCATATCACACCTCCATCGTCCACTTGCACTAACGGTTCCCATCACAACAGTGAGAGCAACTTAACCCTGTCAGCTGACTCTGAGCAGAGGGAAACGAAAATGAACATGAGGTGCGCTACGCATTAGCCACCTGACTTCAAACATGGAAGCAAGATGCACAATGTTGGAGCTCTATTCTTGTGTTATCATAGTCATTTTCTCCTTATGCATACAGTATCATTATAAAAAAAATCATCTTAATGATACACTTACAAGTAGGAAGTGTTTGAAAGGGAGCTGTGGAGAAACCCTTTAAACATGGATAGATGGCATGCCAGGGTTATTAAAAGGGATAAGCCTTGACCTGCTGTATGTGCATCAACGTGCTGCTGGTAACCCTTTTGTGTATGTGTATGATGAAGGTACTGGTATATAAAGTTTGCAGAACAACGGGTTAATACTCTATTAAGTATTTAAAGTATGAAAGTGACTATGACTGCTTCTACTTTGTTTTGACACCCACTGTTAGTTAAAGTGACTGGATGTGATATATATATATATATATATATATATACTGTATATATACATACATACATATTTAAATATATATATATATATATATATATATACAGTATTTGTGTGAATGAAATTATGTATGTATATGTGTAAATAAATATTGATATATACATATATACAGTACGTAGGCTATATATTTGCATGTATGTATACAAGTTTGTATTCTGCATATACAGTACATTATATACATAAATATATATATAAACATAAATTACATTTATTCATTTATACAATGTGTGTGTGTTTTCACTTGAATATCAGTATAGTGCAGACTGCGCCCATGCAATTTTTCATCCGAGGTTTATGTAATAATAAAGGTTGAAGTTTAGTTCGTATTGAAAGAAAGAAAACTAAATTACTGTGTCCAGCCGCCCGTGCAACTTCAGCCAACCGTAGGTTCTTCTATTCGCTGTCCTGCCGGACCAGAAACCCTCAGATGGACTTGTTTGCTCCATTGGACTTTAAATGCCTAAGACTTTATTTTGGAGTTGAGGCAAGACTGGAGAGAGAGAGAGAGAGAGAGAGAGAGAGAGAGAGAGAGACCTCTTTTTTAGATTCCTGCCTTCTTTTATATATATATATATATATATATATACTGTATACATACATACATACATACATACATACATACATATAAAAACAAAATGAAATGAAGTCATTTCTGTTCCACTGCATGATAAAGGCTTCAGGCATATCTTTATTCATGCCTGGAGTTTGTCCATTTCATCACCACGCTAGTCATTGTGGATTGGTGGTGGTAGCAGACCAACCTAGTGGGTGTTCCTGATCATGGAGATAAACAAATCCTTTCACCTCGTCTCCCCACAGCGAAAAGGAATATAGGATATATATATATACTATATATATATATATATATACTATATATATATATATATATATATTTATATATATATATATATATATATGTATATATATATATATTCATATTCATATATATATATATATATATATACATATATATATATATATATGCATATATATATATATATGCATATTCATATATATATATATATATATACACAATATATGTATGCATATGTGTATATATAATTCATGCAGATTTCTCTAAAAAAAATAAATATCAACCATATTTTTTTTTTCTGAAATGTTTAGAATATTATCCTGAATCCACTTATGTAGTGGAAGTTTAGATTTAGCAAAGAATGAGTCCTTACAAATAGAAACTTTGCTTTTGAATTCAGTATGCTCTTTAAATTGGAATTTCTACACATAATTAACTTGTATAGAAGACAGTTTAGTCCAGTTCATTGAATTTCGGCACTGAATGCACTTAATTTCTCTCATCAAAAAAATCTTGCTCTTTAACCAGTTGATAGCAGGAAGAGAATCATCCTTTAAAAGTGGCTGTACAACTTGTTCATAAGCTGCACGATCCGTGAGGGATTCTTTAGCACTTGGTTTAATGTTGAAGAGTAGAAACATTTTGTCTCTAACCCATTAAAGAAAAATAAGATTTCTTTTTCAAATACCATCAATTAAAAAAAAAATCTATTTGCTACCTTATAAATTAGTTGGGTAGCGCTTTTATTGGTTAGTCTCACTCATGTCGTTACACTTATAGACATATATATATATATATATATATATAATATATATATATATATATATATATATACATATATATATACACACACACACATATATTTATACATATATATATATATATATATACATGTATATACATATAAGAGAGAGAGAGAGAGAGAGAGAGAGAGAGAGAGAGAGAGAGAGAGAGAGAGATTTTTCTTTGAGGTGTTTGACCCGGTGATGACGAGAGAGAGGAATCCCCATGAACATGGCTTCTCTCTCAGCGCTCGTTTGATCCATGATCGCCATTTCCGGCACCTTCCAACCCTGGATGACTCTCGTCGTTTGATTATCATTTCTTCTCGGCTGGATACAAAGCATTCCGGCTTTATTTATGGTCAGTGCTTTGTCAGTCGGGGTTCGTCGTTTTGGCTGGGGTTCAAACAGGGGCTCCGGTCGTCCAAAAGTTGTGAGTGAAAGGCACTGCTCTTGCATGCTTGATTGACAGAATTGCTGGGTTGCTTTTCTTTTTTGAAATTACTTCCTAGCTATTCGAAATTTTCTCATTTGATTTAGATATTGCCTGATTAATTTTTGTACTGGCTTTGTTGATTTGTGTAACTGCTTGGATTTTTCATTTAAGCCTGTTTTCTATGCAAAACCAATTTTTTTTTCGAGAAATGATTGTTTGTCGAATTGGCTTGCTTGGTTTGAAAAACTGTTTTTTGATTTGTCGAAATTTCTTGCTGTTTTCTGGTTTTTTTGGTTTATCTTAATGTCTTAGTTAGTTTGAAATCGACTTCTTGTTGAGATTGCTTAATAAACTTGTCAAGATGGCTTTATCGGTTTCGAATGTGCGTGTATACTTGATGAAAAATCTGTTTAACGCGTATGAATTGTTTACTGGGTTTCTGAATTGTTTGTCGAGTTGGCTTATTTGGTTTTAGAAGTACCTTGTATATTGTTAAGTTTGTTTTTACGGTGTTTGAAATGGCTGGTTTACTTCTGAAATATGTTTGTTTACCTGTCTTCATTGCTTGTTTGTGCCGACATTGCTTGCTTGATTTGCAAAAGCGTACTTCATTTTAACAAGTCTCGCTTGTTTTATGTTTTTTTTTTTTTCATCAGAAAACAAGCAATAAAAAAGTTTTTAAAACCAAGCAAGTTATTTTGATAAACAAATTTCTGAAAAAAGAAAGATTAAATAAAAGAAAATCAAATAATTTCAAGAATCAATAAACCCATTTTAAAATTCATTTAAGCAATATCAAAAATAAAGGAGGAAAATTTTGAAGTGTAAGCAAAAGCAAAAGCAAACATGCAAGAGTGGACACTTTGCTCCCAACTTCCTGGATTTTTAAAAATCAGTAATGGACAAGCGTACCCTCCCGTTTCACCCCATATTTTATAACTTGTTGATGCCATCAGATTAAAACATAGTAGGAAATAGTCTTATTGCGAAAGGGGAGAAAGAATATTAGTAATGCTACATATTACCTGCACATCATAAAACAATAATTTGAGAGGTCTAGAAATTCTGTTTTTCCCCTGACAGGGACTGACCGGATCACAAAGGTTGTCTCTTTGTCAGTAACAAACTCCCGTCTTGGATCAGTAATAAATTCATCTTTTATGTTTACCTTGAGGATTAACTTTTACTAATCATAGCTACGCCCATCTATGGTATTGGTTAAATGACAATTTCACTACTACTACTACTATTACTATTGTGATTTGTTACCAATGTTGACATGCCTGTTACAAAGTTCGTTCATTTTACGATTGAATTTTCTGCCGTTCGTTGTACTGGTATTCTGCATTTATATAAATCCATGAGATAAGTATATTATTATTAATAATTATTATTATTATTATCATTGTTGTTGTTTTTGTTATTTTTGGGGTTAATCACAGTCTGCAGAGACTGGCGGTTATAATATGATGGTTCTGGGTTGCATCCAGCTTCCTTAGGAGTCCATCACTTTCCTCACTACATGGGCTGTTTCAAGGAGCTCACCCTTTTCCACAAGTCCCGGGGCTATATCGGCTCTTACTTTCTCAAGATTCCTTTTCAATGACTTGGGTATGGTCCCTAGTGCTCCTGTGATTATTGGTACCTCTTCTACCTGCATATCCCATAGCCTTCTTGATTCAATTCGACAAAGTCCTGGATTATTATTATTATTATTATTATTATTATTATTATTATTATTATTATTATTATTATTATTATTATTATTAAATCTGAGAGAGAGAGAGAGAGAGAGAGAGAGAGAGAGAGAGAGATCCAAACAGCTGTAGATAGCTTAGAAAAGTGAATGTTTTATAATAATAATAATAATAATAATAATAATAATAATAATAATAATAATAATAATAATAATAATAATGATTATTATTATTATTATTATTATTATTATTATTATTATTATTATTATTAGCTAAACTACAACCCAAGTTGGAAAAGCAGGATGCTATCAGACCAAGTGTTCCAACAAGGGAAAGTAGCCCAGTGAGGAAAGGTAATGAGGAAATAAATAAACTATATAAGAAGTAATAAACAATTAAAATGAAATATTTTAAGAACAGTATTAACATTTGTACACACTACAAATAAGAACTCAACATTTTGAAGGAAAAAGTCGAAAAATTTATACATTCAACTTGTCGTAATCGTAAACCGTTAATTCCACTGGGAATGGGAATAGAATTGTCACTTGCAATTGAGTAGGTTAAGTACAAACATCTCGAGACAAACAAATTGAACCATCAATTACACTTGGGTGATATATGGAGCAATAAAGTTACTGCCTAGTTGTTATTGTGATCATGCAATGGTTTATTGATTGCATGCGCACACAGTTTATATATATATATATACTGTATATATATATATATATATATATACACGCATATATATACATACATATATATATATATATATATGCATGTATGTATATATATATAATATATATATATATATATATATATATGTGTGTGTGTGTGTGTGTGTATATATGTTTATACACGCATATACACACACACACACACACACATATATATATATATATATATATGTGTGTGTGTGTGTGTGTGTGTGTATAAGTATATTCGTTAAACTCACCGGAGCTCGTGCTATTCAGATGCAAACAAGTCCAAAGGTTCCAACAGGAAAGGATTCCAATGCGGAGAGGAAATACAAAATTAACAAATAATATATAGGTGAGAAATAAAAATAAGTAAATATAGAATGTTTTAAGAATAGTAACAACGTTAAAATAGATCAGTCATATGTAAACTGCGTAGAGAAACATGCCGATTTGTTAAAAAAGAAAAAGAAAAAAATTAGCATTTGCAGCAAGTTCGTATTTCGTAAATTCTAATTTATTTCATTAAATCAGTTGAAAATTATCTTATGCATGGAATATATTTCACATAATTTTGGTTGAATTTTGTTTAGAATAAGAATATATCCTGAATGTGTTGTGAATGTGGCGCAGTTTTTTCACTGACATTAAAAGAATTCTAAGCGAAAGAAAATAAAATTGACCAGGGAATAGTGTGTTTTATATAATATATGTTATCAGAAATTAAGAATTCTTATTTTAAACTTACAATGCACCAGAATTTATTATAATTTGTTTTCGCTTTCCAAGAACAACGTAAAAAAAGGAGAAAGTTTACCTAAGCCCTGTCTCTGCCAATCGCCATCTTTAACAGGTGAAGCGAAAAACTTTGAAGCTAAACCAGGTTATTTAAATGCCAAGGGCACTTGCGACTTTGCTGTAACTTCAGTCAAAGACTTACTGCGAAAAGGGAGGAGGCTTACTTTTACGCAATGCGTAGTTGTTTCCAATGTCCGTAAGTGTTTCTCAAATCTCTCTTGTTCTATTATTATTATTATTATTATTATTATTATTATTATTATTATTATTATTATTATTATTATTATTATTATTAGCAAAGCTACAACCCTAGTTGGAAAAGCAAGATGCTATAAACACAAGGGCTCCAACTGGGAAAATAACCCAGTGAGGAAAGGCAACAAGGAAATAAATAAACGATATGAGAAAAAATTGACAAGTAATATTTTAGAAATGGTAACATCAAAACATATGTCATATATAAACTATAAAAAGACTTATGGCAGCGTATTCAACATAAAAACATTTGCTGCAAATTTGATCTCTTGAAGTTCTAATGATTCAACTACCCGGTTAGGAAGATCATTCCACAACTTTGTCACAGCTGGAATAAAACTTTCATTGAACGAATGAACTGTCAAAGGCCTGAAAGCAATTATCACGATGATTTTCAATTCGTCGTTTGTGCAGTTAGACCCAAGAATTCGGGTACATGTCGCTCGGCAAGTTTGTCTAGCCAAGGACCTGGAGTAGCCCCCCCCCCCCCCACCCCCAACACCACCCTTGCCATCTCTCTACAGTAGCTGTTTGGTTCCTCTCCTCGAAGTAATGGTGTGACAATGTGCATTTCTTTGGAGCGAAATGTGTCAGGAGTTTTCTGTGTTCAACTATCCCTACTTTTTAGTATATACTGCGTTTTGAATTACCTAGATGAAAATATATTCATAAAGGGCTAAAGCACGATAGCAAATGTTTCAGAATACCTAAAAGTTTGAAACATGAGTTTCTGAATTTAAATCAGAACTGATGAGGTTTCAACTTAATCTGAACTCTTGAGTGGGCAACATTTAATATAGGCAGCTTCTTTCAATTGGGTAATATCGAGAATTGTCCGTATGTCAAATTATGGTAGCTTGTTGGAAAGGTCTTTGACTGGTGTTCTGCTGTACGGGAGATGGACCTGCTGAAACTCGATAGTTTCATGTAGTGTCTGCAACCTCACTAGGCATGAGCGGTTTGGTCTCCCTGCTGAGTCATCAGCAGCCATTGCCTGGCCCTCCTTGGTTCTAACTTGGATGGAGAGGAGCTTGGAGTTAATTCTAATAGTCAGGCCTTCTCCATCATAAGGCTCAATATTACTCAGTATTCTGGATGTTTTATTCCAGCTGTGACCAAGTTGTGGAAGGATCAGCCTACTCGGGTAGTCAAATCTGTAGAACTTCAAAAGTTCAAACTTGCAGCATTTTTTTTTTAATTTTCCTTGTTTTGACATAATTGATTTTAATGTTATTTTTTTTTATCAACACCTCACATCTATCAATCAAACCCTCTCACACGTTATATATATATATATATATATATATATACATATATATATCATTATCCCCTCTTACGTCTATTGACGCAAAGGGCCTCGGTTAGATTTCGCCAGTTCTCTCTCTCTCTCTCTCTCTCTCTCTCTCTCTCTCTCTATATATATATATATATATATATGTATATATGTATATATATATATATATATCATTATCCCCTTTTACGTCTATTGACGCAAAGGGCCTCGGTTAGATTTCGCCAGTTCTCTCTCTCTCTCTCTCTCTCTCTCTCTCTCTCTCTCTCTCTCTCTCTATATATATATATATATATATATATATATGTGTGTGTGTGTATGTGTGTGTGCGTGCGTGCGTGTGTGTGTATGCATTCAAGAGAGAGAGAGAGAGAGAGAGAGAGAGAGAGAGAGAACGGGGCTAAAGGATCTTACAAGCAAGGAAGTGTGGATAAAGGTTCTCAAAGGGTTTGAGTAAGTATGTAAGAAAGAGAAAGAAAGGAAAGGAGTAGCCAGCCCAAAAAGGGGATTGAACTGTCTTCAATACAGCTCGCTCGGGACATCCACTTCCATTGATAAATAGTGACAGGAGCCAATGGCCTTTGAGTTGGATGTGTAGTAACCTTTCACCTTGGGATTTCCATTTATATCGGTTCACATTTTATGAAAGGATTTCATGGGGATGGGGTTATGGGGGGTTGGGGGTTGGATTTTGGACCACTGGGGATTTGTATTTTTTTTTACTTATCCATTATGTTTCGAGTTCTCTTCTCTTCACTTTGTTGGTTTTTGAAACATTGTTTTGTGGTTATTGTACCTTGTTTTTATGAAGTTTGTTTGTTTGTGATTATTTTACATTTTTTATGACTACTGCTGCGAGTTGATTGCACTCTTTACTGTTATAGAAATATGTTATTGTTGTTGTTGCTATTATTTTCACTATCCTCACTATGGGTAAGATAATAATTTTCTGGGCTTAACACCTTTATAGTAATTGGAATAACATTAATGATTATTACGATTATTAGGACTAATACTCTCACTAATTAGGGAAGAGAATTGGCATAGACGGTAATGATAATCCTTTAGTTATTCTAGTATTTTTTTTTTCTTATTCAAATATAAGGTTTTATTATAATTTTTAGGAGCGCACATTCATAAAGGGACAAACTTATAAACACAGGCAGTTGCAAATTCAATAGAAGACTGTCAATACACGAAAAAGAGATATATTAGAGAAAGGAAGATAAAAGGGAACCAGTCAATGTATAAATACATTAATATAAATCGGTTCTAATCACGCGTAAATATGGAAATAAATTTGCACCTGGATTGGGATGTAACCTATATCAGGAGGGAGTATTGGCTTCGATCCCGATGTAAAGTGTGTATTGAAATACGTATACATTTAGATAAGATATTCTCAGACATGACCAGAAATGCAAAATAAGAGGAGCTAAGTGATGTAATTTACAAGAACGAAAATGTTCCATGTCCATTTTCCAGTCTTCAAAAACACCTCTTCAGCTGGCCTGCTGGGATTGTTATGGCAATCACTAAGTTCAATATCGCCGTATTTTCTTTCGCGAGAAATGTTTTTTTTTTTCTTTCTTTCTTTTCTTTTTTAACCGTGAGTTCAGTTACCCTTGTAAAGCACATGAAAAATTTTCGTGTTGAATTTTTTTGAACCTAGAGTTCAGTTACCTTTGTAAAGAACATGAAAAATTTTCGTGTTGGGGTTATTTAAACCTATAGTTCAGTTACCTTTGTAAAGCACATGAAAAATTTTCGTGTTGGGGTTATTTAAACCTATAGTTCAGTTACCTTTGTAAAGCAAATGAAAAATTTTCGTGTTGGGGTTTCTTTAACCAAGAGTTCAGTTACCTTTGTAAAGCACATGAAAAAATTTCGTGTTGGTTTTTTTTTTTACCAAGAGTTCAGTTACCTTTGCAAAGCACATGAAAAATTTTCGCGTTGGGATTCTTTTTTTTTTTTTTTAACCAAGTTCAGTTTCCTTTGTAAAGCACATGAAAAATTTTCGCGTTGGGATTCTTTTTTTTTGTTTTTAACCAAGAGTTGAGTTTCCTTTGTAAAGCACATGAAAAAATTTTTGTTTTGGGAATCTTTTTCTTTTCTTTTTTTCTTATTTAACCAAGAGTTCAGTTTCCTTTGTAAAGCACATGAAAAAATTTCGTGTTGGGATTTTTTTTTTTTTTTTTTTTACCTAGTCCAGTTTCCTCTGTAAAGCACATGAAAAAATTTCGTGTTGGTACTTTTTTTTTCTCCTGAACTCAGTTTCCTTTGTAAAGCACATGGAAAATTTTAGTGCTGGGATTCATTTTTTTTTTTTTTAACCTAGAGTTCAGTTTCCTTTGTGAAGCACATGGAAAATTTTCGTGTTGGGATTCTAAAGGGCGTAATACACTTAATGCGCCTTTCGATGTCAGTCGAGTATTATTAGAAAAAAAAAATCCATGAAAAAAGAAAAAAAATGAAACCAGATATCATGAAATATCACAAAATGAATATAAGTCATTTTACGGTACTAATTCGAATTAGATCTATTTGTTTGGATTATATGTATAAGCAGGATTATCTTTTCGATTATTAGTTATTCCATCATTAATGTTTTTTATTGAAGATTGAATCGTAATTGAGGAGTTTTCAGCCACTTTTAGATAAGAAATATGGGTGAATTGCCAATGGAACTGTAGGAGGTGAGTCGCCAGCCACCGGGAATAACTAATGTTAGTGAAAAGTTCTCTTGGCTTTTCATTATAAGTTAGCACTGGTATTTGATAACTAAGATTCAAAGGGCAAGTGTACTAGTAATTTTCCCTATATAGTAAAGAGCAACGTGTCTGGTTATATATACTGTAAATATATGTATATATATATATATATATATATATACACACACACATATATATATATATATATATACACACACACACATATATATATATATATATATATAATATGATAAATATTTTGCACATTTAAACGTGTTTCTTTCATATTTCAAATAAGCCATATATATTATTACATTAAAGTCTGGATTCTCTTAACGACCTCGGGATCAGAGCCCAAGGCGGAACCACCCAAAGACTATGATATCGGACCAGCGGGGATTTGAACCCTCGCCGGGATATCTGTATGCCAGTGACCTTTCTTCGTGGCGGAGTGGTAAGGTCACTGGCAATCAGATATCCCGGCGAGGGTTCAAATCCCCGCTGGTCCGATATCATAGTCTTTGGGTGGTTCCGCCTTGGGCTCTGATCCCGAGGTCGTTAAGAGAATCCAGACTTTAATGTATTAATATATATATATATATATATATATGTGTGTGTGTGTGTGTGTGTGTGAGCGTGTGTTACTGTAAATATGCGCAGATCTGTTATTAGGCATAATTCCTAGTTAATCTGCACAATCACTTGAAATATCCAGAAAATATACATATTTCCCAAAATAGTAATTTTGCAAAATAACGGGTATAAACGGGATTAATCTGCATAATAACAGAAAGAATTTCTGTAAATTTTCATGAAGCCTAAAATTACTGACTTGTACACCCAGTAACAAAACCGGTGTCGCCTGGCCAGACCTGACTTGGAGAGATCATGCCCCTCTTGCCCTGAAAGGTGGCCGACGTTAAACAACCGAGACAGCGTTAGGATGGTTTGAATGCGAGGAGGAGGGAAATTACCGATATCACTCAAAGAAATGAGATGAAGAGAGAGAACTTTTTTAATTACGATATTTTAGGAATTGTAATCTAATATTATTTCGAAACTAATTCATCAAAAGATTTTATCATAACTTTTTATTATAATTTTCGTATCCTATTTCTATATAAAAATTTTCTTGAATAATATTGAAACTGACTATTCATATTAATATTCATAACATGGAAATATCCTTCGTTTGCATTTTCTTAAGAAATTCCTATCTCTCTCTCTCTCTCTCTCTCTCCTCTCTCTCTCTCTCTCTCTCTCTCTCCAAATACATACACACTGTAGCCTGCGTATTATATGTAGGGGCTAATAATGTATCGTTTCAAATAACACCAATGGGTCACCAATCATTAATAAGTGGCCTTTGTTCAAAATTTCGAAGGTAATGAGATTTAAAGGTTTAGTTGTTGATGTCGGTGTTTTCCTTTGATTTCGATCATGAGCCACGTAGCTCGGTGTGGTTGGGGTCAGCTTTTGTCACGGGCTACTTGGCTCTGGACCTCTTAGAGAAAATGGTATTATTTGCTATATCAATTATATTAGTTTAAGGTTGGAGATTTAAAATGCATCATCAGTTAACATAATCTATATTGTTTCAGAAGTGATTGGTGAAAATGAGATATGTGAAATGACATACAATGAAAGTTCATTGGTGCATGATGTGGTGTGTAGGATGTAGGGTATAACAGATTAAACTATCAACACATTGTTTACTCATGTTATCTGATTCGGCGTCAATAACCTTAGATGTCAGGATGACAAAAAACTCCCAATCAATCAAATTATCTAGGCAAGTCGCTCACTTCCAAGCGAACCCCCTTCCCTGGTGACGATTGCTCAAGGCTCAAAGGTCCGAGTCTAGCTGGCTTTACCCTTCCCAAGGCAAAATGAAATATTTCCTTAGCATTGAATATTCGTATTATTACGATTTTATTTGTCGTTTCATGTCCTGATGTCTAATACCTTAAAAGTGTTCCCCGGTAAGCTCTTCAAGAAATCCATTACTCTCGATATTTGTTCAATCAGTCTTTCGCATATTTACTTCGTTATCTATAGTTTTGATATAATTTTAAACACCTGGAAAGCAAGCTGTATTTTGTTTTTCATTTACTAAAAATCTTAAAACTTCCACCAGAAAGATCTCATCATAACTGTGAGATTTTTAAACCTCAAACATGTGGGGATGGGGGTAGAAAGATATAACCAGGTGGAGGTTAAAGATAATGGTGGAGAGGTGGCAATTGGGTGATCTTAATATATGGCTTGACGAGGTTTGCTTATTAACATTTATGAAGTGATGATGATGATGGTAATACCACTATTGATAACATATAATATCAATGATTCTAACTCGCAATGAAAACGTGCATATATGGTTCTAACATTGTATTTAGGTGGTCATTGAACTTCTTTGGAACATGGGGTCTTCACCCGAAAGAAATACAATTCCAACACTAACTTGCAAAGTAGTTAGCGGTCTTGTGTGATCCTTGGGAACATCCAAATATGAAATATTGGAAACAGGTTATATATATATATATATATATATATATATCTATATATCTATATATATATATATATATATATATATAAAAGATAGAGAGGTCTAACATCTTATTTTATTAAGAAATGCAATAACTTTCGAGAATAGTTATCGAAGAATATAATCACACCGATATATTTGAATTCCTTATTACATTTTTATATGGAACATCCTTAAATACTGTGGGGGACTGACTATTCCAATTAATATACGTCGGAATGATATATCCTTTGTTTGCATTACTCTAGCAGCTGCTCTCTCTCTCTCTCTCTCTCTCTCTCTCTCTCTCTCTCTCTCTCTCTATATATATATATATATATATATAGAGAGAGAGAGAGAGAGAGAGAGAGAGAGAGAGAGAGAGAGCAGCTGCTAGAGTAATGCAAACAAAGGATATATCATTCCGACGTATATTAATTGGAAGTCAGTCCCCCACAGTATTTAAGGATGTTCCATATAAAAATGTAATAAGGAATTCAAATATATCGGTGAGATTATATTTTTCGATAACTATTCTCGAAAGTTATTGCATTTCTTAATAAAATAAGAGGTTAGACTTCTCTATCTCTTATATATATATATATATATATACAGTATATATATATATATATATATACTGTATATATATATATATATATATATATACTGTATATATATAATATATATATATATATATACATATATATATATATATATATACTGTATATATATATGTTTATATTTATATTTATATATATATATATATATATATATTTGTGTATATATATATATTTATATATATACATACATACATATATATATATATACACATACATACATACATACATACATACATACACACCCAAGTTTATCACAAATCTACCGCACATATTCCTGTCGAATTCAGGAATCTGTTCTTAGAGTTGAAAGCAACCCTTCTCTACTATGATACCTGATTAGTTGGTTTGGAACACGTGGTTATTTATCATGAACATATATCAATAACAACGTGTTGCAAGCACTTATCAGCTATCATATTTGAGATGAGTTTATTTCAAATCTAAGAACAGATTCCTGAATTCGACAGGAATATGTACGGTAGACTTGTAATAAACTTGTATTTGTCTTAATTAGCATGGTTGGTTACAGTCTCTGCAAGCATGGTTTCGGCTAAGAGGCATAGGTTCGAATTTATGCCCATCCAGAAGCTGTTATCATAAATGAATTTATAGTGGATATTTATTCCCAAAGATAGAATTCGATATTGAATGCCATTGTGGTTGATATTTACATTAATTAAAATCAAGAGTGTTAGTCTCATATATATATATATATATATATATATATACTTGCCAAGTTACAACCTTATTTGTGTCCGATCTATCGGATTCCTGACATGGATGGTTATATATGAAAGGTCTGGCACTCACAGACTTGTGTTAAGAAGCAGGAGCCTGCATAGGGAGGAGGAGGTATGCTGGCTGTTTAGTTCTCCACTCACCTGGCTAAAGCGGGGTCATTTCATTCATAAAAAATACCTGAAGTATATGCTGAATTCAATTGTAGCACCTCCTTGGCCCACATTTTGAGGTTCCTTACGTCTAGCATCATGGGCTTTTTGACCTCTTATTTTGAGGTGCCTTACTTCTAGCATTTGAGGTTCTTTGACCTCTATTTTGAGGTGCATTATCTCTAGCAATATGGGCTTTTTTACCTCTATTCTAAGTGCTTTACTTTTAGCTTTATGACCTCTATATTTTTAGGTGCCTTATCTCTAGCTTTGGGGTTTTTTACCTCTATTTTTAGGTGCCTTAACATTAGCTTTACGGTCTTTGTGACCTCTATTTTAGGTGACTTATCTCTAGCATTAGGGGCTTTTTTACCTCTACTTTGAGGTGCCTTATCTCTAGCATTAGGGGCTTTTTACCTCTATTTTTAGGGGCCTTATCTCTAGCACTAGGGGAATTTTGGCCTCTATTTTGAGGTGCCTTATCTCCAGCATCAGGGGCTTTTTGACCTGTATTTTGAGGTGCCTTATCTCTAGCATTAGGGGCTTTTTGACCTCTATTTTTAGGTGCCTTATCTCTAGCATTAGGGGCTTTTTACCTCTATTTTTAGGTGCCTTATCTCTAGCATTAGGGGCTTTTTGACCTTTATTTTAAGGTGCCTTATCTCTAGCAATAGGGGCTTTTTGGCCTCTATTTTGAGGTGCCTTATCTCTAGCATTAGGGGCTTTTCACCTCTATTTTAGGTGCCTTAACTTTAGCTTTAGGGGCTTTATGATCTCTATTTCGAGGTGCCTTATCTCTAGCATTAGGGGCTTTTTTGTCTCTTATTTTTAGGTGCCTTATTTCTAGCTATAGGGAATTTTTGGGCTCAAGCCATGTCGTCCTGATGGAAGTTCCTATAGGGTAGCTTCCTAGGGTATATTACAACTACGGCGATATTCCCAGAGAATTTACCTTAAGGTACCCAGAATTCTAACTCCTGGAGCGAATATCCCTAATGAAAGGGATATCGCGACATATCAGAGGACGTATTCTTGACACGCCACATGGCAATCTGCACCCCAAACAGAGATAACACGTCGAGGGGTCAATTGGCAAGAAAACGAAAACGGGAAAGAAAAAGGGGGAGCCGCTCCCTCTTCTCCCGTTTCGTAAGCGTGCCTGGCACCAATCCTGGCGCCATCTGTATTCCTTTTTGCGTAGCTTAACAACTCTGTGTTTTTTCCTGTGTTTCTCGCAAATCTTGGATTTATTCAGCTTTTCATGGCTTCTCCAACTTTGTCGGCCTCTGATAAGTTGAGTACCATTTCTTTTATGTATAAATGTAGGCTCTTGGTAAATTTTATAGGGATTAATAGTATTAATCTTTGTTACAAGAGCCGTTGCCTGCCGGAGGCGTCATGGACGCTGTCGCTCGCTAGGTATGAGTTTTAGTTAGCCAGAGCGACATTCCCGGTTGTTTTGCTTTAATAAATTTTAGCTATTTAGCGTTACATAGGATTTCCTTTCGTGCTTTTAGTATTATTTTGGCGAAGTATTCGCCAACTCTGGCCTACGCTAGGCCATGTAGCCTAGTCGTTTGGTCCTAGTACTTCCTGCATGATTTTGGTTTTCCGAGTGTTTTAAAATTTTATTGAAGCTTTAGGCTGTTTTTTATACATTTAAGATTATGTTGAATATTTCCAAGATAGTATACGAGTGAGTTTCGGTGATTTAGGTAATCGATTCTCTTGGTGTCTAGGCTAAGTTGCTTATGGAGCCTTAGTATACTTTCTCATACTCCCCGGTTGCTTTCTTTTCTTCGGAGAAGGTATGCAATCCCTTTCCCTCTGTTTAAGCCTTGATCTTAACCCTAAGTGGTTTATCTGAATTAACTTTCGATAAAACTTTACTGGGGGTGTTACTGTACCTCCCTGTTCCAGTAAGTCTGGTTTCAGAGAGGGACAGAACATCAGAGTTTTTAGTCTGAGTCTGTGTTTGTCTGGCTTGGGGTAGAGTCTCCCTCGCTGGCCTGACACAGACATAGGAGGCTCAGCCTCCTTAGGTCACTGCCGAAGGTTTCTGTACGAGATGATTCCTTCTCTTGTGATCTAGCAGACTAGTCCTAGTTGCTGTTCTCGGTGGGAGGATAGATCCTTTCCCTGGGAGTAGCAACACCTTCCCTGCTTTGGTTCTTTGGGATCTGGCAAGTATTGCTGGCCTCCCTCCTTGGATCTCCCTTAGGCTAAGATGAGTTTTCTTGGCTGCGGGTGATCCTTCACTAAAGCAAGGTTGGTAGGACCCTCATTTGTCCCTTCCCCCTCTATCTCCGTAATGGCCTAGCCATTACAGTACTGTACGTCATTCTACATCTGGACCTAGGATAGGTTAGGATGTGGAATTGACACAGTCCCTTGCCGGCCGGCAAGGGTCTTCTGCTTTGAGTGCTGCCTGGACCTCCCTTGGTCCCTCATCCATGCCTGCCTGTAGAGCCAGACGGCATTGGTCAGGAAGCCTGAATTAGATTCTCCCCTTCCTTATATGCACTGTTTCGGATTGCCGGGCTTGGAGGTAGTTTACGCTCTTATCACGGCATCCATTCTTTTTTCTTCTAGTGCTGTACCCGACCCGGCTGCCAGCCTATGAGGCCGGCAGCCGGGCAGTCATAGTCCTCTGGTTCTTTTGCTGCTGGCCGGCATCGGTTGTTTACCTTTGCCGGCCGGCTAATGTCAGCCCTTTTCTGCCGGTCGCTATGAGCAGTGGCCGGCAGCTGGGTACTACCTTGTGTAGTACGACATGGCTGTTGCCGGCTGGCAGTTACTGCCGGCCGGCACATGCATTTGAACCAGCGTTCTGCCGCTATATAGCTGTTAAGTAGTATACTTTAAAGCTAGTTATGGTGTGTGCCGGCCGGCACATTACCTTCTATACTGTACCAGTATTCTTCAGTATAACATATACTGTAGGAAGAAAACTATAGTATAAGTTTTGGTACAGCACTGTGTGTTCTAACACTTTTGTGTTGTCTTGCACAGCCCTTTGGTGTTGCCTTACAGATAAGAAAGTGAGTTCTTTCTTGTCTATTATCCGGGATTTTAAAATCATTGCTTAGGTGTGAGCTACACCTGTTTCCTCTGGAAACTTTTCATTGGTTACTCTAGAAGAGATTAACCATACGATTTTATTATCTGGAAGGCTGCAACAATTGGTTGTGCGGGGAAACACAAGTGTGTGTCTTTCCTTTCTGATTTGTTATGCTAACTGTGCATATCCAGTGATACGTAGTTCACTTGATACTCATGGAAATTTCTTCTCTTTGCAGGAGGTACGTCCGAAGTGCGGAAGTGCTTTCTGCAACGTCCGCAGTAAGAACTTCTGCGGACATGGATTATGTAGGAGGCACGCAGCATGCGCTGTCTCCAAGGGTGATCTCCGGTATTGGGACCCCCAGGTATGTACCGTGTGCTCTAACCTGATTACTGAAGCTTTTGATTCCCCTAGGACAGCGGAATCAAGGGATATAGCAAGGGGGGAAGCTTCGCACCTGGGTAAGGGGCTTCCAGAAGAACACCTCTGGACCTTATCTTCCAAGTGAGAAGATGAGGGCTTACCTTTTCCCTAGGGCATCAGCTGATGCAGTGATTCCCCAGTCTCAAGAGAAGATCCCCCTAGTTCAGATCCAGGTGGATGCTGAAGTGGCGGTCGCCGTGCAAGACATCCAGTTGGACGACAGGATGTCAGACGTGTCCGAGCGTCTGGAGGAAGACCTCCTGGCAGGAGGCCAGGATGAAGATCAAGCCCCAGACATTGTAGAGGAAGAAGCCAACGAGGTGTCGGCTGCTCCGGTTCTGATCCCTGAACCTATTCCCTCAACATCGTCCGCTCTCCCAGTACGGCTGGTACAGGCCCTCTCCTCCATTGTTGGAATGATCCAACAAATGCAGAAGGAGAATATGGAGAAGGCGGCTGCAATGGAACTGCAGATGCAGAAGCTTGCAGCATCACGTGGGCCCCAGAAAAGGCTCAATGTGAAAGACCTTCCCTTTTGCTCAGATGCTAACCAGTGGAGATATGCTGGGCACATGCCGATGACGACTGGAAAGATCGTCATGTCGGATAAGCTGGGTTCAGTTCCCCTTGTGGAAGTGGAATTCTGGCCCTGCAAAGGGTCATATCCGGACTGTTATGTCCGGTTGAGGAAGGAACCAGCTTCAAAGGAGGAGACAGAGCCGAAGGAGGTCATAGTGATGGACCATGCTAAGGCTCAAGCTTTACTTTCATCTTCGATGAAAGAGAGGGGCTTCACAAACTCAAAAGTTGCTGCATTGAGTAAGAAGCTCCCTTCCTTTGTGTCCTCTCCAGCTAGAGCCTTCCCCTTTTTGCAGAAAGGGTTTGCGGCTGTATTAAAAGTAGTCGAGGCTGGCAAGCCTTGCCCTTCCCTGGAGGAGTGTAAACCCATGTCGCTGGCCCTACCCATGGACCACAAGGACTGGAAGGACGTCCATCTTACCTTCTCAGTCGGGAAGTTGGAGGCTGATATTGCCGGACGTCAGTTCGGTGAGAACCTCCCTAAGCTGTCTGACTTTCTTTTGCAGAGAGAGCTCGAGACAAAAGAAAGACTGGCTGCCTCAATGTCTCTTCAGACCACTCTTGAGACGATGGCAGGTGACCCCAAGGTCCATGAAATGTTCATGGTAGTGGCCAAAATTCATCTGGCCACAGTGACGAAGGATCTTTACAGCTTCGTCAGGGCGAGGAGAGCTTGTAGGGAGTTCGTGTTCACCTCGGCTACGGTGAGGAACGAGCCAAGGAAACTAATCTCCTCCAACATTTTGGGCAAAGACCTTTTCCCTAGCGAATTGGTCAAAGAAATTGTGGATAAGGCTGCCACGGAGAATAGAAATCTTCTCCAAAAGTGGGGCCTGTCTATCAAGAGAAAGTCTTCCCCGGATGAGGGTCCCCAACCAAAGAGGAAGACTAAAAGGACTAGGCTACTGTCTCGGCCAGCCAAGCCAGTTGAACAGTAACAGCAACGGCAGTTGCCGATGCCTTCAGTGCCCCAGATGGTGGCACAAACCCCGACCACTTTCCAGTGGGTACCCCAGGCCGTGTCGACGTAGTCCCCGGCATTCAACCCAACGTTCGAAAGGTAGTCAACTTCCTTTCGAGCAAAGCCTAGAGGAACAGCCAGAGGCTCGTCTAGTCGCCCCTCAAGGGGAACGGGATGCAGGCGTGGTCGCGGTCAGGGAGGCAAGACCTCTGGACAAAAGTCCAAATGAGATGATACCGGTAGGAGGGAGACTTTAGAATTTTCGGGATCGGTCGACCTTCGATCCCTGGGCCCACAGCCTACTCAAGAATGGACTGGGCTGGAGCTGGTACAGCACTCCACCCACGTGCCCTCGGTGTTCCAACACTCCACCCCCGTTCTGGAGGAGTACATCCAAGATTTGCTGGAGGAATAAAGTGATCCGAAGGGTAAAGTCCATCAATTCCAAGGGAGGCTGTTTTGTGTTCCCAAGAAGGACTCGGGAAAAACTCAGAGTCATTCTGGACTTGTCGCCACTCAACAAGTTCATAGTGAACTGCAAGTTCAAGATGCTAACACTGCAACACATAAGGACCTTACTGCCCAAGAGGGCATATACCGTCTCCATAGACTTGTCAGACGCCTATTGGCACGTTCCAATCAACCGTCGACTCTCCCCCTACCTAGGGTTCAAGCTACAACGAAGACTATACGCCTTCAGAGCCATGCCATTCGGGCTAAATATAGCTCCAAGGATCTTCACGAAGCTTGCGAGCGTAGCTCTTAAGCAATTACGCCTAAAAGGGAATTCAGGTAATAGCCTACCTGGACGACTGGCTGGTGTGGGCAGCATCCAAGACAGAATGCTTGCAAGCTTCCATTCATGTGATCCAGTTCCTAGAGTATCTAGGCTTCAAGATCAACAGAAAAAAGTCTCGACTTTCTCCATCTCAAAGTTCCAGTGGCTGGAAATCCACTGGGACCTAATGTCACACCGTTTCTCCTTCCCAGCGAAGAAAAGGAAGGAGATAGCGGTGTCTGTCAAGAGACTTCTAGATTCCGAAAGGATATCAAGACGCGAGCAGGAGAGAGTACTGGGTTCTCTCCAGTTTGCTTCGGTGACAGACCCGGTGCTAAGAGCACAGCTAAAGGATGCAGCCGGAGTTTGGAGAAGTTATGCATCAATCACGCGAAGAGATCTGAGAAGACCAGTTCCGTTTCATCTACGTACTCTTCTCAGGCCTTGGTCCCAAGCCAGACATCTAAAGAAGTCGGTTCTTCTTCAGCCACCTCCCCCGTCGGTTACAATTCACTTAGACGCCTCGAAGGAGGGATGGGGAGGTCACTCTCATCGGAAAAAAGTCCAGGGGACTTGGTCCAAGCTATTCTAGACCTTTCTCATAAACTTTCTAGAAGCTATGACAGTGCTCCTTACCTTAAAGAAAGTCTCCTCGCGTCACTCGATCCACATATAGTTGGGCTGGACAGCGAGGTAGCTGTGAAATTCTTGAATCGACATTGATCAAAGTCACCACCTCTCAACCAGGTGATGTTGGCCATCTTCCGATTGGCGGAAAAGAAGAAGTGGTACCTGTCGGCAGTTCACCTTCAAGGAGTCCGCAATGTGACAGCGGACGCTCTATCCAGGTTCACACTGATAGAGTCGGAATGGTCCCTAGACGCAGGATCATTCTCCTTCATCTTGAGTCAAGTCCCAGAACTGAAGATAGACCTCTTTGCGACGAAAGACTACAAGAAGTTGCCCCTGTACGTGTCCCCGTACGATGACCCCTTAGCGGAAGCAGTGGACGCGATGTCCCTCGACTGGAACAGATGGTCCAGGATTTATCTGTTCCCTCCTCACAATCTTCTGTTGAGGGTCCTCAACAACTGAGATCCTTCAAGGGGGTAGCGGCAATAGTGGCCCACAAGTGGCCGAACAGCGTGTGGTTCCCCCTGGCATTGGAACTACGGCTGAAGTTTCTACCGCTACCAGATCCAGTTCTGACCCAGCGAGTCCAGAAGTCTTCTGTCTGCGCTTCATTACAGAAAACCCGGACCCTGCAGCTCATGATTTTCTCTCCCTAGCGGTGAGAAAGCGTTTCGGGATTTCGAAAGCCAGCATAGACTTCCTAGAGGAAAATAAGTGCAAATCTACTAGAAGGCAATAAAGTTCTGAAAGCCTGCACTAGGCTCAGACCTTCAGCACCTCCAAAGCCCATTTCATGGTCTGTAGACAAAGTTCTTCATTTCGCTTCTCTGTGGAGCAATGAGGAGGGTGCGTTAATGGATTTGACCCAAAAAGTTATTTTCCTATTTGCATTCGCGTCTGGGGCCATGGTTAGTGAGATTGTAGCCCTCTCGAGAGAGGAAGGTCGTGTTCAGTTCCTGAATGGGGGAGAACTGAACCTGTTTCCGGATCCTACGTTTCTCACCAAGAATGAGTTACCCACCAACAGGTGGGGTCCCTGGAGAATCTGCCCTCTGAAAGAAGATGCATCTCTATGTCCAGTAGAATGCCTAAAGGTCTATCTTCATAGAACTTCAGACTTCAAGGGTGGTAAACTATTCAGGGGAGAAACATCAGGCTCAAATTTATCACTGAATCAACTCAGGGCGAAAATCACATATTTTATTCGCAGAGGGGATCCTGACAGTACACCCGCAGGTCACGATCCGAGGAAAGTTGCTTCGTCCTTAAATTTCCTTAATTGTATGGATTTTGAACATCTTCGTTCATACACTGGCTGGAAGTCTTCCAGAGTGTTCTTTCGCTGCTATGCGAGGCAAGTGGAGCAACTAAAGAGTTCTGTGGTAGCAGTGGGTTGCGTCGTTAACCCTGCTGTTTAACTCTGCGAGGAACAGTGGTTTTAATTGGGACAATTAATTCCAGGGTGAGTGTGTAGTTACATACTGTGCTACAAACTAAGTGAGGGCACTGAGGTGCCCACGTTGACTGTTCCACTTCCAAAGGTGAACCTAGCATAAGTGCAGACATGTGTGCCGAGCGTTTCTAACGCTAATGTATCTGATTAGTAATACAGACTTTTCTGACCTTCATACCTCGGTATGTTAAGAGTGGCACTAATGTTTTTCTTTCAGATAAACAAGTTTCTGTTTACTATCAGACTTATGCTTAAAGTTTTGGTTATCCTCTTCTTATATATATATATATATATATATATATATATATATATATATATATATATATATATATATATATATATATATATATATATATATATATATATATATATATATAGAATTGTTGTTAACCTGTCTGTTTATTGTCTATCAATAAACTTGTTCTTGAGAACCTTGCGTCTCCTTCACCTGTGTCAATTTATTGATATAATTGAGCATTCATTCTATGTATATTTATCTGGGATAATTCTAATAGATTGTTCTTGTATGCAAGCTAATGTTGCATTGGTTTATGCTTTCCCTTAGCGGGAGGATCCCACCCCATAAGGGGATGGTGGCGGATTTTCAGCTTCCTCCTATGCGGATATAAACCTTTGTCCAATACAAGTATTGTGCGGAGAACTGGTCGATATTTCATTTTGACGCAGTGGTTCTTTAAAAACTATGCTTTACTTAATATAGGGTGAGACCACTATATTGGCTTGCCTGGTATTCATACATAGGTATATGTACTCTTCGAGACTTTTCCAGAGTCTAGTACGACTCTTCCCTGTAGGGGGCAGGAAGCTCTAACATGGTTTATGGTTAGTTGAAAAGATGTATAACGGTAACATCTTACGTCTCTAGGTCTAGTCGACTGTGAAAAATTACCTCCGGGGAGTACGGCTCGTTCTGAGAATCCACAGATACAGTAATGCTCTGGTATACTTCCATCAGGACAACATGGCTTGAGCCCAAAAAACGTATTTTGAGCGAAGCGAAAAATCTATTTTTGGGTGAGATGGCCATGTCGTCCTGATGGACCCGCCCTTCCCTTTCTATGAAAGGGCTGTAGGACCCCTCCCTACATACAGTATCTGTAGCACCTCGTGTATCGCTACAAGGAATACAGATGGCGCCAGGATTGGCGCCAGGCACGCTTACGAAACGGGAGAAGAGGGAGCCTTGGGAGCGGCTCCCCCTTTTTCTTTCCCGTTTTCGTTTTCTTGCCTATTGACCCCTTGATGTGTTATCTCTGTTTGGGGTGCAGATTGCCATGTGGCGTGTCAAGAATACGTCCTCTGATATGTCGCGATATCCCTTTCATTAGGGATATTCGCTCCAGGAGTTAGAATTCTGGGTACCTTAAGGTAAATTCTCTGGGAATATCGCCGTAGTTGTAATATACCCTAGGAAGCTACCCTATAGGAACTTCCATCAGGACGACATGGCCATCTCACCCAAAAATAGATTTTTCGCTTCGCTCAAAATCCGTTTTTTACCTCTTATATTGAGGGGCCTTATCTCTAGCATTAGGGCCTTTTTCACCTCTGAGTTTAAGATGCCTTGTCTCTAGCATTAGGAGATATTTTACCTCTATCCTTAGGAGCCTAATCTATAGCATTAGGGGAATTTTGACCTTTGATTTTGAGGTGCCTTATCTCTAGCATTAAGGGACTTTTTACCTCTTATGTTGAGGAACCTTATTTCTAGCATTAGGAGCTTTTTTATTTCTATTTTTAGGTGCCTTACCTGTAGCATTAGGGGCTTTTTGACCTCTATTTTAAGGTGCCTTATCTCTACCATTAGTGTTTTTTACCTCTATTTTTAGGTGCCCTATCTCTAACATTAGGAGTTTTTTTACCTCTAATTTTTATGCGCCTTATCTCTAGCATTAGGGGCTTTTTGACCTCTGCTTTGAGGTGCCTTATCTCTAGCATTAGGGGCTTTTAGACCTCTGATTTTGAGGTGCCAGGTGCCTTATCTCTAGCATTAGGGGATTCTTTTACCTATATTTTGAGGTGCCTTATCTCTTATCATTAGGATTTTTTTTTTTTTTTTTTTTTTGGTTTAAAGTGCCTTAACTTTAGCTTTAGGGGCTTTATGACCTTCGATCAAAGGGATTAACCGGTGATGAAGTGTGGGACTGAGGTGGGTGGAGAACGCCGGTCAGTACCTATATTTTGAAGTGCCTTGTCTCTAACATTAGGAGCTTTTTTACTTGTATTTTTACGTGTCTTATTTCTAGCATTAGGGACTTTTTTTACCCCTATTTTGAGGTGCCTTATCTCTAGCATTAGAGGTTTTTTTACCTGTATTTCAAGGTGCCTTATCTCTAGTATTAGTTTTTTTTTTACCTCTATTTTGAGGTGCCTTATCTCTAGCATTAGGGTTCTTTACCTCTATTTTGAGGTGCCTTATCTCTAGCATTAGCTGACTTAATACCTCTATTTTGGGGTGTTATATCTAGCATTATGGGCTTTTTGACCTCCTTTTTGAGGTGTCTTATTTCTAACATTAGGGGAATTTTTGCCTCGATTTTGAGGAGCATTACTTCTAGCATTAGAGGCTCTTTGACCTCTATTTTAGGTGCCTGATTTATAGCACCTAGGGGTTTTTTTTACCTCGATTTTGAGGTGCAATTCCTCTAGCATTAGAGGCTCTTTGACCTCTATATTTAGGTGCCTTATCTATAGCATTAGATGCTTTTTTTATCTCTATTTTTAGGTGCATTACTTCAAGCATTAGAGGCTATTTGACCTCTATTTGTAGGAGCCTTATATATAGCATTAGGGGCTTTTTTACCTCTATTTGTAGGAGCCTTATATATTGCATTAGGGGCTTTTGACCTCTATTTTGGGGTGCATTACTTCTAGCATTAGAGGCTCTTTGACCTCTCTTTTTAGGTGGCTTATTTATAGCATCAGGAGCTTTTTGACCCATTTTTAGGAGCATTATATATAGCATTAGGGGCTTTTTGACTTCTATTATGAGGTGTCTTATTTCTAGCAATAGGGACCTTTTTACCTCGATTTTGAGGTCCATTACTTTTAGCATTAAAGGCTCTTTTACCTCTATTTTTAGGTGCCTTTTGACCTTGATATTGAGGTGCATGACTTCTAGTATTAGAGGCTCTTTGACCTCTCTTTTCAGGTGCCTTATTTATAGCATTAAGGGTTTTTTACCTCTTCTTTTAGGAGCCTTATATATAGCATTAGGGGCTTTTTGACGTCGATTTTGAGGTGCATTATTTCAAGCACTAGAGGCTCTTTGACCTATAATTTTAAGTGCCTTATAGCATTAGGGGCCTTTTTTACTTCTTTTTAGGAGCCTTATATATAGTATTAGGGGCTTTTTGACCTCGATTTTGAGGATCATTACTTATAGCATTAGAGGCTCTCTGACCTCTATTTTAGGCGCCTTATATATAGCATTGGGGGCTGTTTGACCTCGATTTTGAGGTGCATTACTTCAAGCATTAGAGGCTCGTTGACTTCAATTTTTAGGAGCCTTATATTTAGCATTAGGGGCTTTTTTACTTCTATTTGTAGGATCCTGATATATAGCATTTGGGGCTTTTTGACCTCGATTTTGAGATGCATTACTTCTAGCATTAGAGGCTCTTTGACCTCTCTTTTTTGGTGCCTTATTTATAGCATTAGGGACTTTTTTACCTCTATTTTAAGAAGCCTTATATATAGCATTAGGGGCATTTTTATCTCGATTTTGAGGTCCAATACTTGTAGCATTAGTGGCTCTTTGACCTCTGTTTTTAGGTGCCTTATCTATAGGATTAGGGGCTTTTTGACCTCGATATTGAGGTGCATAACTTTTAGCATTAGAGGCTCTTTGACCTCTCTTTTTAGGTGCCTTATTTATAGAATTAAGGGATTTTTTACCTCTTCTTTTAGGAGCCTTATATATAGCATTAGGAGCTTTTTGACCTCGATTTTGAAGTGCATTACTTTTAGCACTAGACACTCTCTGACCTCTATTTTTAGGGGCCTTATTTATAGCATTAGGGGGTTTTTGGCCTTGATTTTGAGGTGCCTTATTTATAGCATTAGGGGCTTTTTGACCTCGATTGTGAGGTGCATTACTTTTACATTAGAGGCCCTTTGACCTCTGTTTTTAGGAGCCTTATATATAGCATTAGGGGCTTTTTGACCTCGATTTTGAGGTCCATTACTTGTAGCATTAGAGGCTCTTTTACCTCTATTTAGTTGCCTTATTTATAGCATTAGGGCCCTTTTTACCTTTTTTTATGTGCCTATTTCTAGCATTAAGGTTTTTTAACCTCTATTTTGAGGTGCCTTATTTCTAGCATTAAGGGGTTTTTTACCTCTAATTTGAGGTGCCTTATTTCTCGTATTAGGGGCTTTTTTACCTTTATTTTAAGGTGACTTACCTCTAGCATTAAAGGCTATTTTACGTCTTCGTTTAAAGGCTCTTCGTTGCTGTTTTCTTCTGTCTGCTCTAGTTTTTCAAGATTTTTAGTTTTTCGGTTTCCTTTGATATTTCATCTTCCAGTTTCCTTAGTTCGTCAATTTCCTTCGAGATTTCATCGTATTCTTTCCTAGTTCGTCAGTTTCCTTCTAGATTTCAAGAGAGATTTCTGTGCCATGTGTCCTCAGTTCGTCAGATTCCTCAGAGAAATCGATGGCATCCATGTCTTTGTCCATCAGGGCGATGGGTAAAGACTGGAATGCTATAAATCTTCTCCGCATACGTCATCAAGCTAAAGAAAACGACGAGCTAGACAGTATACTGTATTTACCGATACGATCTGGATATGTCCTTTCTTCCATGTTGAATTTTGGGACTATCCTGTTGAAGATCCACACATCGCTCACCGTTCAGTTGAACCATTTTGTCCCCGTCCTTATTTCCTTAGTTCCAATAATCAATTATAGGACATCGTTGCAAAAGCCCAAGCAAAGGATCATTCAAGGCGCGTATATTATGTTCTTCAAAGCTCGACAATTGCAGCAACCACCAACACCAGCTGTAGATGAAGGTGTTCCGAAGAGCCTCCTGTTGATCCTGTAGTTGTAATACACAATTCTCACAGTCAGCTCCCTGTTCCAAAAATAGCCATTAGCAATGTTCACTGCGTTGCATGCTTAGTTTTTTAAAAAAAAGATCAGGTCTTCAGAAGTCATTAGAAGCTCGGGGCGGAGCCGTTCAGAACTGCTCATGGAAGAATTTAGTCTGTAGTCATGCAGAAATCCATGCTAAGTCTACGGCCATTTCTTCTGAAGGCATTTGGAGATCCGGGAGTTTTCTTCCGAAGCCATTCAGAGATTTTGTTGTAGGGTCATTCAGAACTCCATGCTAAGTCTACGGCTAAGTCTTCTGAAGCCTTTTGAAGATCCCGGAAAATTTTCTTCAGGTTCCGTTCAGGGAGCTCTAGGAAGAATCTGTTCTCGAGTCATTCAGAACTCCATGCTAAGTCTACGGCTGTTTCTTCTGAAGGCATTTGGAAATCCGGAAAGTTTTCTTCCGAAGCCGTTCTGCGATTCTGTTCTAGTGTCATTCAGAACTTCATGCTAAGTCTATGGCCATTTCTTCTGAAGCCATTCGGAGAACCGTGAAGATTTTCTTACGAAGCCGTTTAGGACTCGCGAAAAAAAACTTTTCTTTCGTTTCAATAAACACATCATCATTATCATCATCATCATAATAATAATAATAATAATAATAATAATAATAATAATAATAATAATAATAATAATAATAATAATAATAATAATAATAATGATAATGATAACATTAATGATAATAAGAGTAATAATAGTAATAATAAACTACATGATTTAATTTATGGATTTGAGTCTGATAGTTTTGAAGTCGTTCAACGCTCGGATTTGCAATTTGAAGGAAAAGTTAAGAGTCTGAATAGGAAGATTAAAAGATGATTAATACTATAATTTATTACTTTTATTATTAAGTAACGCCTGCAGCGCACTCGACGATCGAACTTGCGGAAAGAGTGATTGACGTTTTCAACAAACCGCATTGAAATAACCGAAGAGACTTCGACTTATTTTTTCAGGTTTGAGATTTAATACAACCATTTTCGGTACGAATCTATGTCAGAGCCGTTCGAAACACAGAAAATACGTCTCGGAAAAACGCATTTCACGAGTACTTTTCTGAAGAATTCATTTTTGATAATCAATAATGATATAATATTCACATGATTTTTCCAATGAAATTGTTACTTTCTAGATTCTTTTCGAGGGCGATGGATGGTACTATGTGTATATGTTATGTTTCTACCAATGGTTTATGTATTCACACACACACACATACACACACACACACACACACACATATATATATATATATATATATATATATATATATATATATATATATATATATATATATATATGTATATATCATCTCCTCCTACCCCTATTGACGCAAAGGGTCTCGGTTAGATTTCATTAGTCGTCCCTGTCTTGAGCTTTTAATTCAATACATCTCCATTCATCATCTACTTCACGCTTCATAGTCCTCAACTTACATTTGTGTGTCATCAGCCGTAACTGGTCCACTATAGAACATGCCACTTTATAAGTTTGTCATCTCTTCCTTCCCCTGCTTCTTTTACAATCTCTAGGGACACATTCTACAATTCTTAATGTCCATCTATTGTCTGACATTCTCATTTTATGTCCTGCCCATGTCCATTCCTTTTTCTTACATGCTAGAATATCTCCTACTTTAGTTTACTCTCGTATCCATGTTGCTCTATTTATATCTCTTACTGTTATTCTAATCATCATTCTTTCCATAACTCTTTTAAGTTATAATCAGCTTATGTTGTAAGGCCTTTAGTAAGGCTCCAAATTTATGAGAAAGCTGTTGATTCTGCAAAACTTCAACAGTAATGTAAGCACTTGAAAGACGAGGAATGAATGCATCTCACTGTTAGAACTCTAGAAGATATTCATCATATAAATACGTATATTTATACATTCTCTCTCTCTCTCTCTCTCTCTCTCTCTCTCTCTCTCTCTCTCTCTCTCTCTCTCTCTCTCTCTCTCTCTCTCCAAACACACACATACACACTGTTTCAAATAGCACGTATTGGGGTAACCCATAAAATGATAAATGGCTTTTTTTTTCATTTTTTAAGGAAATGAGGTCTAAATGTTTGGTAGTTGATTTCAGTGTTTTCCTTTGATTTCGATCATGAGCCATGTAGCTCTATGTGGTTGGGGTCAGCTTTTGGCACGGGCTACTTGGCTCCGGCCCTCTTAGAGAATATAGTATTATTTGCTATATCAATTATATTAGTTTGAGGTTGGAGATTTAAATTGTATCATCAGTCAACATAATTAATATTGTTTCAGAAGTGATTGGTGAAAATAAAATATATGAAATTACATGCAATGAAAGTGTTCAGTGGTGTATTATTAAAGTGATGGTATGGTATATAGGATGTAGGGTATAAAGATTATACTATTAACACATTGTTTAATTATATTATCTGATTCGGTGTCAATAACCTTAGAGGTCAGGATGACAGAAAACTCCTAATCAATCGATCAATCAATCAAATTATCTGGGCAAGTCGATCACTTCCAAGCGAACCCACTTCCCTGGTGACGGTTGCTCAATACTCATTGAGTATTCGTATTATTATTACGATTTTATTTGATGTTTCATGACCTGGTGTCCAACACCTTAAAAGTGTTCCCCCGGTAAGCTCTTCAAGAAATCTATTACTCTCGATATCTGTTCAATCAGTCTTTAGCATATTTAATTCGTTATTTGTGGTTATGAAATTATTGTAAACACCTGTAGAACAAGTGTATGAAATATCGTCGTCTTAGTATTTTTTTTTTCCTAAAAACTTCCACCAGAAGGATCTTATCGTAACTACGAGACCTTTAAACCTCGAAGTGATGAAGATGATGTGATGATGATGATGATAGTAATACACTTATTGATAACAATTAATATCAATGATTCCATGAAATAGATCAAATTGTTATTCATTTATTATTTTTTACATGCAACATGGCATAAAATGCATCCAATTGAAATGATGGCGATGTTTAAAAAACTATTGCTAGTAACTCAACTAAGTTTTGACTTATATGCAAATCCTATACTAGATTAGGATATCCTACAGTGTCTTCTCAGTCTAGAATAATTAAATATTACAATTGTTAATTTGTAGCCATGGCGATCAATAAAAACATTGGTTACAAAACTTGGCGTGTAACATTTGTTTTGGGTAACATTTACCTGTATAGTCCAGGCTAAAGATGTGGCTTGGGCTGGTTTTAGATATTCATACTAATTGTCAAAAGAATCGATAACCAACAAATTTTGTGGTCGCCGGCCTTTCAAAACCAAACCAACATGCAAGAAAAGTGTAAGATCAAAATTATTGACTTATTTCTTCCTGTTATTTATAGGTTTCTACTGCAAGTTTACAATATTTTAGCAAAACTAAAATTTCCCTTGTCAAAATTGTCCAAAGTAACAAATTTTTCGTAATTAGGGATATCATTGTCATTAATTGAACTGTTAATTGTCGGAATGTGATGAGTCATATATGACTTACAAATAGCTTTAATCTTTACAAGCTGAACCGAAAACAAAACCTAAATAGCAGATGGTGGGACAGCAATACTTAATAGCCACAATTCATGACAATGGTATCAACAAAGTTATGATTGACTTCGCTCGATGCCTGTTCCCTTAAGAGTTGTGTGGTCGGTTCCTAACCACATGGATATGAATAATTAGAATAAAAATATTTCGTTCTATTCGCAGGTTTATTTTTTTCCTGTAAAAACAGTAATACAGCATTTGTCCGAGAAGCAATTTTTCATTTAATACACATCAGATCCACTTTATATCATAGCATTTACGCGTTTTTCTCTTGTATTTCAACACTTCAGGGATGCAAGAATTTTATGCTGATTTGAAAAGAGAGCATGCATTTAAAGAAGGTTAAGAACCACTGATCGCTATGAGCGTTCATGAAATAAAATAAGGCATTGGTTCTTTACTGGGGTTACGATTCAATAAAAGGGAATATGCCGGGGGTTTTTTAGTGAAGAAACAAACCATCCATAACCAAACTGCGATTTGATAAAAAAAAAAATAAACCACGTGACCAGCGACTACGCCTGAAAATCAACCAATATCACACGTGGGTTAGGTTTGCTTGTGTTTTTGGGTAGTTACTGAACATCTTTGGAACTTGGGATTTTGAGAGAGAGAGAGAGAGAGAGAGAGAGAGAGAGAGAGAGAGAGAGAGAGAGAGAGAGAGAGAGAGAGAGAGAGAGAGAGAGAGTTACAAGGATTTTGATGTCTCAAAGACTTTTTAGTCTGTGACGGGCCGAGAGAGGAGTTGTGAAATCAAAGGCAGATTGTTGTGGAACACTCTCCTTATATACAAAACCTCAAGACAACAGGACATGACAAGTTCACAAGACAGACAATATCACAGAGGAAAAACCAGACAGGAATTTTCATGTTCGTTTTAGTGCGAGGGAGGAGCGAAGATACAAGCATAATATATACAAAAGGAATTATGTACAATTGTGTGAAACACGGTTGGTACATGGCTCCCCCCCTAAAAATGACATACTGTACACGTTAAATAGGGCGCCCTGATCTAGAGAGGCGAACTGTAGGCGGGTCATCTGGCAGAAGATAAGCAGGTTTTAGACGATCAATGGAGACCCAGTCTTCTTTGCCCCGAATGTTTAGGAGGAATGCTTTCGGACTGCGTCGGATCACAAGGAAAGGTCCCGTGTAAGGGGGCGTTAACGGTGGCTTGCTGGTGTCGTTGCGCAGGAAGACGTGCGTTGCAGAGTGCAAGTCCATTGGTATGTGATGCTTCGCTGGGGGCTTGTTAGTCTGGCGGCACGGAGTAAATTTTCCCACGACATGACGTATGCGCTGGAGATCGTCGGAGGAGGTTGTAGAAGGAAAAAACTCGGCAGGGATGACCAACGGGTCGCCATACACCATTTCAGCTGCCGAGACGTCGAGGGCGTCTTTAGGAGTGGTCTTTAGTCCAAGGAGGACCCAGGGAAGCTGAGTAAACCAGTTGCAATCCTGGCAGCGGGACATCAAAGCTGCTTTGAGGGTGCGATGAAAACGTTCAAACCATTCCATTGGTAGCGGGGTTGTAGGCCGTTGTCTGATGTAGGGTGATGCCCAGGAGATTCGCTAATGACGTCCATAATTGAGAGGTGAAAGTGGTTCCCCTATCAGAAGTAATATGCTCAGGGATACCGAATCTTGAAATCCATCCAGAGAGTAAGGCAGATGTACATGAGGCGGACGTTGCAGTTTCCATGGGAATGGCTTCAGGCCAACGAGTGGAGCGGTCGATGACGGTAAACAGGTAACGATGTCCTTGTGATGTGGGTAGGGGGCCTACAACGTCGACGTGAATGTGTGCGAAACGACACTGAGGTTGAGGAAAGGTGCCCACTCCTGAATCCGTGTGTCGATGTACTTTGGAAGTTTGGCAAGAAGTACAGGCACGGACCCAATCCTTAGCATCCTTAGAAATGCCGTGCCAAATGAACTTTGCCTTCAGCAGCTGTGCAGTAGAACGGCACGAGGGATGTGAAAGGCCGTGGATGAAATCATACACCTGTCGGCGCATGGGAGGGTGGTGTTGGAGTTTTCGAGGGGAAAATCCTCCCAACGGAGGGACGTGCAGGATGTCCTACAAGCTTGATACTCTGGATCCTGTCGTTGGGCTTCAGCCAGGGCGTTGTAATCCAATCCCAGTTGAACGGCAGCCAACGTGTTTCTTGACAGGGCATCGGCAACGGGATTCATTTTCCCAGGGACGTATTGGAGGGTGCAATTGTATTCAGCCACGGCGGAGAGATGTCGGCGTTGACGGGCGTACCAGGCGTCAGACTGTCGAGTGAAGGCGTGCACCAGAGGCATGTGGTCTGTGCGAATGACGAAGGGCGTACCTTCTAAGAAATGGCGAAGGTGACGGACAGCCAAGTGCACCGCCAGCAATTCTCGATCGAAGGTAGAATAACCCGATTCTGCCTTGGACAGTTTTCTGCTGAAGAAGGCCAATGGGCGGGGCGAGACTTTGACCACTTGCTCGAGTGCTGCACCAATAGCGACGTGTGGGATAGGAAAAGTGAGAGCCGCAGCAGTTGATAGGGCCTTCTTTGCATTGCAGAAGGCCGCTTCTTGAAGGGGACCCCACTTCAAGTCCTTTGGCTTGCCCTTGAGGGAGGCGTAGAGGGGAGCAAGAGTGGCGGCAATGGCTGGCAGAAAGCGGTGATAATAGTTGATCATGCCCTAGAATTCCTGCAGAGCTTTGACGGTCGAGGGCGTGGGGAAATTCTGAACGGCTGCTACCTTCTCAGGGAGGGGATGGACTCCTTCAGGAGTGATACGGTGCCCTAAGAACGACACTTCGTTGGCGCCAAAGGTACACTTGTCGTACCGGACTACAAGGCCGTTTTGTTGCAGGTGGTCGAGCATGATGCGCAGGTGACGGAGGTGTTCCTCTTTTGAGGAGGAGAACACAAGTATGTCGTCCACATAACATACACAGAAAGGGAGGTCCCCTAAGATGCCATCCATGAGACGTTGAAACGTTGCCCCAGCATTACGAAGGCCAAAACAGGAGTAATTGAAGGTGTATGTGCCAAACGGAGTGGTGATGGCGGTCTTGGGTTCATAGGCACCTGATAATACCCCTTCAGGAGGTCGAGCGTAGAGAAAACCTTTGCTTTGTGCAGGTAGGAGGTTACATCGGCAATGTTTGGGAGGGGGTAGTGATCCGGTTCTGTTTGCATCTTCAGGCGCCTGTAATCCCCGCACGGACGGAGGGAGCCGTCTTTCTTCAGAACGATGTGTAAGGGTGACGACCATGGGCTGGAGGCCTTTTGGCAAAGGCCCATTTTCTCCATTTCGGCGAACATCTGTTTGGCGGCTGCCAATCGTTCCGGTGCCAGACGTCTGAATTTTGCGAAGACTGGGGGTCCTGTCGTCTTGATATGGTGATAAATACCGTGCTTGGCAGGAACCTAGGCCGTTTGGCGAAGTTCTGGACGGAAAACTTCGGGGTACGACGTGAGGAGGTGGGCGTAGGCATCCGTGGGTGCGCTGATGTGGAGAGCGAGGTTAGAGGGGGCGGGTTTAAGAGGTGTCGACAAGTACGAGTCTGCGTTGACCAATCGTCGGTGGGCGACATCGACCAGAAGGTGGAAATGAGAGAGGAAATCCGCACCGAGGATTGGCATTGTGACGTCAGCAACGAGAAACTTCCAATTGAATTTACCGTTTCCGAACGATAATGTGAGGCTCTCGTAACCGTAGGTGGGTATCGCAGATCCGTTGGCAGCTACCAAGCGGATGTCGGCAGATGTAGACAGACTACGTTGTGCCTTGAAGAATTTCCTTGGCAAAAGAGAACGACAAGCACCCGTGTCTACCAAAAATCGCACGCCCGTTCCTGCATCCTGTAAAAAGAAAAGATTAGAAACATGGGAGGCCACCGCCACAAGCGATGGCCTACTTACACATTTTTTGGCCACTGACAATCTTTGGCACATTTCTTCGCGGTTGCCCCGAATCTGAAGTGGTAGTAGCAAAACTGCGGTGGATGGGAGGTAGTAAGTGGCTGTAGAAGTCGTTCGTTGGGGCGCGAGCGATTGGTGGGTGGTGGGCGGCTTTGTCGCCGCTTCGGCATGTCACGGGGTAGGCGTGTATGTCCTACAGCATTCATGTCAGCTTCGGTTGACGTTGAATAGGCATCCTCGTCGTCAGGGGTGGAGGCGTTGTTGGAGGTCTTAAAGTGGCTGTCCATAAAGGCGTCGGCTTTGGTCATCAAGTCCTTTATGGGTAAACTATCGACATCGGGTATGGCAGCGCGCACAGGTTCAGGTAAACGGCCTATCCAAAGGGCATGGAGTAGGTTCACCTCACGAGGAGAGCCGTCTGCGGCAGGTTGAAGGCGAGCGATACTGGTCATTTCCCTGAGGGCAAACGAAGCCCTTTGGTCCCCCAACGGTTGTTGCGAGAGCTGAAAAAGCTTTGCTATACGGACGGCCGGCGACGGCGAGTACTGCTGCAGAAGGTATGATTTGAGGTCGTCATACGCTATTGGGGTGTCTCCTTGTTCACAAAGCCAGTCGGATATTTCTGGGAAGGTGTCCTCGGGTATCGCCGCGAGAACATAATCCGCTTTGGTGGTTGAGCGAGTCACGCCCCTGATACGAAACTGGACTTCTGCGCGCTGAAACCAAGCAAACACCTCTCCGCTGGCAAACGATGAAAGTTTGAATGGAGCGGCCGCAGCACCAACTGCCGTAGAGTCCGCCATAGTACCAACGATGAAGGGGCGAGTGGGTGGGGGTGGAAGGCGGTGGGAGCGAGTCGACTTCTGGGGTCACCAATGTGACGGGCCGAGAGAGGAGTTGTGAAATCAAAGGCAGATTGGAAACGACTGAGTTATATATTAAGGAACACTCTTCTTTATATACAAACCTCAAGGCAACAGGACATGACAAGTTCACAAGACAGACAATATCACAGAGGAAAAACCAGACAGGAATTTTCATGTTCGTTTTAGTGCGAGGGAGGAGCGAAGATACAAGCATAATATATACAAAAGGAATTACGTACAATTGTGTGAAACACGGTTGGTACAAGTCCATCCGCAGAGACTCCATTTGCTCTTTGGTAGAGTGATTTAGAGAGCTCTTATGATCTTATCTAACTTGTTCTTGAACGAGAGAGAGAGAGAGAGAGAGAGAGAGAGAGAGAGAGAGAGAGAGAGAGAGAGAGAGAGAGAGAGAGCAGCTGTTAGGACAATGCAAACGAAGGCTATATCATTCTGACGTATATTAATTGGAATAGTCAGTTCCCACAGTATTTAAGGATGTTCTATAAAGAAATGTATTAAGGAATCAAAATATATCAGTGTGATTATAATTTTCGATCTCTATTATCGAAAACGATTGCATTTCTTATAGGAATAAGAAATAAGACTCCCTCTAATATATATATATATATATATATATATATATATATATATATATATATATATATATATATATATATATATATATATATATATATATATATATCATTAATCATCGCAATTCTTTGAGTGTTATTGGTAATTTCTCTACCCCTCACATTCGAACCATCAAACGATGTCTTGGTTGTTTAAACGTCGGCCACCTTTCAGGGCTAAAGGGCATGATCTCTCCAAGTCAGGTCTGCTGAGGCGACACCGGTTTTGTTGCTGGGTGTACATACTTGTCCGCTAAATTGTTACAAGGTTAAGTTCTGTGGGCGATATGGTCTTTTGCTCGAGTATCTATTTTATCTTTAACTATTTACTGCAGTCATCTTTCTGTATAGAAAATTGCAATAATCCTAGGACGCTTAGTGAAAAAGTTATATTCTAATTTGATATATTAGCTATAAATAACACCAATTATGCTATTTAGCTCATAAAAAGTACACATATGAACACATGTTAAAAAACCTTGCATCTTTGAACATCCCAATGTTCACTGTAGAAATGTTATAGCCTTATCTAATATCATAATGCCGTTACTATCTAAATCTTTAGAGTCATGACGAGCTATTATTGACTCGAATCAATAATAGTTAGGAAAGGGGGAGGGGGTGGGAAGAGTTGAATCTGTGCGCGTGTGTGTATCAATCTAAATATCTATAATATTTAGACAGTCATTTTTTACTATTAGTTGTAAGCCTGTGGGTTATACTTATTCTGAGTCATCAGTATTGATATTGGTGATCAGGGGTCATCCATCAGCCATTGAATGCTGTTGATTATGAATCAGTAGCCGATGAAACATTTTGACTCTGTGTTGGCAACTTATTATTATTATTATTCTTGTTATTATTATTATTATTATTTTTGTTATTATTATTATTGTTATTATTATTATTGTTATTATTATTATTATTATTATTATTATTATTATTATTATTATTATTACTATTAACTGAGTACAACCCTAGTTGGAAAGGGATACCAAGATCCCAACGGCTCCCAGTGAGGGAAGAAAATAAGTTAACGTATAGAATCGTGTGCCCGAGTGTACCCTCAAGCAAGAGAACTCTAACCCAAGACAGTTGAAGACCATGTTGCAGAGGCTATGGCACTGCCCGAGACTAGAAAACAATGGTTAGAGATGGAGTGTCTTAGAAGAGCTGCTTACCATAGTTGAAGAGTCTTTTCTATCCTTACCAAATGTGAAGTAGCCACTGAACAATTATAGTGCAGTAGTTGAAGAAAATAATTGAGCATGGGGCCGCTAATAGCTGGGTTTTATGAACGATAACATGTATCTGCTGCTTTCACTGAAACCATTAAAACAATGGTTTTCTTCTCTTAATCTTTCCCAAGAATTTTCGAGGAGAAAAATTCCCTTTGTGTTGTTATTTCGTTTAAAAGTGTCTGCTCTTGCATGCTTGCTTCTTAAAATTGCTTGGTTGCTTTTGTGTTATGAAGTATTTGCTTGCTATTCAAAATTTCTTTATTTATTTTTGATATTGCTTGATTGAATTTTAAACTGAATTTATTAGTTCTTCAAATTACTGGATTTTTTTTTAATCTTTTTTTCTATGTGAAGACTTTTTTTTCTTCAGAAATTAGTTGTTTTATCAAAATAACTTGCTTGCTTAAAAAAAAAAAAAAAAAAAAAAAAAAAAGACTTATTGAAATAAAGTACGTAGTCGACTTACTACCACTGGCTTCTAAAACTATGAAAGCAATTTCTTAAACCAAGAAACCCTTTCGCAAATTAAGCAAGCAAATGCCGGCCGGGTCCCTTAAGGGGAGGCAGAGGATTAAACTAAAGATTTAAGTCGTATATAATAATAAATTTCTTTATAGCAACGGCAGGCTTACTTGTTCATATTAGTTGGCCCTTGAATGGAGAAATTTCGTTTGAAATCCCACGGAACACAATTTCTTCCAATTTATGGAAAAGGCATGACAAGGCCTGTCAAGGTTAGACACAGTAACATGGAGATACTTGCAGACTAGTTTAATATCTTCAGGTGAAATAGGTTTGCATTCTCTGGCGATATATACATCTTGGTGACGTATCTATAAAAGAATTCCAATTGAAATGCCATGGAATCTATTTCCAGTTGATCTCCCTACTCGGTGAATGAAAATGCCCAAAATGCTTTCAATATTTCACAGGATATTGATAAGTATTGAAATGGTATGAGTGAATTCGTATTCAGTTGGGCAGATTGATAACATCTCCAGGTGCCAGAGTTATCGGAGGAGTAAGTCTAAGGATTACCATTCACTATGCACTGTTAGTGTCAAATGGGCTTGCTAACAACCAACACAGTACATTGTTCAGACTCAAACAGTCGGTACAGTTAACAATGCTCAGAGACCAATGGTGAGCTCGCACATTGTATACGATATGCTTTGCATTTATAACATAAGGATTTCCACCAACTTAACCGTGGAACTCGCTTATTACGAGATACACTAGTTTCCATCCTGCACAAAGCCAGGCGAGGATTGTTGTGGGATCCATTATAATGATTATTACAAACTAAGCTACGGTCTATTGTTAATATGCCCTTGAAAATTATTTACGGCAATTCTTAAGTTGGTTTGAAGGCTGCTTTTAGAAAAGGTTTTAATAACAGCAATGTGTTATGAGGCCAGGGAAAGGGAAACTCCCTTTTGTGTCAATAACAAGCAGAATAACCAACATTATGAAAGTTTAGCATATAGTATATAGAATATCAACGCCGCAATGACATTATCACTAAGTAAACAGATATTAATGCAACTACTGCGATGTAGTTATTTGTACACCCTTCCTTGGGGCTGTAATATTTGCCACTTAAATTTGTCTTGATAATCAACATAAGAAGTAAGAAAAGTACGTGGATGTAAGGCAAGATCAAACAGGTTATTCACACATGTTGAATCATAAATTACCTTCTGCACTTTACTTAGTCTTGATGTTAACTTTATATATAGAGCCATGAACATACTTATTAAGGATTACTCTTGACATTCTCGTTCAAGGGTAATGGTGTTTGTGCACCTCTGGCAGTGTAAATCGGACATTACTAAGAATGGTTTTTGCTTCATGACTAAGAATGATTTTGCATCATTACTGAGAATTATTTTAGTATTATTATTACTCAGATTGGTGTCTGCACCATTACTAAGAATCTATTTGCATCATTACTAAGATGGGGTGTTGCAGCATTACTAAATATAGGGTTGCAGCATTACTAAAAATGGATTTTGCATCATCATTGAGAAGGGTTTTTGCATTATTACTAAGAATGGGTTTAGCTTCATTACTAAGAATGGGTTTTGCGTCATTACGAAAAAAGGGGTTTGCAGCATTCCTAAGAATGTTCTTTGCATCCTTACTAAGAATGTTGTTTGAATTACTAAGAATGGTTTTTACAGCATTACTAATAATGCTCCTTGCATCATTACTAAGAATGTTCTTTGCAGAAATTGCTAAGAATGTTCTTTGCATCATTCCTAAGATTGGTGTTTGCGGCATTACTAAAAATGGGTTCTGCAGCATTACAATGAATGTTCTTTGCATCATTACAAAGAATGTTCTTTATATCATTACAAAGAAGGTTCTTTGCAGCATTACTAAAAATGTATTTTGCAGCATTACTAAGAATGTTCTTTGCATTATTACTAAAAAATATTCTTTGCATCATTACTAAGAATGGTTTTTGCTTCATTACTAAGGATTCTCTTTGCATTGTTACTAAGAATGTTTTATGCAGCATTATTAAGAATGGTTTTGCATCATCACAAAGAATGTTCTTTGCATCATTACCAAGAATGTTCTTTGCATCATTACAAAGAATGTTCTTTGCATCATTACAAAGAATGTTCTTTGCATCATTATCAAGAATGTTCTTTACATCATTACAAAGAATGTTCTTTGCATCATTACAAAGAATGTTCTTTGCATCATTATCAAGAATGTTCTTTGCATCATTGCAGCATTACTGAAAGTGCTTTTTTTAGCAATACTAAGAATGTTTTTGTAGCATTACTAAGAATATTTTTTGCAGCATTACTGAGAATATTCTTTGCATCATTACTAAGAATGTGATTTGCACCATTACTAAGAATGGTTTTTACAGCATTACTAAGAATTCTTCTTTGCAACATCACTCAAAATATTTTTTTTTTCATAATTACTAAAAAAAAAAATTAACATTGCAATAAATGTTCTTCCCATCATTACTAAGAATTTTCTTTGCACAATTGTTAAAAATATATTTTGCAATATTACTAAGGAGGGGTTTTGCAGAATTAATAAGAATATTTTTTTCATTGTTACTAAGATCGGGTTTTGCAGTATCACTAAAAAGACAGTTTGCAGCATTACTAGGAATGGTTTTTGCAGCATTTCTAAGAATTTTCTTGGCTGCATTACTAAAAATGTTCCTTCCATCTTTGCTAAGAATGGGTTTTCAGCATTACTAAAATCTGGTTTTGCAGCATTACTAAGAATGTTCTTTTAAACATTGTTAAGAAAGAGCTTTGCAGCCTTTCTAAGAAGGGTTTTTGCAGCATTACTATGAATGATTTTTGCAACATTACTAAGAATGTTCTTTGCAGCATTACTATGAATGATTTTTGCAACATTACTAAGAATGTTCTTTGCAGCATTACTAGAATGTTCTTTGCAGCATTACTAAGAATGTTCTTTGCAGCATTACTAAAAATGTTCTTTGGAGCATTATTAAGAAAGAGCTTTGCAGCCTTTCTAAGAAGGGTTATTGCAGCATTACTAGGAATGTTCTTTGCAGCATTACAAAGAATGTTCTTTGCAGCATTATTAAGAATGTTCTTTGCAGCACCCCTTGTCTTTTACTCTACTTATGTTTTTGCTTCCTTTTTAACATCTTGCTATCCAGCCTCTTCAACTCTTACTTCATAGTGCAATAATAGATTTTCCTTCCGTTTCTTGTTTAGATTTATATCTGTTATAATCACTGTGTAGTGTATCCAATGCCAGGTAGTTAAACCAAACCTTTGTAACTCAAACAAAATCTTATAACATTATCACCGCGTTGTAATAATTCTCGGCTTTACACCGCGCGGTGCACTTCCAGTATTACTTAAGGGGGCGTACCGTTTATTTTTTTGTTCTCAAGCTGCGCCTACTTTTCAGCCCTTTACCTAACCTAAGATGTAACCTCGTTGTTGAATGGTCTTCCCTGCCCCAACGCCGAACCATATGGTACAAATTCTATTACGGCGTCAATGACCTTAGATGTCAGGATGTCAGACAATTTTAAATCAATTGATCAATCAAATTCCATAAATGAGGTTCGTATATCATATGATGTTATGGACGTTGCCTGGAATGCTAGCACTTACGGAGATTCCCCATAACATAAATTTTGCAATAAAGTAAAAACGTATATTTTTGTATTATTGGCTCTGTTCCATGGAATAAATCATCCCCAGACACAATGTTTTGTTTTATCTTTTCGCAAGATAAAAAGTTTCCCACAGCCATATAAAATGGTGTTGAAGCCCAAAGAAATTTTTAGTCGAAATAATTTTAGATGGGATCTGGTTAAGTTACCTCTGCAATATTTTTTTTTTTTTTTTTTTTTTTTTTTTTTTACAACTTTATCTGTATAGTTATATATTAAATAAAAGAATGATATCCAAGCTCTTAATGAATAAAGACTGATTTCGATTTTTTTTCTTTCGTCCGAAAGGCATCGGTATTAAACCTTTACGGCCATAAAAGCCAGAAGAGACTTGTCCGTGCTTCAGAATACAAATCAGCAAGAATTATGGTTCTGAGTTGGTTCACACAACAAAAGTAATTTTTAAAAAAGTTGTTCAGTGCAGCTTTCAGTGACGTTTGAGTTGATACATTCTCACCGTCAGTCCCTTTTCAGTATTATTGATTTGTGGCCCTGAACGTCTTGAAGAATCAGAAGGTCTTAATATCCTTTTTTTAGTTTCCTTCCCGGAAGTGAGTTAGGCCTTTCGTCACCCTATTTATCTTTAATTTGAATCGAGGTCATCATTATCATGCATGCGTTATTTTTTTTTTTTTACTCTGTTTAGCCTTTTACTCCTGTGAAAACTTGTTTTTCAAGTCAATAGAACTTTTGCCTATTTTAAATATAAATGATGATGATTATTATTATCTATTTTTGTTATTGTTGAAAATGATAGTAATAATTGTGATACTCCTTGTTGTAGCCTAATGGGAACATCTGTCCTACATGCTGTAGGTTGAGTTCAAGCTCCGCTCAAACCCGATAGATTTTGATAGTGACCACAATCTTACTGTCCATGCGAGTTGGAAATTTTGGGTTTTGGTCAGAAGTCTATACGTCTAGCTGCTATGTCATCAGCAACCATTGCCTAGCTCGGCCTTGTAGGACCTTGGGTCGATAGGGGCGTTGTTGCTGGATATATGTATAATAAGGGCCGGTCTCTAGGGCGTCCTGCAACAAGTGTAATGGCCTGTACCTTGCTCGTTGGCTAATGAATAACATTTAAATCTTTAAAATAAAACTTTGGTAATGGGGATGAGATATTACTTTAAAAGTCATGATAATGTATTTAAAGTCTCTCTCTCTCTCTCTCTCTCTCTCTCTCTCTCTCTCTCTCTCTCTCTCTCTCTCTCTCCATTTTAGGAATTTGTCCCTTGACTTTCTACTCTAATTTCAAAGCACCTCCATTCCCTCTTGCTTCAATATTACTGATCAACAGCGTTTAAAGCTTTTATTACTTGGTGTACCTCTCGTGGTTTTCCCTCAGTTCCACCTTGGCGAGGAATATTCAGTGCCAACGCTGGGCAGTATGGTCCAAGTCCCATACACCATTATCGTCATCATCATTATCATTATCAAAGTGCCAAGTTGCAATAAAAAGAATACTTGACTGAGATTTATTCTCGCATTCCTGAATTACATTATTTTCATTCACTCCATTTATTCATATGACTATAGTTTGGATAAACGCGTCTTGTGTTATCCTCTCAACTTTCATTTGTCCAAAACTAACAGTATAAATCTGAAAATAAGTCTTGTTAAGAGATAAGTAATTCTGACCCTGGTGGTAGCGTCCTTTCCTGGTGATTACCAGATTAGGGTTCTAGTCCCGCTCAAACTCGTTAGTTCCTTTGGTCGCTACAACCTCACCGTCCTTGTGAGCTAAGGATGGGGGTTTTATGGGAGCCTATAGGTTTATCTGCTAAGTCGTCAGCAGCCATTGCCTGGCCCTCCTTGGTCCTAACTTGGGGGGAGAAGGGTAATGGGCGCTGATCATGTATTATGGTCAGTCTCCAGGGCATTGTCCTGCTTGATACCGCATTGTCACTGTCACTTGCATCTGCCATTCATGAACGGCCTTTAAACCTTTAAACTAAGGAAATCTAAATTGTTTGTGCTTGATGATGACGATTGGGGAAAAAAAAATCCGTTTTGCTCTATGTTGATTGTAAATTTTAAGATTAAAAATCTGGATTAGAGAAAAAAACTCCTTATGGCCTACAAAACCTGGCAAGAATTCTATGGGAATACATAACATGTTTATAAATAGGGATTGGTGTGTGTTTATTAGGTCTTATTAAATGTTTTGGAAGACTTCAATTTTTCAATTTACACAACCTATGAAAAGTTTCCTTGGTAGTGAGACTCTTGGAAATTCTCATCTTATATCAAATTAAATCTTTCTACTCAATCTAGATTTAGATTTTTATACAAATAGGGCCTAATGTGTTTTTATTGGGCGTTATTAAGCGTTTTGGAAAACTCAACCTATGAAGATCTCCCCCTGGGAGTGAGACCGTATTGGAAATCCTCATCTTATATCAAATTAAATCTTTCTACTCAATCTAGATTTAGTACGCC
>NC_090752.1:74003280-74005780 GCF_036898095.1 Palaemon carinicauda
CATCAGACTTCTTAATCCCGCTTTGATTAGAAATGCTCTGCTGTCTTTCAACTAGAGTTGTGGTGCCGATGTGGTAACATCCTTGACTGGTGATCGCCAGACTGGGGTTCGAGTCCCGCTCAAACTCTTTAGTTCCTTTGGTCGCTGCAACCTCACTATCCTTGTGAGGTAAGGATGGGGGATTTAGGGAGCCTATTGGTCTATCTGCTGAGTTATCAGCAGCCATTGCCTGGCCTCCTGGTCCTAGCTTGGGTGGAGAGGGAGCTTGGGCGCTGATCATATGTATATATGGTCAGTCTCTGGGGCATTGTCCTACATGTTAGGGCAATGTCACTGTCCCTTGCCTCTGCCATTCATGAGTGACCTCTATACCCTTTAAACTATTCTCAGGTTAATCACTTATTATTTATATTTCTGTTTTTTTCCCCAGTTAATTGGTTAAACGTTCCGGTTTTGTTATATTTATTTTTCCCTGATAGAGAAGAGGGATCAGTGAGAAGAGAGAGAAGTTGAAAAGGAAAGTTAACATCAGATCCAAAAATATTCCTTCAATAGAAAGGCGACGACAGTGATATTATGTTGACTAATAAAGTAGTATTTTTCACACACTCTCTTTCTCTTTAAAAAGCCACCCTTCTTATTTCAGTTAACAACAGCTGTGAATGATATTAAGTTGGTAGTCAAATGCTGTAGGTAGCAACCTGGAGAGAGAGAGAGAGAGAGAGGAGAGAGAGGAGAGAGAGAGACGAGAGAGAGAGAGAGAGAGAGAGAGAGAGAGAGAGAGAAGCATAAAGGGAAAGTGAGGAAAACAGGTCCTGGAAGAAAATTTCTTACAAAACCAGAACTTCATCATGAGAGATAGAAAGGAAAAAAATATGTGATCAAAATTGTTAAGTCCTCTGTAAAATAAACATCACCACATGAAGACATGCTCTCTCTCTCTCTCTCTCTCTCTCTCTCTCTCTCTCTCTCAAAGAGCAATTATGAGTCTCCGTGGATGAACCAAAATGTCTTTTAAGCACCCAAAATCATTGTAACTCTCTCTCTCTCTCTCTCTCTCTCTCTCTCTCTCTGAGAAAGAGATTACGATCACCATTTGGGGTCGACTCTCAGTAGTATCTGGTGGTTGCGTTGAGATCTTGAGTACCCTTAAGTCTCTTGGCGAAGTACCGGCAGGAAATGCGGTAATGGAGCAGACTTGTATTTACCCTTTGTATGCATGACAATTGTTAATATATTTTATACATTTGTTTTCATTTTTTATATTTTTATTTTTATATTAATTTGTGTCATTTTAATTTTATTTGTTTTAATGAGAAGGTATTTTTGAATTTTATAGTGATAATTATTAATATATTTTATACATTTGTTTTTATTTTTTATATTTCTATTTTTATTTGAATTCGTTCGTTTTAATTTGAAAATTATTTTTTTAGTATGAGAAGGTATTTGTGAATTTTATAGTTTTTATAAGTCGTGTCTGATTTTCTATTTAATGTAGTTTTTCTTCTTTTGGGTTTAAAGGTTGCTCATGAATGGTAGAAACAAGGGACAGTTACATTGCCCTAGCAAATAGGACAATGCCCTAGAGACTGACCATATATGCATATGATGAGCGGCCATGCCCCCTCTCCACCCAAGCTAGGACCATAGAGGGCCAGGCAATGGCTGTTGATGACTCAGCAGGTAGACCAATAGGCTCCCCCAAACACCTCATGCTTAGCTCACAAGGATGGTAAGGTGAAGACACTAAAAAAACCTGTTGAGTTTGAGCGGGACCCGAACCCCAGTCTGGTGGTTATCAGTCTAGGACGTTACCACATAAGCCACCACAACTCTAAATTGATTTGTTATAAAGTTATATATAATTATCATCACCGAAACTGTTTTTTTTTTGTAAAGGTATCTATTAACAATTAAATGATTATATGATGGTAATTAAACAGTCTTTATATTATTTAAGTATCTTTCTCGATAAATAATACTCGATTTATTTATAAAAACAACATTCTTACTATTACCGGTCGTTTTTGTCAGCAAGAGCCCGTGTAGGGATAGGCCTGACTTGATTAGCAACAACGATTCTTTCTTTCAAAATGTAATTGTTTATAGTTATATCGTAATTAGTGTACGCGATCCGACAAAAATGACGACTATGTATCTGTGTGATGAATATGCACACACACACAGATTCAACCTTACCAAACCTCTTCCCCCTTCTCTAACTACAACCCCTCTCACCAGGGTATGACTACTGCCTCTCCTAGGACCCGAGGGACGGGGAGAGACAGAGTAATTATACGTCTGGCAATGCCACTGTGGGTGACCGGAAAGTAGGGAAAGGAAGGTCATGTCTGAGGCTTTTGTTCTGCTTTGGACTAGTAATGGCTGATGAGGATGATGATGATATATATATATATATATATTATAATATATATATATATATATATCACTCACTCAATCACTAAATCCCGTCCGGAATTCTCCGGGTTGGGTCCTG
>NC_090752.1:74010780-74027036 GCF_036898095.1 Palaemon carinicauda
TTCTAATACGATGTATCTATATCGTGGACTTCAAAGGTCATGACCAAGGTTAAAATTCCTCTACATATGACCTTGGACTTAGGTATCCACCATTACAAATAACGAACTTCCATCTACCATAAATGATATATAGTTTGAAATACTATACATCAAAACATACTAAAAATTATCTGTGTAAAAAATCAAAATAAACTAAAATCTGTCTAAAATGTCGTTAATTTCACGCAAATTATTCTGTGGTTATGAACACATTTACTTTATAGTGAGTACAATAAAGGAAGTCGCATATTCTCTAATATAACGAGTGAATTGAAAAATTCTCCCACTTTACACTGAATTGCGAAATTCCATCACATCTTTCAGGCATGCCGTGATTACATCTCCAAAAGACTCAAATTCCATATGCATAAGTTACTTTTAGCGTGACCTAAGTATATTGTAAAAACTATCTCACAAGAAACACGATGTTTCCAAGTGGAAGCATTAGCAGATTCCAGACATATTGTAAAATATACAGAGCATTAAGGAGATATTCTCAATGATTCTTGAAAAAACAATAACAACATACTTGATATGCAAAGATAAGGAGCCTCAAAAATATATTCGTTCATGCATTAAGCCTCTCTCTCTCTCTCTCTCTCTCTCTCTCTCTCTCTCTCTCTCAATACGCGGTTACATATGAAATTTTGTTTATATTTGTGAATATGGGTTATAAACTTAGTATTCATGCTATCATTGCGAAAAAGGGTGGATTTCAATTGTAAGCACAGAATATGAATTCCAAAGGAATATGTACAAGGACCCATACTGTATGGGTCCTGATATGGACATACTGTAGGCTACATATTCATATATCATTTCTCTTGACGGCTGGGCATTTATGGTCATTTTCAACCCTAGTTGTCAGAGTAGGATGACTTATTGTTAAAATTCATCTTTGCGATGAGTTATTCCCAGGGTGAAGTAAATCGGATATTAATATGAAAAACTGGCAAGCTACCCTATTTATTCTGTATATATACACAATCTACCTTAAATATATATATATATATATATATATATTAATTATATAATATACATACAGAATTAGATACCTACACACAAATACATATATATGTATACACACACTGTACTGTGAGACCTCCACAGCATTATTCACTTCATACATCTAAACAGAAAGCTCATCAGTAGTGCGCCAAAACCCCGAGAGACATTGCGCCATTCAACACTATACATGCTGTACGCACTCGTACTCTTTCTGGATATCAAAGCCCATTCTTTTTAATAAGTCTCTAACTCCATCTATCCTACTCTTTCCTAGATTTCCTCTCTTTCACCTCTCAACGATTTTAAGTTTTGAAATCTATTCAATTAGCGACTTTCCTTCAGTCTTTCTACGAGAACAGATCACCTCAAAATATCGGATTCATCTTTTCACCTATGCTAATCTTTCATTCACTTTTGCGTATTTCTACATTTCTTGCCCTCTCAATTCTTCTAAATCATCATACATTTCTGTCTATATCCGTATTTATCACTCGCTCTCTTTCTCTATTTCTACACACACACATATACTTGCGTGTAATATTTATATACATACACACACATATATATGTATACATATATATATAATGAATATATATATATATATATATATATATATCAAATATATATATATATATATATATATATATCATCACCATCATCATCTCCTCTAACTAGGGCCTCGGTTAGATTTCGCCAGTCGCCTTAGTCTTGAGCTTTTAATTCAATGCTTCTCCATTCATCATCTCCTACTTTGCTCTTTATAGTCCTAAGCCATATAGGCTTGGGTCTTCCAATTCTTCCAGTGCCTTGTGGAGCCCAGCTGAACGTTTGGTGAACTAATCTCTCTGCAAGGAGCATGCCCAAACCATCTCCATCTACCCCTCATCATGATCTCATCCACATATGGTACTCAAGTAATCTCTCTTATAGTTTCATTTCTAATCATGTCCTGCCATTTAACTTCCAATATCCATATGAGGGCTTTGTTCTCAAATCTACTAAATCTATTTGAGATTGTTTCATTGTCCTACCATGACACATGTCCATAGAGTAATACTGATCTCACTAAATTGATATATAGTCTGATTTTTATATGCAATTTAAGGCGATTTGAATTCCAAATTTTACTTAACCAAGCCATTGTCTGATTTGCTTTTTTCAATCTTCCACTAAACTCCAATTCTAAAGAACCTGTATTCTGGATCATAGTTTCTAAAATCTTAAATGATTCTACCTCATTAATCCTTTTTCCTTCCAATGATATTCCATTTTCCATTGCATACTCCGTTTTTCATCATCCCTGCCTAACTTCTATTTATCTTCAGCCCAACCTCGTGTGATATTTCATGCATTCTGGTAAGCAAGTATTGCAAATCCTGTGGTGTTCTGCTAACAAGGACAGCATCATCAGCATACTCTAGGTCTGCTAAATTCCTATCACCAATCCAGTCCAATCCTTCTCTACCATCTCTAACTGTTCTACACATGACAAATTCCATGAGGAGGATAAACAACATAGGTGACAACACATTCCCTTGGAGTATTCCGCTGTTCACTGGAAACTCACTTGATAAGGCTCCATTAACATTAACTTTGCACTTGCTATGCTCATGAACCGACTTAATCAAATTTACATATTTAAGAGGAATTCCATAATATCGCAGGACTCTCCAAAAAATTGGCCGGTGCACCCTATCAAAGACTTTTTCTTAGTCCACAAATGCTATCAAACGGGAATTTCTATATTCAATGCATTGCTGTACAACATGTCTGAAAATGAAAATTTGGTCAGTGCAACTTCTACCTTTTCTAAATCCTGCTTGTTTATTTCAGCTTTTCATCAATCTTTCTCTCCAGTCTCTTAAGAATAAGCATACTAGAACTGACGTAAGTGTTATGTCTCTGTAATTATTGAAATCAGTCAGGTCTCCTTTTTTTAGCTATTTTCACCAACACCACTAACTCCCATTCATCAGGTTTTGCCTCTTCATGCCACATACTACAAAATAATCTTGAAAGTATTCTGGGAGTCACTTCAAATGGGTATATTCTTCTTCTTCTTTGCCCCAGTCGAGATTTCATTAATAATTCTATGAGCAATTGTTACACCATAGCCACTTCCTGAATTCATAGCTTTGTCGGCCTCATCTGCTTTACTGCATAAATAGTCTCTCCAGTCATTCCAGGCTTTTCTTTTGACCTCGCTGTCAATACTGGAATACTTAGCATGTTCTACCTTGTCATTTTCATTACTTCCTCGAAAACTTTCAACAACCAATTTCTGTCTATGTCTCCTTTTTATAGTATCCCAAGTATCATTTGATATCCATAGCTTTCTCCTTGTAAATGTGTGTCCCAAGATTTCACTACCAACTGACTGACTGATATATGTTCTTACTATCCCACCAGTCTTCATTAATTGTCTGTTCTTCGTCTCTTAAAATCTCTAAGACTGCAAATCGATTCCTACATTCAATTGCAAATGTCTCTCTGTGCTCTTCCTCTAAAAGCTTATTTGTATCAAACCTAGGTATTCTATCTATCTTTCTGTTGGGTGCTTTAGGTTTTAATTTCAGTGTGGCAATGAGGAGCTGGTGATCACTACCAATATCTGCACCTCTATAGCTTCTTACATTTCTCAGAGTCCTCCTCCTCTCTTTATTAATGCCAATGTGATCTATCTGATTTTTGTAATGGCCACATGGTGAAATCCATGTATACTTGGGGATATTCTTATGTTGGAAAAGGGTACCTCGAATGACAAGATTGTTTGCTGAACACTATATATAATATATATATATATATACGATATACAGTATATACACACATATAATTTATATATATATATAAATATATACATATAAATACATATACACAGTATAAATATATATATATATATATATATATATACAAATACAAATGTTTGTGCGTGTATCTGCCTACGTACGTGCATGCAAAACATATCTATATATGTATGCATCTACCCACTACTTAATCAATGTCACACTATTGGTAAATACCAAAGGAAATAACCATAACACATACAAACTACATCCGGAAATGAAGTTTTTTTTAACAACATTTTAAAACCCGGTATCACAAAGAGGGAGTCATTTATAAAAAGAACTACATAGTTTTAACCTTTTGTTAAAACAGGCTTTTTTTTTTTTTTTTTTTTTTTTTTTTTTTTTAACAGCAGCAGGAGACTAACCGTTCCCTAACATCAATCATCATAAATGAGATGAATATATATTGATACAAGTTATGGGCTACAAATTATGAATGTGACTTTCGTTCATTAAAATCCATAAAGGTTATATAACTATTACAGCAAATTGCTGATATTTGGGCGGAAAATTTATATGATGTACATACTTTGAAAGAAATTAAACATGACATTTCAACATGAAGGTACAATTACTAAATGTGAAAACCAGAAAAATATGGCGAACGTATGATATACAAATATATATATATATATATATATATAATGCATATACTTGTGTATATATATGCGTGTGAGTTGACACTTCACTTACTCAGTACTTCATACATGATTCAACAACTTATAGATGAATATGACAGTGAATAATGCGAAGATTTTCTATGTACCCTAAGTTAGGATAATTGGCTTAATTTTTAAATACACAGTAAACAACATACATACACATATACACACAGACATACACATATGTATATATATACATATATATATATATACTGTACATATAAATAAATATATATATATATATATATATTTATATATATAAATATATATATACAATATATATATATATACATATATATACTCGTATATATATATATATATATATATGTATATATATATATATATATATATATACAAACAGACAAGATATTAACATTGTATCTTAAGAAATCTAAAATCCATACAAAATTTAAAAGGATAATAAATATAAACCTAAAACAACACGCGCATTAGAAGAAAAGCGGGCAAAGGGTAGATACAGAAAACCGATGAACAGAGAAATGGACTAAATGGGGGAAAAGGAATTGTTGACTTTGATGAAGAAGGAACAACACGAAAGGGAAAAAAATAGTGAAAGATAAAAATGAACTGTGATTACAAGGGACTAATGAAAATGGAAAGGAGATTACGAGAGAGAGAGAGAGAGAGAGAGAGAGAGAGAGAGAGAATCTAACAGCAAACCGGAAAAACAAAACCAATTTGAAAGAGAGAGAGAGAGAGAGAGAGAGAGAGAGAGAGAGAATCTAACAGCAAACCTGAAAAACAAACCAATTTGAGAGAGAGAGAGAGAGAGAGAGAGAGAGAGAGAGATAAAATTCTAACAACAAACTGGAAAAACAAAACCAATTTGAGAGAGAGAGAGAGAGAGAGAGAGAGAGAGAGAGAGAGAGAGATACGTGGAATATTTTGTCAATATTCTGGCTATCACTGAATTACATTCCAAATGGAAAGCGAATAATATTAATGTTAATAATTTCATTAATAATTAGCATTTCATTAATAATTAGAATTTCATTAATAATTAGAATTTCATTAATAATTGTTATGTCCGCAATAATAATAATAATAATAATAATAATAATGATACAAATACCTATAAACAACTCTTCGATACTGAAACTAAAAAAAGGTAAATTTTCACACCAAAGAAACACATAGTATCATCCAATTTCGGTTCTTGAGATGTTGAAAAACAACTTTGACAATCAAGAAAACAATGTAAGAGAATCCGAGAGGAAAGATAATATTTCAGTAAAAAGACAAGAAGAGGAGATTTATTAGACTAAACCTATTCTAACAAAGAAACATCGAACTCGTTTCCATTTCCGATATTCGGACGAAATGTCAAGTTTATCACAAAATTTAACACAATAATATTTTGCCGTAAAAACCTTAAAAGTCCTGAAATAAATGTTGCCAGACATTTGCCGTTTTAGAAAATATGTTAACGTAAAGGAGTGATATTACGGTCACCAACCCGTAAAAGATAATAACAAAGTAGGGTACAAATTACGGTCGCCTGTAATGTACTGAAATACGGCTTAGAACAGTATATATTTACGGGAAATTTCCGAATGGAATGACAGTTTTTTTTAACAATGTAGTCAAAATATATAAAAAGCTTTCATGCTTGCAACTTAAGATAACGTAAGTAACAATTGTAATATACTGCAAATATATTTCTGCAGTGGCTCTAATAACCAGCATGTGGTGACTTGTATGTCCAATAATTGTACCTACGGTGCTATCTTAACAACATTTTTAACCTCGAAAAAAATAAAGAAATAAATTAGGTAAACCTACTGGCTCACATAATTCCAGTTCCTTAACTTTTTTGAAATTTCAATTACACTATTTGGTACTAGGATGCTTTCCCCGTTGGGTGTGTAGCATATTGCTCTTCAAATTAGGGTTGCAGCTTGGTTGATGATGTTGATGATGATGATGATAATGATAATCTCCGATATGATAAAGAACAAAACTCTCTCTCTCTCTCTCTCTCTCTCTCTCTCTCTCTCTCTCTGTATATATATATATATATATATGAATATATATATATATATATATATATAAATATATATATGTATATATATATATATAAATATATAAAATATATATATATATGTATATATATATATATATATAAATATATATATATATATATATATATATATAAAATCATCATCTATTAACGTGCCTTTTCCCATTCGTGGGGGTAACACGGTTGCCTTCTTTTTTAATATATATATATATATATATATATGTGTGTGTGTGTGTGTGTGTGTGTGTATTCCGGTTCTCCCCGTCCTTCTGGTAGGGGAGAGGGGGGGGTAGTAGTCATACCCTGTTGAGAGGGGTGTGGGTGTGCACAATATGCATCTAAATATCCAGCAGTCATTTTGACGGGTCGCGCACACTAGTTATAAAAATGATAATGATGTTGATGATAATAAAAGCAATAATAATAATAATAATAAACAAACGAGACACTATATTAATAAGATAGTACATCGCCTGTGTAGTCCTGGTACTGACCAATGAAGCATCAGAGCCAATGCATCCAACCATAATTTCCGCTGCATCTATTCTTCCACTCCGAGATTGTCAAAGCAATTTGAAATATTTCATTCGAGTTTAGCTTTCGTTTCGCATGAAAAATGTAAGGCCGGTTGCAAACTACACGAAAGGGCTTTTTCTTTCTTGAATTTACGAAGTGTAAAGTCAAGCAAAAAAATATACGTATATCGAGATATCGTTTGTTACAGAATGTTTCTTCTAAAATCAGTTATGAAAAGAAAAAATAATGTATATCGAGATTTCCTTTGTTCCAGAATCTGTTTCGTCTAAAATGAGTTATAAAAGAAAGAAGAATAGATATTTCTCTATCAAATAAAAAAATATTCTTCTCCACTATAACAACTTTTTTATTAGGAATTACCAAACGCTTGCCTCAATGAATTCCACATTAATAATATTTGAAATATATGAATATATTGAAAGGCAGTTGGTGTGGAAGGGTATCAGAGCCTACAAGAATAAAGAAAAATTACATGAATTTAGCGATATATTGTAAAGAAAAAATGGTATTTGAATTACAGTAAAGGGTCAGTTGAACATCTGCATATTATCCTTATTTTAATATTACTGCCTATTAGTAATTTTACTATTACAGAAAATTCTTTTTTAAACAAAATTAATATTCTCATATTCCAGAAATTATGTTTATATGTTGAATACCAACTAAATTTTATTATTTTCAACATCACTGTACGTATTTGGCCACACACACACACACACACACATATATATATATATATATATTATATCATCATCATCATCATCATCATCTCCTACGCCTATTGACACAAAGGGCCTCGGTAGATTTCGCCAGTCGTCTCTGTTTTCAGCTTTAATTCAATACTTCTCCATTCATCATCTCCCATTTCGCGCTTTATAGTCTTAAGCCATATAGGCCTGGGTCTTCCAATTCTTCTAGTGCCTTGTGGAGCCCAGTTAAACGTTTGGTGAACTAATCTCTCTTGAGGAATGCGAAAAGCATGCCCAAACCATCTCCATCCGCTCCTCATCATGATCTCACCCACATATGGTACTCAAGTAATCTCTCTTATAGTTTCTTTTCTAATCCTGTCCTGCTATTCAACTCCCAATATCCTTCTGAGAGCTTTATTCTCGAATCTACTAAATCTATTGGAGATTGTTTCATTGTCATACCATGACTCATGTCCATAGAGTAACACCGTTATCACTAAATTGATATATAGTCTGATTTTCATATGCAACCTTAGGCTCATTGGTTTCCAAATTTTACTTAACCTAGCCATTGTCTGATTTGCTTTTTCATTCTTTCACTAAACTTCAATTCTAAAGACCTTGTATTGGAGATCATTGTTCCCAAATACTTAAATGATTCTACCTCATTCATCCTTTCTTCTTCCAATGATATTTCATCTTCCATTGCATACTACGTTCTAATCTCTGTCTTATATTTATATATATATATATATATATACATACATATATATATATATATATATAGTGTATATATACATCAGTATACACACACACACACACACACACATATATATATATATATATATAGATATATATATATATATATATATAATATTATAACATCCCGAGGTCGTTAAGAGAATCCAGACATTAATGTATCAAAAATATATATGGCTTATTTGAATATGAAAAACACGTCTAAATGTGCAAAATTTATCATTAATTGAATGCCAAGTAACAAACTACCAATTAGCTACGATGGTGAAGATGGGTTGATGTCCATTCTAAGTACAAAACACCTGAATTCGACAGGTATAAGTACAGAAGAATTGTCATTGACTTTTATCTTTCTTCGTGGCAAAGTGGTTTAGTCACTGTCTATACAGGCTTGCCGACCAGGGTTCGATTCCCGGCCGGACCAAGCTCTTGTCTTTGTGTGATTTCGCCTGTTGCTCTGTCCCGAGGTCGTTAAGAGAATCCAGACATTAATGTATCAAAAATATATATGGCTTATTTGAATATATATATATATATATATATATATACACACAGTATATATATGTATACATACAGTATATATATATATATATATATATAAGATGTAGGTATAAAATTCATATGTATAGTCCTCACCTCGGGCTTATCACCAATCTAAGTTGATAAAACAGCTAAACCCTCTTGTTATTTCGGCAGCATTCCCCATTTCGATTAAGTGGTCTTTTTTTTTTTTTAAAAGAACAAACAAAGACAAAACCGCCATTTTCCCTCTCCGTTAAAAATTACTTTCATTTCCATAATTCTACTCAACAAATCATAGGCTACCTGATTCTCTATTCCTCCGTTATCAACTATTCTCCTTTAAACTTTTGTATTCTTCATTGCTAAAAATAAATTAAACTATCAATAGGCAGAAAGACTGAACAAGCGTGGAAATACACACTATATAATAAAAATGTCTAATTGACGCCAAAAAGACAATTGCCTTTAATGTAAATGTCATTAGAGAGAAGCTGTGTCCTAAATGCGTATACATACACACACACACACACACACATATATATATATATATATATATGTGTGTGTGTGTATGTGTGTGTATATAGGAATGTATACATGAAAATATATATATATATATATATATATATTGTCCTCTTGAGAGACCTCTTCTACTTCTGTGCCCGGAAGTCTGTCTCTCAAAGTCACCAACTTTTTCGAGAGTCTTACTCTTTTTATAACTCAGACGGTCCCATATTCTCTCTCTCTCTCTCTCTCTCTCTCTCTCTCTCTCTCTCTCTCTCTAAGAAATCCAAGTATCTTCTTGTAAAAAAGCTTTATACTACTTAATTTTCTCTTATGAATACACACTAACTAATTATCCCTTTCTTTCATTTAATCATTTACCAAAACTTTTAAAATTAACCATAAAACAAAATATCAGTTCATATTTTAATCAATTTTCCTTCTTTATCTCATTAAAAATGTTTCGATTTTGCGCTAATATTTGCTTAGAAAATCCTTTGAATGTGTATAAAAATGCAACGGTGAAAACGCTCACCATCGAACGCAGTTCAGCCATGGATTCTGCAGCAATTCTCCTAGCAACCACCAGTGGTTTGATTTTCATCTTTATGAAATTCTGAGACACAATTCTACATCACCAAAGAAGGTAAAGGCGCTGGAAGCTCTGGAAGCCAACGGCCTATCTGACTGGTTCGGAACGTTCTTCGGAAAAGATTCACCTGAAGCCGGAAAGAAAGACATCGACTGGAAGAGTTGGCTGAATCCGAAGGCCGAAGATGGAAGCGTCTCCGGAGGCTTCTTCCAGAACTTTTCTCCATCTAATCTGTTCAGCAATGTAACGGTTCGCGCCTCCATCCCACTGGTCGTCTTGCTGATGGGTCTCCTGGTTTTCCAGGGACTGAAGAGGTGTTCTGCTGTGCTCAAGAAGATCCGGAAAGAGAGAGGCGCCAAAGACAATCCTGATGAAGACCAAGAGGAAGAGATCGTCGGAGACGACAAGAAGGAGAAAGTGACGGCGGGAGACAATAGTCTGGTCGAACAGGAAGAGGAAGAAAAAAAGAATGAATTGAAGGAAGATGGATTTGAAAAAGGAGAAAGTAATGCGGATCTAAAAACTAGATAATTTTGCAGAAGTGGAGCAAGGAAGAAAATCAAAGATAAGAAAGGGGAAAAAATGTCCAAAAGGGAAATGGCTTTAGGGCTTGTGCCCCCTGAAGTTCAAGTTTGAAGTTTTATGTTTATATATCAGGTTTAAAGTTTTATTGATAGGAAATCAAGGTTTAATAAATATTCTTCCAATCTAGTATTCTTTAATTACCAGTTCATTTACTAATGTTGTCTTGCATTAGAATATTTTAGGTCAAATTGATAATGAACAACTTATCTTAGGGTAATAAAGACCTGTCTCTGAACAACTTCTGATTGGAAGATCAATAAATCAAAAGAGTAAGAAAAAAGACATGAGTCTTTAAGGAAATTTAAAGGGACAGTCGAAATCCCGAAAATTTATAAATTCTTCATTTTGTTATGAGAAACCGGTGCTATAACTCTCTCTCTCTCTCTCTCTCTCTCTCTCTCTCTCTCTCTCTCTGCTTACACTGTCTATTCCTGTTCGAAAAGCAATATTTAATATGGCGACACTTATTTGATTCGAATAACGTAGGAAGAATCTCTCTCTCTCTCTCTCTCTCTCTCTCTCTCTCTCTCTCTCTCTGTAACTGCATGCGCAATGTTAAAGGAGATGAGAATTATACGAATGCTTTCCTCGTAACATACGTCCTCAATTGTTTTCCCTTATCTCCTTATCAACGAAGTTCAGTCACATCGATTATTCTTAAGCACATTGTAACACACATCAACTCTTGAATCATTTGGGCAAATTCTTGAGGGGAACTGAATTGAAACTCAGCGTGAAATCGAATTTTAAAGCGGTCTCGAGCACAGCTATTCTGGTAGCCTACTTGCAACATAATTGGTATTTAACTAACGGAAACTTCTATCTTATCGCAAACTTTAGATGTTCTACAAACAACTTCGGTCTCCCCGGACATATATATCGGGTCTTGAACGCAATTGGCATATTGAATTTCATCAGTTCTAAATAACTCATTTGAAAACTTAAAGGTGACTGTTTTCTAGAGAGAGGAACATCCAGTTAGATAGATATAATATATACCGGTACATATACCGTATGTATGTATATATATATGTATATATATATATATATATATATAGATATATATATATATATATATATATACGTGTATACATACCAGTCCAGTCAAGTCCAGTAATGGGTTTTGGATAAGCCTTCGCATCGGCTCCCACATCTTGTTTTGTTTAGTCGCGCTCTTTAATTTTCTTGTATCTTGTCTTCCAGATTTTTTTTAATGTAGTTTTTCTTCTCTTGTATTTCATTATTATTGTTGACATTGAAAAGCATAATTTGTGCTAATAATTTTTCTTTACTTTCACTCTGGTTTTCCGTTGGAATGTTGAACCTGTGTCTTATGTTGTCTTAACCTTTACACTCTAATATAAAATGTTCTAATGATTTTTTATCACAGTCATTATATGGGCACGTCTCACTTTTTCCTTGGTAATGATTCCTTCAGTTCAAGTTTAATGTATTCGTTCTTGCTCTTAGCATTAGTGTTGCTTCTTTAGTATTGTCTATCCAACATTCTTCTTTTATGTTGTTCTTATGTTTCCTATATATACTTAATGTAGATTTCTGTTCTGCTTCCTTTCCCCCCCTTACTGTGTCCCACTCTTTGATCTTCGATATAATACTTTCCGTCTTTAAGTCTTTTATTTCTCTCAATGTCAAATTCATGTCGACCATATAAACCTTCAACCTCTTTATCCAAGTGGGTTTTCCTTTTTCATATTCCTCGGGAAAAATTTCTTTCATTCGTTCATTTCTGTTATCCTTTAATATATGTTTGGCAAATAGGATCTTAATTTTTCCATCTCTGGCTACTGTTGAAGTTGCTCCCACCTCAGATCTTAGTACACAATTTGCTGTATATGTCGGCACTTGTAGTATGCATCTATATACTTTATTTTCTATACGCTGGAGCTTTTCAAGTTCTTCTTTACTATAGTCAAGTATCTCAGCCCCATATAATGTTGCAGCAAGTCCGACTCCTTTCCAATATCCCTTCCCAACTAGTAACCTGTTACAGCTCCTTTCTGTGACACTATATGTCATGTTTGCCAGTTGTTTAGCTTTGTTCAGCTTCTCTTTTGTGTGTGTTTTAAAACAATTTTTCTTATTTTCTATTGTTATTTCTAGATACTTAAGTTTGCTGCATATTTTGATGTTGGCAATTGTGTCTGGCTGTTCTTGCTGGTTGTATATTAATATATTACTTTTCTCTTTGTTAATCTGTAAGCCACACTGTATTGCTAGGTTTTCTATAAGTTTAATGCTGTAGCTTGCCTCTTCTATTGTTCTTAAAAGTAGTAATCCAACATCTGCATAATATAATATTGGTATCTTAAACTTGTCATTTCTAAAGCCAATTTGTTCTTCTTCTAGTTTCTGTATAATTTCATAAGTCATTAGTAGAAAAAGTACAGTTGAGCCATTACATCCTTGTCTTACACCACTGGTTATGTGGATTGTTACCTGTTTCTCATTATTAATATGTAGGTGTGTCTTATCATTGCTGTATATTTGTGCTATAATGTTTATGAGACTTGGATCAATTTTATTTTTCATGAGTATCTTTATTAAGTTCTCTCTGTTAATTGAATCAAAAGCCTTTTTAAAATCCAGTGATGTTACTATAAGTGTGCCCCTGTTCTTAAACGTTTCAGAAATACAATATTTCAATATACATGTATAAATTGTCTGTGACTCTTCTTTCCTCTGTAAAGCCTGCTTGAAATCACTTCTTAGTCCACCTCCTCTAATATGTTCTTCAATATTTTGTCTTACAATACCCATGAATATTTTATATAATGCATTTGCTAGTGCTATTGGTCTTAAGTCTGCCACTGTTGGTTTGCATTTCTTGGGTATTAGTGTTGTGTTAGTCTCCTTCCAGCTTTCTGTGACATATTCTTCATTGATAATATTGTTAAGACATTCCATTAACTTGTTTACACATATTTCACTTGTATTCATTACCTTAAACAGATCTGGTTTCAATTTGTCTGCTCCTGATGCTTTACCTTTTTTTTTGTTCCTGTGAGCTGCCTCTTTACCTCTTCCTTTGTTATTTTCATTTTGCTTTTATCCATTGGTTGAGGTGTTAGTATGTTGCAGTGGTAGGCCACGTCTAAATGTTCTTTTAAAACTGATGGAAAGTTTAAGTCATTTGGTTCCCATCTTTCCCCTATAATCAAACTGAGTTTTCCTTCCTCTATTTCTTTCTCTAAAGATTGTTCATATGTTCTTCTACTATCTTCATTCCACACTTCTTCTATTGTGTTTTCTCTTTGTCTGTAGATTTTATTCCAGAAACAGGTTAATTCATTTGGCACATCTTCAGGTTCTATTGGCATTCGTGTCCCCATAAAGTATTATCTTCTTACTTTCCTTCAGGTTTTCTCCTTTGAGTCTTTTAATGTACTCCCATAGCTTTTTTGTCATATTTCGATCTCGTCTAATATCATCAGTTACTTTTTTTCCATGCTTCCAGATGGCATCTTTTGTCATATTTTTTTTACAATAATTTTCCATTCTCTGTATAATGTGTCATATTTTTTATATTCTTGAGAGGTATTTTGAAGCTTCCATTTTTCTTCATTATAGGTTCGTCTTATGTTCATTGCTTTCTTTATCTCTGTTGACATCCATATGGGCTCCACTTCCATTACTTTCCCTTGTACTGTTTTTCTCCAGATTTTTCTTTTCATGTGTTTTTCTGATATATTTTTTATTAAATTTTCATAGGCTTCAATGTCATTCATAGTGCTTCTTCTTAGTTCATTTTCTAGTTCTAATATATATTTCTCTAAAGTATCTTCAGTTATTTTCAAATATTGTATGTATACACATCCACGCACACACAGATGTATATATATAATATAGATTGATTATATAATACACACACACACACACACACATATATATATATATATATATGTAAATATATATACATATATATATATATATATATACATATATATTATATATATATATGTCTGTATATATATATATATATACATATATATATATATATATATATGTGTGTGAGTGTGTAAATATATACATATAAATGTGTGTATATATATATATATATATATATAAATATATATATATATATATATATATAGTGTAAATATAAAATTCATATATATATAATCCTCATCCAATAGTCGGGCTTATCACCAATTTAGGTTGATGAAACAGCTAAACCCTTTTGATTTTTTTGCAGTATTCTCCATTTCGATTAAACGTTGGTTTCTTTAAGAACAAGCAAAAACAAAACCGCCATTTTTCCCTCTCCGTTAAAAATTACTTTCAGTTCAATAATTCTACTCATACAGTATCAGTCTTTCAAATCATCCATGATTCTCTATTCCTCCGTTATCAACCATTCTCCTTTGAATTTATCTATTCTTCATTGCTAAAATAAATTAAACTATGAATAGGCAGAAAGAATGAACATGCGTGAAATCTACACTATATAATAAAGTGTCTCATTAACGCCTAGAAGGCAATTGCCTTTAATGTAAATATCATTAGAGAGCTGTGTCCTAAATGCGCATACACACACACACACACACACACACATATATATATATATATATATGTGTATAATATATGTATGTATATATGTGCATCTATATATATATATATATATATGTATGTATGTATACATATATATATATATATATACACTGTGTATATATAGTCCTCTTGATAGACCTCTTCTACCTCTGTGCCTGGAAGTCTGTCTCTCAAAGTCACCAACTATTTCTGAGAGTCATTCTTTTTATAACTCAGACGGTCCCATATTTTTTCTCTCTCTCTCTCTCTCTCTCTCTCTCTCTCTCTCTCTCTCTCTCTCTAAAAAATCCAAGTATTTCCTTGTATAAAAGCTTTATACGACTTAATTATCTCTTATGAATATACACTAACTAAATACCCCTTTCTTTTATTCAATTATTAACCAAAACTTTTAAACAAATTTCTTGTGACTTCGACGGACGTAGAATAAACCAAAACAACAAAATATCAGTTAATATTTTAGTAAATTTTTCTTCTTTATCTCATTAAAAATGTTTCGATTTTGCGCTAATATTTGCTTAGAAAAATCCTTTGAATGTGTATAAAAATGCAACGGTGAAAACGCTCAACATCGAACGCAGTTCAGCCATGGATTCTGCAGCAATTCTCCTAGCAACCACCAGTGGTTTGATTTTCATCTTTATGAAAGTTCTTAGACACGATTCCACATCACCAAAGAAGGTAAAGGCGTTGGAAGCTCTGGAAACCAACGGCAAATATGAATGGTTCGGAACGTTCTTCGGGGAAGATTCACCTGAAGCCGGAAAGAAGACATCGACTGGAAGAGTTTGCTGAATCCAAAGGTCGAAGATGGATGCGTCTCCGGAGGCTTCTTCCAGAACTTTTCTCCATCTAATCTGTTCAGCAATGTAACGGTTCGCGCCTCCATCCCACTGGTCGTCT
>NC_090752.1:74027536-74030036 GCF_036898095.1 Palaemon carinicauda
ATTGACTTTTTCAAAGTGATTTATACATCCGTTGTATCTCTCTCTCTCTCTCTCTCTCTCTCTCTCTCTCTCTCTCTCTCTGTAAATGAAAGTACAAAGAAATGGAAGAGAATTATTTTCGAAGGGTTGGAACATGGCCTCTGGGTTCAATCAAGGAATTGGCAGTTTCGTGTAGACATATTTTTGTATCAAAAATTGTTACTCTTTTTTAGAGTTAGGGACATCAAAATTCGTTGTTTCCAGCTCCCATGTGGTATGATTCTGTTTATTTCTGTCATGGAAAATTTTTAATATTTGATTGCCCACTACTTGTCTTGTTTATATTTTAATTTTTTGAAAAAAAAAATTACTTGGTATCTGTTAGTCAATATTTTTGTCTTTTGTTTTCTCTATCTTTTAGAATGATTTTAATAATTCAATATGCTCTTTTCAATGTTTAAACATTAGATGTTCTTTAAAAAATATGGATTTGTGGTAATGATTAATAATCATTTGAGTATTGTACTTATTCAATCAAATTTTCTCAGAATATTTTATACCCTTGGTTTTCTATTTTTTTATATATACTATTTTAATATTTTTTTCAGAACCAATTTTTTTAACATTAATTTTTATTCAGTCTAACGATTATAATTAATTTGATTTCCTAAAAAAAAACAATTCAAAGTCATAAAAGACTTAAAATTTTCTCTGATTTTTCATTTATTTGCTTTTATTTTACCTCGGGAAACATTTATTTAGACTTCGTTCGGCATAGTAAATCCAGACGGTTCATAGACTTCTCTCTCTCTCTCTCTCTCTCTCTCTCTCTCTCTCTCTCTCTCTCTCAAACACACACACACACACACACACACTGAATGACTTTCCATAGCCCAATTTCTTACGTAACATTCTCTCAAACTGACTTTCGTGTTTAGATACTGTATAATCAATTTTCATATCTCATTTTTTCATACCCTGATCCTTTAGATACTAACAGTTTATTTTTCGTATCTCATTTATTCTTACCCCAATTTTCTAGATACTAACCAATAATTTTTCGTATCCCATTTTTTCCATACCCCATTTCTTTAGATACTAACCAATTATTATTCATATCTTATTTATTCATACACAATTTTCTAGATACTAACCAATAATTTTTCGTTTCCCATTTTTTTTTCATACCCCATTTATTTAGATACTATACAATTACTCTTTATATCCCCTTTTGTCATACCCAAATTCGTTAGATACTAACCAATTATTTTTCATACCCTTTTTCATACGCCAATTCTTTAGATACTAAACAATTATTTTTCATATCCCCTTTTATCATACCCCAATTTTTTAGGTGCTAACTAATTATTTTTTTTATTCCCTTTTTCATACCCCAATTCTTTAGATACTAACCAATTATTTCTCACTTTCCCTTTTTCATACTCCATTTCTTTAGATACTAACCAATTACTTTTCGTATCCCCTCTTGTCATGCCTCAATTCTTTATATACTTACTAATTATTTTTTATATTCCCTTTTTCATACCCCAATTGTTTAAATACTAACTAATTATTGTTCATATCCAATTTTGTCATATCCCAATTCTGTAGATAATAACCAATTAGTTTTTATTTCTTATATTAATATGGTTAATTGTTCTCATTCTTTTATAAGTAGAAACTTTTTCATTCATTCTTCTGAGTTTATCGTGTAGAACCTGGAAGTTTTTATTCTTACATATAAAGATTTTTGTTGTTGTTGCTGTTGATTGAATTAATCTTTTTGTCTCCTTTCATTTTGCTCTGGTAAATGTATGAATAGATTCCAGTCATTATTATTGCTTGTCTCACATTATAACAGCTTTTCTTTGTATTTAAAAATTAAGAATAAAGGCGTTTAATAAGAGACTCGTGAAATCTACGTAAATTCAGCTGATGTTCCTCTGTGTATTTACAAACGTTTTCACTTATATTTTGTTAGCATGAACTACCAGACTTTGATTTAGGTTATCATTGCATTGAGTTTTTATTCCTAACTGATAGAACATACTCTCTACTCAAATATATATATATATATATATATATATATAAAAACTTCTCGAATATAAAGAAAATATTCGTAAAAGTAGAGTTGGAGTTTGCAGTATATTAAAATGTTTTATAACAATCATCCTTTTTTTACCAGTTGTCATTAGAAGAATTTTCTAATTATCCGTAATATGTGTGTACTCTAATTTAGTATTTTATTTTTAAGAAAAATATCAATTCTTTTTATTAGGTAGTAATTTGGCCAGGGCACCAGACAACCGTTGAGATACTACCACTAGAGAGTTATGGGAGTCTTTTGCCTGGCCAGACTGTACTACATTGGATCCTTCTCTCTGGTTACGGCTCATTTTCTATTTTACTACACACACATACACATACACACACACACAACGAATAGTCTGGCCTATTCTTTACACATTCTCATCTGTCCTCCTACACCTGACAACGCTGAGGTTACCAAACAATTCTTCTT
>NC_090752.1:74032536-74109550 GCF_036898095.1 Palaemon carinicauda
ATAAAACCCAGGAAGACTACAAAGAGAAGGTTGTCCCTATTGAGTTAAACAGATGCTGAGAGAGAGAGAGAGAGAGAGAGAGAGTGTGTGTGTGTGTGTGTGTGTGTGTTCTAGCAGTTGTTTCTCATAACACAAAATAGAACTTGTAAATTTTCGGAATTTCTTCTCGTACTTTAAAAAGCAAAATATTTCTTCTTACTCTGTAATTTATTGGTCTTTCGATCAGTACCATTTCAAAAAGACAAATATTTTGTTACCCTAAGAAAGAGATATGCATTATCAATGTGACAAAATAGTCTTAGGTAAGACAATAGTCCAGGAACTAGTAATGAAGGAATGTTATCCTCAAAACAATTTATTAAACCTTAATTTCATTTCAATAAAACATTAAACCTGATACATGAACATAAAACTTGAACCTTGAACTCAAGTGAGCACAAGCCTTAAAGCTTTTTCATTTTTGGAAATTTTTTCCCCTTTCCTATCTTCTTTGGTTTTTTTCCTGGTTCCACTTTAGCATAATTTTCTGGTTCAATATCCGCTGGATTTTCTACTTTTTCAAATCCAACTTCCTTCAATTCTTTCTTTTCTTCTTCCTCTTCCTGTTCGTCCAGACTATTGTCTCTTGCCGTCACTTTCTCCTCCTTGTCGTCTCCGATGATCTCTTCCTCTTGGTCTTCATCAGGATTGTCTTTGGCGCCACTGCCTTTCGGATCTTCTTGAGCACAGCAGAACACCTCTTCAGTCCCTGGAAAAGCAGGAGTCCCATCAACAAGACAACCAGTGGGATTGAGGCGCGAATCATTATATTGCTGAACAGATTAGAAGGAGAAAACATCTCGAAGAATCCTCTGGAGACGCTTTCATCTTCGGCCTTTGGATTCAGCCACCTCTCACAGTCGATGTCTTCCTTTCTGGCTTCAGGCGAATCCTTCCCGAAGAACATTCCGAACCAGTCATGTTGGCCGTTGGCTTCTAGAGCTTCCAACGCCTTTACCTTCTTTGATGATGTGGAATCGTGTCTCAGAACTTCCATAAAGATGAATATCAGACCACTGGTGGTTGCTAGGAGAATTGCTGCAGAATCCATGGCTGAAGTGCGTTGGATGTTGAGAGTAATCATCGTCGCCTTTTTATACTTGTTCAAAGGATTTTCTATGCATAAATTGGAGCAAAATCGAAATTTTCTTATGAGGTAAAGCATGAAAATGGAAAAAAGTTATTCGATATATTGTTTTATGATTAATCATACGTCTATCGGAATCTCAAGGAAAATCTTTTTAAAAATTATGGTAAATAAATAAATGAAGCTTTCAAACAAGGAAAAAGTTGGATTTCTTACTTAGAGAGAGAGAGAGAGAGAGAGAGAGAGAGAGAGATCCTCTGAAAATTAAAGAAAGGATAAGCGACTAGCTGAAATACTTTTTAACTTTCATAAAGAGAGAGAGACAGAAAGAGAGAGAGAGAGAGAGAGAGAGAGAGAGAGAGAGCGAGAGAGTGAGAGTAGAGGACTAGCTAAAAGAGTTGGTGATTTTCAGAAAGAGAGAGAGAGAGAGAGAGAGAGAGAGAGAGAGAGAGAGTGATTTTCAGAAAGAGAGAGAGAGAGAGAGAGAGAGAGAGAGAGAGTGATTTTCAGAAAGAGAGAGAGAGAGAGAGAGAGAGAGAGAGAGAGAGAGAATTGAGATTTTCCGAAAGTTAAAGAAAGATTAAGGGTCTAGCTGAAATTTGTCTTAACTTTCATAGAGAGAGAGAGAGAGAGAGAGAGAGAGAGAGAGAGAGAGAGAATTGAGATTCTCCGAAAGTTAAAGAAAGATTAAGGGTCCAGCTGAAATTTGTCTTAACTTTCATAGAGAGAGAGAGAGAGAGAGAGAGAGAGAGAGAGAGAGAGTGTGTATAGGACCGTCTTTGTTAAAGAAAGAATAGTAGACAATTGGCGAGGGTTGGTGACTTTGAGAGAGAGAGAGAGAGAGAGAGAGAGAGAGTGTGTGTGTGTGTGTGTGTCCCCCAACGGTCCTCTTAGAGCACAATAAATAAGTTGTTCAGTTTTCATAAGTTTCTTTGAAAGACCCACTAGGTATCTTTGATTTTTGGTCTTTCAATCAGTGTCTGTTCAAAAAGACAAATATGTTATTACCCTAGGTAAAAGGAAAGCAATACAGTCGGGGTACTAGTAATGAAATTATATCATCTTTAACACAATTTATTTAATTTTTATTTCCTTTTAATAAAACATTAAACCTGATACATAAGCATAAAACCTTGAACTTAAGTGGGCACAAGTCCTAAAGCCATTTTCCTTTTGGACATTTTTTCTTATCTTTGGTTTTCTTCCTGGTTCCACTTTTTCATAATTATCCCGTTCAATATCTGTAAGATATTCTCCTTTTTTAAATCTATCTTCATTTAATTCTTCCTTTTCTTCTTCCGCTTCCTGTTCGTCCGGACTATTGTCTCTCTCCGTTTGTTTCTCCTTTTTGTCGTCTCCGACTACCTCTCCCTCTTGATCTTCATCAGGATTGTCTTTGGCGCCTCTCCTTTTCCGGATCTTCTTGAGCACAGCAGAACACCTCTTCAGTCCCTGGACAACCAGGAGACCCATCAGCTAGACGACCAGTGGGATGGAGGCGCGAATCGTTACATTGCTGAACAGATTAGATGGAGAAAACATCTCTGAGAATCCTTCGGAGACTCTTCCATCTTCGGCCTTTGGATTCAGCCACCTCTCACAGTCGATGTCTTCCTTTCCGGCTCCAGGTAAATCTTTGCCATAGAACGTTCCGAACCAGTCATGTTGGCCGTTGGCTTCCAGAGCTTCCAACGCCTTTACCTTCTTTGATGATGTAGCATCGTGTCTCAGAACTTTCATAAAGATGAAAATCAAACCACTGGTGGTTGCTAGAAGAATAGCTGCAGAATCCATGGCCGAAGTGCGTTGGATAATGAGAGGACTCGCCGTCGCTTTTTTATACCCGTTCAAAGGATTCTCCTATGCACAAATTAGAGGAAAATCGAATTTTTTTTTTATGAAATAAGCATGAAAAAGGAAACAAATTATTATTTCATTTATTGTTTTATGATTTATCGTACGTCCATCGAAGTCTCAGGGAAATTTTTTCAAAAATTTCTGTTAAATAAATGAATGAAGCTTTCAGCCAAAGGAATTAGTTGGATTTCTTTCAGAGAGAGAGAGAGAGAGAGAGAGAGAGAGAGAGAGAGAGAGAGAGAGAGAGAGAGAGAGAGATTTTTTGGGAGTTCTAGAAAGAATAAGACTATTTGAAAGAGTTGATTACTTCGAGTGAAAGAGACATGCAGTTACAGGGGTCGCAGTGCAGGTCTACTCTCAAAGTACAATTTGATATATATATGTGTATATATATATGTATGTATTTATGTATGTATGTATGTATGTATATATATATATATATATATATATATATATATATATATATATATATATATATATGTATATATATATATATATATATATATATATATATATATATATATATATATATATATATATATATAAAAATGCTTTTGGGACACAGTTTCACTCTAATGCAATTTACATTAAAGACGAATTTCTTAGTGGTGTTATTGTGTTTCTTACAGGAATCCTTGTACTTTTTCAGCTTCAAGTTGTCAGGTGTGAGCCTTTGGTTAAGGAAACAAGGATTTTTCTTTTTTTACATAGTCTATTATGAGCAGAACTGTTTCGACCAAGTAATTAAAATTCTTTTTATATATGAGGTACTACAAAGATTGTGAATATTTTTATATAGTCTACAAAAATCAAAAAATTCTAAAAATTAACCAAATGCTTACACCTGAAAACTTAAAGAAACAGAAAATGTATGGTGGATTTTGGGTGGGCCAAAACGGGACAGTTCCCTTTGTCAAGTATCACTACTTACAAATACTACTTCTGTCATGTTTTACCTCAGCCGCGAATAATTGCTCCTGCATTCAAGTACCCATCAACCCGCCTATTCTCTCCCTACATTGTGTGTAGAACACCTGTTGTTGTTGTTGTAGATTGCGTGGCCATTCCGGCCCAGACACGGGCTCTTGCAATATTGCATCCGGTAAAAAAAGAACACCTGGTTGGCTCCTTGCATGTTTAACCTCTCTCTGTCTGGTAATCTATATTTCGTGATACTTTGTACAATTATCTATCAAACTGATTAGTCAATTAAATTAATTTAGGAAGTTCCCATAATTATTTTTTCCTTTAGTGTATCTAAAGCTCTAGTTGGATATAAAGCTATTTTTACCTCCGGCAACGAGGTTATGCGATCGAGTCGGTTTCCTATTTATTTGTCGGCGTGTCTAAGGACATTTGTTTGTGTCTGCGGACAGGATTGCATCAAAACTACTTAACGGATTTTGAAGAAATTTCACCTAAGATAAACCTTAGGTCATAGACGACCCCATTGAATTTAGGAGCTGATCGGGATCCGGATTCGTATTTTCCACCATTCTAAAGATAACGTCCAAACTACTTGACGGATTTTAACGAAATTTTTTCCAAAGATAGAACTTAGGTCATAAACGATCCTATTATATTTTATAGATGACCCCGATCAGATCTGGATCCTTATTCTAGATCCGGATTTTGCATTTTTCGCCATTTTAAAAATACGTCAAAACTACTCGACGGATTTTGACGAAATTTTCTCCACAGATAGATATAGGCCAAGGATGCAACCAATAAATTTTGGAGATGATCAGGATTACGTCAAAACTACTAAACATACTTTGACAAAATTTCTACCAGATACATTTCAAGTCATGGACGATCCCATTAAATTCTGGAGATGATCGGGATCTGGATTTTCATTTTTTGCCATTATAAAAATAACGTCAAAACTACTCAATGGATTCCGACGAATTTTTCACCACAGATAGATCTTAGGTCACGGACGACCACATTAAATATTGGAGAAGATCCGGATCGAGATTCTAGATTTGGGTTTGCATTTTATGCCATTTTAAAGATAACTTCGCTACTGTCTGACAGATTTTGTCGAAATTTTTACCACAGATAGATATTAGGTCATGAACGACCCCATTGAGTTTAGAGATGATCCGAACCAGATCCGAGTTTATATATTGATTTATTTATTTATTTATTTGTCGGTGAATCTGTGGGCAAGATTACGTCAAAACTACTTGATGGATTTTGACGCAATTTTCACCACAGATAGATATTAGGTCATGAACGACCCCTTTAAGTTTTAGATATGATCCGAACCAGATCCGAGTTTATTCATTTATTTATTTATGTATTTATTTGTCGGTGAATCCGTGGGCAAGATTACGTCAAAACTACTCGATGGATTTTGACGGAATTTTCACCACAGACAGATCTTAAGTCACAGACGACCCCCATTAAATTTGGGAGATGATCCCGATTTGTGTTTTTCGCTATTTTGAAGATGACATCAAAACTACAAGACAGATTTTGACAAACATTTCAACACAGATAGATCTTAGGTCATAGACGACCCCATTAAATTTTGGAAATGATCCAAATCCGGATTTGCATTTTCGGTCATTTTAAAGATAATGTCAAAACAAATTGGCGCATTTCGACGAAATTTCCACCACTTGAATCTTAGGCCATAGACAACTCCATTAACCTTTGGCGGAGGTCAGAAATCTCTGATTGTTCTTATTCATATTTTTTTTTTTTTTCAAGAGCTTTGGGACTAATCTGGACAAAATAGTTTCTTTGGTAGCTCCAACGACCTCTTCAGATGATTGATTTTATCATCGGTTTCAGAAGCTTTAAGAAAATATATGGAAATAGAATATGCAGCCAGACTTTAATGGTTCACTTCGGACATTAGCATTCCAGTTGTTATAACAATATCATCTGGTATTACTACAACAATATTCTAAACAAATATGTAAATTTTACTTTATACATCTTTCTAAAATTCCCGTCATTATGACTGGATTTTCTGGTAATCACGCAGCAAAATTCGTTGTAAATTCCAACACTTGACTTAAATCTACCTTTAGAGCAATACGATTTTAGAAACCAAAGAAATTGAATGGTAACAGAATAACTAGATCTGTTTTATGGGAAAATTGGGATCGGATTTAGGTAAATGGTATTCAAATTAGGATAATTATCTCTTAATCACTCTTATCAGGGAAGAATGAACAGAGCGAACATTATTAATTACGATTAAGAATTTACTTCAGTGACCACTGTTTCATAATGATTAATACCATCGATATTTCATTACAGCTTTAGGCATATGTGTAACTAAATATTTAACCTGCATAAATACTAATGAGATCAATGATTTATCCAGTATTCCTTACGCAGCATCATTATGCATAAATGATAAACCAGTTTAATAAATATTTATGGCTTTTTCATTAAAAATAATACAATCCTCTCTCTCTCTCTCTCTCTCTCTCTCTCTCTCTCTCTCTCTCTCTCTCTCTCTCTCTCTCTCTCTCTCTCTCTCTCTCTGAATAAGAGAGAAAAAGTTTCCAATGTTGGGATGGATTATCTAAGTAACAATTTTGAAATGTGAACAGTGATACGTATAGAGATAGAAATTAATATATGTATATATGTATGTATATATATATATATATATATATATATATATATATATATATATATATATATATATATATATATTTATATATATCATGAGTGTTTTGAGAAGGCTGATCACGTAAATAGACTGATAACAAGAAGAATGTGTAAGTTTATGAGGACGAAAGAAGAGAAGACACGGGAAGTGTAGGCTAGACGAGTCGAAGAGATGTAAGAATTAACTGGTTTTGATATTTGAGAAGCAAAGCATGAATCTGGGACTATGATTTATCTTTCAATCGTTGATTACATTTCTAAAGCATTTCCTTTATGCATCGACTCATTGAAGGACAAAATGAGGGACCCCTAGCATTGCAACTTCTCTCAAGTGACTCCTGTGCAGGTTTCTAGGTGAATTCGTTTTCAACAATTTATTTACATAAACAATTAATCTACATATACAATTTGTCTACAGCAATTTATCTACTGTAAAATCTTATCTATAACACTTTTAATAATATTTGCAAATTATGGAATACTATACCTCCCAAAACAGAGAGCTGTTAGTATTACACGAACACTTATAGTATCTTTTATAACCAAACTACCATTACATGACAATTTGGCTTTAAGATTTCCTTGTCGGTATTCCAAGTGAAAACTAGTCAACATTTTAGTACTCTGTGAAGGCCAAACAACAGCTCTTCAATATTTAGCATCGGAAAAAGGAAGAACGAAATTATTTATTGGATCCTGTTTATTCTTGAAGAATATGTAGAGAATGGAGGGAAGACACCGGAAGTGTGATAAATATCACAAATATAACTGGCATGCTCGTGTAACTACAGGGTGTTAAAAAAGTCTTACCGCAGTGAGCATAAGAGTTCATTACTCTCTTAAGCTGTTATTACACGGCAATATTTCAGTCAACCAGTGGCGTTTTCGTTGACTTTGGCTGACCAAAACGTATTTTTTTCGAACTCAACTTCACTAATCGTTTATAGGTTTAAAGGTCGCTCATTAATGGCAGGGGCAAGGAACAGTGACATTGCCCTAGCAAGCAGTACAACGCCCTAGAGACTGACCATATAGTATATAATCAGCGCCCAATCCCCTCTTCACCCAAGCTAAGACCAGGGAGGGCCAGGCAATAGCTGTTGATGACTCAGCAGAAAGACTTAAAGGCTCCTCCAAGGCCCCCAACCTTAGCTCACAAGGATGGTAAGGTTGTAGACACTAAAAGCACTAACGAGTCTGAGCGGGACTCGAACCCCCTTCTGGCAATCACCAGGCAGTGATGTTACCACTTAAGCCACAACAACCCAAAACGAAATCATAAAGTACTGGGCTTGGTGAATTTGAATATAGAAACCGTAAAAAAAAAGGTCAACTCGTCTATTAGAATGTGTGTTTATTTTCGATCAATCGTCGTCCGTCGGAGTCGTCGGGCTCGTTGGGATGCGATGGCAAAACAGTGAGTTATGCAGGGGAAGGTACTGGTAATTAAGGAGATATACGGGGTCAACCAGCTCTGTGGAAGCAGACTCGTCGTAGCTACAGCAAGAAGCACTCACATAGTGAAATAGCAATGGAGTTTGCTGCAGTATTATGGAAATATAAGGAATCGCTGCAAGTATGGGAGATTCATAGTATTCATTTTTTTAGCCATTATTAGATGAAGTTAAAAGGATTTAATTAGAATCTTAGATTATACAGCTATCAAAACATGATCATCACCGGTACTAGTCTGCGATGTTTATATGATCAGCTGATCTCACTGGCTGGTTGGTTCCTTCACTGCTTGACGAAAAAAATGCCCCCCGACCTTCAGACCGCGTAACTAAAACATACCAAGTGAGCACTGAAAATATGCGACCAAACGCCTTATACTATCGGAAAAAAGCTGTGTAATAGCGAATTTAGCGTTGTCACGCCACGCAATAGTCGGCTACCGTTCAAAATACTGCGGAGAAACTTTTGGAACACCCTTTACATTAGAGGAAGAAGTAATTGGCTCTGTTAATGAAAACAATCACACTATACATGCTGCAGAAATTTAGGCTACAGAAACTGTTATTGAAATACGGCAAAGGCTCAAAGTCTGAATAGGACGGTTCGTTCTATCCAGGAGTTCTCTTGCTTGAGGGTACACTCGGGCACACTATTCTATCTTATTTCTCTTCCTCTTGTTTTGTTAAAGTTTATATGGTTTGCATAGGAAATATTTATTTTAATGTTGCTGTTCTCGCAATATTTTTTTTCCTTATTTCCTTTCTTCACTGGGCTATTTTCCCTATTGGAGCCCCTAGGCTTATAGCATCCTGCTTTTCCAACTAAGGTTGTAGCTTGGCAAATAGGCTAATAATAATAATAATAATGATAATAATAATAATAATAATAAAGAACTAACCTTCCAGATGAATATACAAAATCTCTTAAAAGTAAGACATTCCAGATATATAATTCAGGTTATAGTAATTAGCGCATGCTTATTTTTGCTACTTAATGGAACCTTCAATTACTTACATAAAGTAATCAGTTGTTTACCGATAGTACAATCAGGACAGTTCCGTTTGTCTTTCACCAGCTGTTTAATTTGTGCTGTTCAAGAAAACTAACTTCAGTGCCACTGGTATTTGTGATACAACATAACAAATGGGAGGAAGGAAACCTCAAGTCAGATTCTTACAGAAAATAAAGATTCTAGAGCCAACCTGTGAAAATTCAGCCACAATAGATTTCGAAACGACAATGCAGAATGCGTTCCTTATTTCCAAACGTAAAACTCAAGGGGTGTTTTTACACCTCTGACAAACTATATTCCGTTCAATTCAGAGAAATGGTCTCTGAAGATTATACAAAACAAACCCTGAATTTGCTTTGAGACTTCGTTTGCTGTTAGCCATATTATTTGATCCAGTTGAAAAAATAACCGAAACACTTGAAGAAACATTATGCAAAAATTATGGGTTTTCTGATGAAGCACAGGCGGTAATATATTTTTTTGGGGACACCTGGATCGGCTGCCCTGGACAGAGAAATATGCGAAGGCAGCTTATCTTTGCTCATGATATATGGAAGGCTTATGAGGATGTGTACAATTCGCCAAAAACAAATAACATAGTAGAATGTTGGTATAGGACTTACCAGGTATAAGTTGCTACTAATCATCAAATATTGGGAAATTCATTGACTGTCTGAAGTAGAAGCAAAATTTTATTGCTCAATTAGAGCAATATTTTTGTGGCAGGGAGGCCCAAAAAAAAAAAAAAAAAAAAAACTCTACCATGATAACGCTAACCGTATAAAAAGACTGGTGGAAAATTTCAGAACTACAACTATGTAATTATATTTGTGGAATCGCACATAACCTTGCATTTTAATTTCCCTTTCAGTGTGTATATTATTTTGATTTGACAACAATCTTATTGTTTTATTTTATGAAATGAGGAATATATTCTTTAAATAATTGTAAAATAAGTATTATTATTATTATTATTATTATTATTATTATTATTATTAGCTCAGCTACAACCCTAGTTGGAAAAGCAAGATGGTATAAGCTCAAGGGCTCCAACAGGGAAAAATTTAAATAAGATATTTTAAAAACATTAAGAAAATTAAAACAGATATTTGATGTGATTTATAAACTATAAAAGGACTTATGTAAGCCTGTTTAACACAAAAACATTTGCTGCGAGGTTGAACTTTTGAAGTTCTACTGATTCAACTACTCGATTAGGAAGATCATTCCAAAACTTGGTCACAGCTGGAATAAAGCTTTTAGAGTACTGTATAGTATTGAGCCTCCTTATTATTATTGATATTATTATTATTACTTGCTAAGCTACAACCCTAGTTGGAAAAGCAGGATGCTATAAGCCTAGGGGCTCCAGCAGGGAAGATAGCCCAGTGAGGAAAGGAAAAAAGGAAAAATAAAATATTTTAAGAAGAGTAACGACATTGAAATAAATATCTCCTATATAAACTACATAAACTTTAACTAAACAAGAGAAATAGAAATTAGATAGAATAATGTGCCCATGTACACCCTCAGGCAAGAGAACTCTAACCCAAGACTAGAGAACAGTGGTTTGATTTTGGAGTGTCCTCCTAGAAGAGCTGCTTACCATAGCTAAAGTGTCGCCTCTACCCTTAGCCAGAGGAAGGTGGCCACTGAACAATTACAGTGCAGTTAGCCCTTGGGAGGAGGTGAATTGTTTAGTAATCTCAGTGTTGTCAGGTGTACGAGGACAGAGGAAAATATGTAAAGAATAGGCTAAGCTATTCGGTGTATGTTAGGCAAAGGGAAAATGAACCGTAACTAGAGAGAAGGATCCAATATAGTAATGTCTGGCCAGTCAAAAAACGCCATAACTCCCTAGTGATAGTATCTCAACGGGTGGCTGGTGCCCTGACCAACGTATTATCCATTACCATAATGGAGAGGGCCTGACAATTAGAATTAAGTGCATACCTAGTATTACGAACAGGATGGAACTATCCGGGGCAATCTGAATGTAAAGGATGTTATGATATTTATCCGTAAATAGTATAACTATTTATAACTGTTGTTAGCTTACGGGTGCTTTGTTGTCGTTAGCATTGTTTACTTTTGAACTGTTTTAGCCTTTACAGTTAGTGAGATTTAATATTCATAACAGATAGCCTTAAATATTTTTTCAACGCCGATGATGTAACGGTTGTAACCTATTGTCTCTGAAATAAAATGTAATGGCACAAATTCATATTTGTATAACTTTGTAGATGAATTGTTGTAGGCAAATTCACCAGATACCCTTGGGCAAGCCTGGGGCTTGAAACGACTAGGAAATCCTCCTCCTATAACAAGTCAGCCAGCAGGCATTAAGGACTATAATTCACGGACACCGTGACGTCACTTGTTTATGGAATCCATGAGAACTACCCGGGCAAAGTTTTCGTTTGCTGTTTGTATCAAGAATTTACATTACAACGTTTTATATCTCCATAAACTTTTCCTTCTTTATTGGTTTACGTGACACGTCAAGGATAAATCAGATTTTTATTTATTAGATATAATGAGCATTAATAAAGAGTGAAATTACCATAAAGGAATCTATGTTCTCTACAGACCGCGCGAAATTTATCAGGGGAAATGTTACATTCATTTTATTTTAAGTTATTATTATTATTATTATTATTATTATTATTATTATTATTATTATTATCTTTATTATTATTATTATTATTATTATTCGACCAAACTAAAGTATATACATAAAGTATTGCTATTCAATGCAGATGTGTAATTATGTGTAGCCACACATATTATAGATATTAGATTAAAGCAGTTTTCTTAAAATCACAATATTTTCCAAAAAAATCACGCCGTGGTTGAGCATTTTTGCTCCCTTAATAAACTAGAATAATTTTGTCTCCTTTTCAAAGTAACTGAAACTAATTATCTAATTGATATACATATAAATTAGGTCTAGCTTATAAAAGTGAATGAGATATATTTAAACCTGAGCGAACAGCAGAACTGAGCAATATAATCATCAAGATAAACTGCAAACTCGCTGGAAACAATCATCAGATTTTTTGTTTCAAGAATTATTTGTTTGGTATTAGGAATTCTACATAAGTGGAGGAATATTTAGATAAGAGTGATAAGATAAATATTTAGATAAAAAAAAAATTTAATGTACTAAAACGAAAACTTTAGAATTTTAGAAAGGTATAATTTTTTATCTACTACATACTAACACATTAAATCAACAATTAATCAGATATATCATACAGGCGAATGGCCCTCGTTGCCATCAAAATAAAATCAGCTTAGCGCTAAATATACTTCACTTCATCAGGAACTTTCCAATCAAAGTTCTTGAGAAGTGAAGCTGTTTTTCTAAAATATTCCAATATTTAAGGATGAACTGTCTTTAACGACTTATTAAAGCACGTTAAGAATCGATTAGAAAAATATCAACTCCCAACTTGATAAACACCGTCAGGATGATTAAGTTTATGATGTCGTGCATCAACTTACCTCTTTAGAAAGACAATATACTTTATAACTTCTACAATGTCAGTTTCCTCGAAGTTCGACTTGTTAACAACGATATAACTAATTCAATTAATAATCATTTTTATATAAAAATTAAATGATTGAAGTATAACTATCTGCTTTTGTCTATCTAATCACGACTTGAGAGATATAAACACGATTCATGAATATGGGTATAGGCCTAAAGGGTAAGACCTCACTTCTTTGCAAGACCGTGAGGATATAGATTGACTGACGTGTCTTTCTAGACAAGGACATCATCTTGGAAGTAGATGAGCAGCTGTATACGTGCTAGGCGGAACAAGAGCAAGCCACTCTTTTAAGCTTTTCCTTTAGCAAGTGGTGGCCTATTGGAAACACCCCTGCCTGGCGATATGCCAGACTGCAAATCGAGTCCTGCTTAATCTGGAAAGTTTCTTGAGGTGCCTGCAACTTCACCATCCCTGATCGCTAAGGATGGGTGGTTTGGGTGAGCTTGTAGGGTATAGGTCTACCTGCCGAAGCACCAACGGCCATTACCTGGCCCTCCCTGGTCCTAGCTAGGGTCAAGAAGAGCCTTGGGCGCTCATCATATGTATTTATATCTATAGATACATATGATGAGCCATTCATGAGCAACCTTTAAATCTTAAACCAGTAAGGGACAGTTCCTCTTGTAATAAAGCGGGATGCCCAGCTACCGATCCCAATAAGACTTGTCTAAGCGTCAAAAGTAAAAAAAGCAGTGAATCATGAAGGAACCTCTCAATACAGATTCACGACCGATATTTTATCTATGCTTGTGATAAAAAATATAACCTTTATAAGGATTTTATTTTATGTTTACTTCAAATTCAGTATTACAGTGAAAATACTTGTTATAAGCTACTAATATAACAAAATAAATTAGCCCTTTTGGCTCTTTAACAACTCCATGTACAAACATCACACCTGATTTCTTCTATGCATCAGAAATGCCTCTCCCTTCATCCTACCTCTGAAAATAGCCAAACCATTTCTCATCACAGGACAATTCAACCCGACATGTACTTTTAAAGCTGTGCGTACCGGAAGTCCCAGAAAATGTTAAAAGTTGAAATTATGAAGCAGCGTTCAGAACAGCGACCAGGTAAATTCTATTTTGATACCGTCTGCATAAACAAAAATCCGGATATTGGCGACCAGTTCTATGGTTTCTGCCGGGAAATTTTGATGTCATTTGCGACAACGAGAAAGGGGAGCTTATTGCCAAATGTCATTTCGCCTGGAAGGTCAGGCAAGCTGGAACTGTTGGCCTTGATTGGATCGCCCGTTTTTGGAAATGGTCTTTGCCAGGGCCATTTCCAGCTGAGCAGAAGGACGAAGAACGCCTTCGAAAGGAACGGAACAGAGCCAATGTAGTTATCGCGTAAGAAATCTGTAATCGTTCACATTTTCATATAGTTTTCAGTAACGGCGTACATACTGATTTCATTCGTTATTTATTCTGTGAATTTTTATTGACTGAAATATAATTGTGTTATTAATTTTCCAGTTGTTTGCTTTCATTCATATTCATAAATTCTTGAATAGCACATTACTCTGTTTTCATTTTTTTCACTGTATATATTATATCCTTTACAAACAAATCGTTCCTATCTGGCAACTAACATAAAGTGTTAAGGTTTGCGATTGATGGAATAATTTCATCCCTCTCTCTCTCTCAATCAATTTATATCTTATAAAAATCAATATGTAATAATAGATGAGAAATTCTCAGAAATGCGGTTATTCTTCAACCACTGACTGACAGAATATTTCACATAAGTAAATCATCTCAATAATCCCATGAATAAATATCGAAAGCCACCAACAATGTAATGAATAAGAACAGATCAAAACGAAAATCATCCATATGTTCATTATAATTCAGTTGCGTCAGTTAATTTCTTAACAAAATGCACTGCTTACACTGGGGAAATGTCACTCATTATCTCAAGGAGTGTTTGTCATTTCAAAATTTTGGGATGTCATGTACTGATTAAAAGATTTGCTACACCGTTAAAGATTTGCCATAAAATACGGTAAAATTCCTGGAATAAAAGTTGCCCAGCATTTACCGTTTTAAAAACCGGATATATTGAGTTTAAAGAGTGATATTACGGTGACCAATCCGTAAAAGATAATAACAAAGTAAGGTAAAATTACGGTCGTCTTTATTTTACTGAAATACTGCTTAAAACGGTATATTTATACGGAGGATTTCCGATTGAAATTAAGGTTTATTTTAACAGTGTATACATAAGTAATAAAGTGACAAATAGAAGATTTTCTAGTATTTGCAATTTCAAAATGTTTAATAATATTGATCAGATGTTATAGAACCTGATGCCTAAGAAGAAAACAGTTTTAGATAAAAGAAAAAAGGTACCAAATAGAGAGCAAAATGTTTTTACGTGGCATCCCTGGATGTAAGGAGCAGTTTCCAGTGGAAAACTACTTAACCTTAATAAAAATCCCGAGCCAAGGATCGTGATTTTGGTGTACGGCGTCTTCACTTTAATTTGAATCTCGGGTCATGTAACACGGACCCACAGTGAGGTCATTCATTTTTCATCTTTAATGCTGCATCATGAAAGCCTGATTTAGTGGGTAGGGTCATGCACAAAGTGGACCATGAAAACATGATTTATTGTACCACGTATTCAGTGAATAATAACGGTTATCAAATTAAAAACAATTATTTCTTTCGCAAACTTAATTAGTAGGTCACAAGATATCAAAATTATTAAATATATCTTATTGAATTATACAAGAAAATCAAATGGATATTAATTACTTTCATTATTTCATATACACGACTCATATGAAACTTAGAAATATCCCAACATGTAGCCTACAGTAACACACCATAACCTCGATTATCCACATCCAGTTTACTTTACGAACCTCTTCCTGCATTTCATTCATATATGAACGCAGTATATATCGACATTCAAGTCGAAGTTAGATAGTAATAATAAATAAGAATCTCTTGTTGCTTAAAACTACTTCCTCACAACGTCTGTGTATAACAATGAGGTTAGAGGCTGTGACGCAGTTAATCGGTTTAAAAAACATTAATAGTAAAAATAAGATAAGTTGGATTCAGGAGTACTAAATAGTTGAAAAAATCTATAACAACGAAAGCTCATGTAATTTTGATATGACTCTAAACTTTGTGAATTGATAATATACGCTATGTTATTTTTGTGTATTCTGCCCGATGATTCCAGCTATTATTAATTCAAATTGGAAAAGAGAAACATCTGATCTCCATTTCCTCCAGTGAATCGATGTAATGTTGATAGACATGGCTATGGAATAATCAAAAGTGGAATATATTTTTGAAGCCGTATTTAATGAAAGGCGCAAATTGAATGTAGAACTTGGAAAAAAAAATTACGATGCGGCATTCTGTACCTCGGTCAGGTAAATTCTATTTTGATAGCGTCCGCAAAACCAAAACATCCGGAAATTGGTGACCATTTGTATGGTTTCTGTCGGGGTAATTTAATGTCATTTGCGACGATGAGAAAACGGAACTTATGGGAAATGGCATTCTATATGCAAAATAACGAAAAAAAAAGAAAATGAAAAAAAAAAAGGCCCAATTTTAAAACTCCTATTTGAAAACGGTCTTCGACGGGGCCATTTCCAACAGATCCGAGGAATGAGGAAAACGTCCCTGGAATAGGCAACCGGGGCAAGGCAATCACATACGTTTTCGGCAATCGCATGCAGTCCCGATAATCACATACATTTCCATACAGCTCGACTGGCATTACCGAGTTATCTATCTGGGTGTTTTATTTTCATTTCTTTTATTGTAAGTCGATTGCTTTCATCGAATATTTCTCTTTCATTTGGTTCTCGAATTTGGTCCAGTTATGAACTTGACTGCACATTTTCATTTATACGCATTCACTTCTCTGTCTATCTTAATATAATCTTTGATCAGAATATTATGCAATTGAATTTATTTTTATATTTCCTATTTACCACTGCATGTATAATTAACCCACGAGACCTAAATTATAATCTTCCAATAACTACCGGTCTATCCTTTTAACTTTACTGAGGCATTCTTAAGCTTTAATATTTCTTAACACTCTCACCAGTTCCTGCAACTTCTCTTCGCAATAACTAATCCCACTATCGAACTTTCAATAATTCAACCCCTTTTCTTTCGGCACAAAACACGCACAAATATGTATTCTGTATATATAGACAGAAAGATATATGAATAGATAGATACATTTAGATATGCATATGCAACTACTAACAGAAAAAAGTCAGAAGTTAGGATCAAGCCTCATCAAATTTATAAGCATACATCTTCGGGATTCATTTGTGATTTTATAGTCATATATGTATATATGTATGTATGTATGTATATATGCAATATTACCTAAATTTAAATGAGAGTACCTTCATAATATATATATATATATATATATATATATATATATATATATATATATATATGTGTGTGTGTGTGTGTGTGTGTGTGTGTGTGTGTGTGTGTGTGTGTGTAGAAGACCGTTCATGCTGTAAATAATAATTATCATTATAATTAAAAGGAAAGAGATGATCCAGTCGATTGAGTTAAACTCGACTCACAGAGCTGGCCATGTAAGTAACAGTAATATATATGCACATTTATATAAATATATATACACATCGTATGTACATACATACATACATACATACATACATACATACATACATACATATATATATATATATATATATATATATATATATATAATATATATATATATATATATATATACACACACATATATATATATATATATATATATATATATATATATATATATATATATATATAGAAAACCACTTACACTATAAATGATAATTGTCATTATGATTAAAAGGAAATAGATTAACCAGCCCAATGAGTTGAGCTCGACTCTTATATAGCTGGCCATGTAAATAACAGTAATATATATATGTATATTCACTTGTATAGAAATATATATGTATATATATATATATATATATATATATTTATTTATTTATATATATATGTATACTATATACATATGCAGTATATAAATGTGTATATATATATATATATATATATATATATATATATATATATATATATATATATATATATATATAGTTAAGAACAAAACTGATATATTTCCGAGATTAAGGGACTGACGAACATTCTTGTGAAAAACCAGAAGGATTAAATTCCATTGGTCTGAACACAGGGGGGATTAAACTCAAGGCCGACCTCGGTTACTCAACTTATCATGTCCCGATGTTAGTAAATGCTACAACACATAAAGGAAGCGACTAAACGTACATTAACTTGCCACTCATGAAAACCAAAGTTCTTATACAGACATATCACTACTACTACAACTATTAATCATAATAATATTATTGCGGTTGCTTATGTAGTAACGTCCCTGACTGGTGATCGCCAGACTGGGGTTCGAGTCCCACTCAAATTTTTTAGTTCATTTAGTCGCTGCAACCTAACCATCTTTGTGAGCTAAGGATGGAGGGTTTGGGGGAGCAAATAGGTCTAACTGCCAAATCATCAGCCTGACCCTTCACGGTCCTAGCTTGGGTGGAGAGGGGCTTGGGCGCTGATTAGATGTATATAGGGCATTGTCTGGCTTGATAGAGTAATTTTGCTGTCCATTGCCTCTGCCATTGTTGAGTAGCTCTTAAAGGAAACAAGAAAAATGAAATATTTTAAGAACAGCAATGACACTAAAATAAAGATTTCCTTTATAAACTATAAAATTCCAACAAAACAAGAGGAAGAGAAAGAAGACAGAAAAACCTGGCTGATTGCACCCTCAAGCAAGAGAGCTCTAACCCAAGACAGTGGAAGGTCATGGTACAGAGGCTATGGCACTACCCAAGACTAGAGAACAATTGTTTGATTTTGAAGTGTCCTTCTAGAAGAGCTGCTTACCATAGCTATAGAGTCTCTTCTACACTTATCAAGAGGAAAGTAGCCACTGAACAATTAAAGTGCAGCATTTAACCCCTTGGGTAAAGAAGAATTGTTTGGTAATATCAGTGTGGTGAGGTGTATGAGGATAGGAGTATCTGTAAAGAATAGGCCAGATTATTCGGTGTATGTGTAGGCAAAGAGGAAGCGAACCGTAACCAGAGAGAAAGATCCAATGTAATACTGTCTGGCAGGTCAAAGGTCCCAGTAACTCTCTAGCGCAAGTATCTGTGGGATTCGTCAGTCCATTTCATTAGTACTTTCAGGTTAGTAAAAGCTTGAGCGTGTTGCAAAGACTTTAGCCAATTTTGTCGCGTCTAAGAAAAATACTCCTATAAAATCCAGAAATACTACGAAGAGAACAAGTGTCCCTATTGAGTTTAACAACGCTTTGAAGACCTGCAATTCCCACTGATGAGAGAGAGAGAGAGAGAGAGAGAGAGAGAGAGAGAGAGAGAGAGAGAGAGAGAGAGAGAGAGAGAGTTCTAGCAGCTGTTTCTCATAACAAAATAAAGAATTTATAAATTTTCGGAATTTCGACTGGCCCTTTAAATTTCTTTAGGAGACGCATTAGTTATTTTATCTTACTCTTTTAATTTATTGATCTTCCAATCAGAAGCTGTTCAGAGACAGATCTTTGTTACCCAAAGATGAAAATGTTCATTATCAATTTGACATAATATATTCTAATGCTTGACAACAATAGTAAAGGAATTAGTAATAACAAAATAATAAATTAAAGAATATTTATTAAACCTAAATTTCCTATCAATAAAACATTAAACCCGTTACATAAACATAAAACTTCAACCTTGAACTTCAGGGAGCACAAGCCCTAAAGCCATTTCCCTTTTGGACATTTTTTCTCCTTTCCTATCTTCTTTGATCTTCTTCCTGGCTCCACATCTGCAAAAATATCTAGTTTTATCTCCTCATTACTTTCTCCTTTTTCAAATCCATCTTCCTTCAATTCTTTCTTTTCTTCTTCCTCTTCCTGTTCGACCAGACTATTGTCTCTCGCCGTCACTTTCTCCTCCTTTTCGTCTCCGACGATCTCTTCCTCTTGGTCTTCATCAGGATAGTCTTTGGCGCCTCTCTTTTTCTGGATCTTCTTGAGCACAGCAGAACACCTCTTCAGTCCCTGGAAAAGCAGGAGACCCATCAGCAAGACGACCAGTGGGATGGAGGCGCGAACCGTTACATTGCTGAACAGATTAGATGGAGAAAAGTTCTGGAAGAATCCTCCGGAGACGCTTCCATCTTCGGCCTTCGGATTCAGCCAACTCTTACAGTCGATGTCTTTCTTTCCGGCTTCAGGTGAATCTTCCGCGAAGAACGTTCCCAACCAGTCATATTGGCCGTTGACTTCCAGAGCTTCCAACGCTTTTACCTTCTTTGGTGATGTGGAATCGTGTCTAAGAATTTTCATAAAGATGAAAATCAAACCACTGGTGGTTGCCAGGAGAATTGCTGCAGAATCCATGGCTGAACTGGGTTGGATGTTGAGAGGACTTACCGTCGCCTTTTTATGCACATTCAAAGGATTTTTCTAAGCAAATATTAGCGCAAAATCAAATTTTTTTTAATGAGATAAAGAAGAAAAATTGACTGATATATGAACTGATATTTTGTTGTTTTGGTTTATTTTACGTCCGTCGAAGTCACAAGAAATTTGTTTAAAGGTTTTGGTAAATAATTGTTTGAAACAAAGGGATATTTATTTAGTGTATATTCATAAGATATATTTAAGTAGTATAAAGCTTTTATATAAGGAGATACTTGGATTTCTTAGAGAGAGAGAGAGAGAGAGAGAGAGAGAGAGAGAGATTTTTCACCCTACGTCATTCCAATCAAATGAATGTCACCACATTAAATACGGCTTTCGAACATGAGTAGAGAGAGAAGAGAGAGAGAGAGAGAGAGAGAGAGAGAGAGAGAGAGAGAGAGAGAGAGAGAGAGAGAGAGACAGACAGACAGAGAGAGAGAGAGAGAGAGAGAGAGAGAGATTCTCCAAACGAATTAAATAAATGTCACTACATTATATACTGCTATTAAATAGGAGTTGACAGCACAAGCAGAGAGAGAGAGAGAGAGAGAGAGAGAGAGAGAGAGAGAGAGAGATTCTCCAAATGTCATTCGAAGTAAAAAAATGTTACCACATTATATACTTCTTTTGAACAGTAGTTGACAGCACTAGCAGAGAGAGAGAGAGAGAGAGAGAGAGAGAGAGAGAGAGAGAGAGAGAGAGAGAGAGAGAGATAGAGAGAGATTCTACCTACGTCATTCAAATCGAATAAATGTCACCACATTATATACTGCTAATGGATAGGAGTAGACAGCGTAAGCAGAGAGAGAGAGAGAGAGAGAGAGAGAGAGAGAGAGAGAGAGAGAGAGAGAGAGAGAGAGAGAGAGTGTTATAGCAGCGGTTTCTCAAAACAAAATAAAGAATTTATCAATTTTCGGAATTTCGAATGGCCCTTTAAATTTCTTTAGGAGACGCATTAGTTATTTTATCTTACTCTTTTAATTCATTGATCTTCCAATCAGAAGCTGTTCAGAGACAGATCTTTGTTACCCAAAGATGAAAATGTTCATTATCAATTTGACATAATATATTCTAATGCTTGACAACAATAGTAAAGGAACTAGTAATAACAAAATAATAAATTAAAGAATATTTATTAAACCTCAATTTCCTATCAATAAAACATTAAACCCGTTACATAAACATAAAACTTCAACCTTGAACTTCAGGGGGCACAAGCCCTAAAGCCATTTCCCTTTTGGACATTTTTTCCCCTTTCTTATCTTCTTTGATCTTCTTCCTGGCTCCACATCTGCAAAATTATCTAGTTTTATCTCCGCATTACTTTCTCCTTTTTCAAATCCATCTTCCTTCAATTCTTTCTTTTCTTCTTCCTCTTCCTGTTCGTCCAGAGTATTGTCTCTCGCCGTCACTTTCTCCTCCTTGTCGTCTCCGACGATCTCTTCCTCTTGGTCTTCATCAGGATTGTCTTTGGCGCCTCTCTCTTTCCGGATCTTCTTGAGCACAGCAGAACACCTCTTCAGTCCCTGGAAAACCAGGAGACCCATCAGCAAGACGACCAGTGGGATGGAAGCGCGAACCGTTACATTGCTGAACAGATTAGATGGAGAAAAGTTCTGAAAGAAGCCTCCGGAGACGCTTCCATCTTCGGCCTTTGGATTCAGCCAACTCTTCCAGTCGATGTCTTTCTTTCCGGCTTCAGGTGAATCTTTCCCGAAGAACGTTCCGAACCAGTCATGTAGGCCGTTGGTTTCCAGAGCTTCCAACGCCTTTACCTTCTGTGGTGATGTGGAATCGTGTCTCAGAACTTTCATAAAGATGAAAATCAAACCACTGGTGGTTGCTAGGAGAATTGCTGCAGAATCCATGGCTGAACTTCGTTGGATGTTGAGCGTTTTCACCGTCGCCTTTTTATACACATTCAAAGGATTTTTCTAAGCAAATATTAGCGCAAAATCGAAATTCTTTTAATGAGATAAAGAAGAAAAATTGACTAATATATGAACTGATATTTTGTTGTTTTGGTTTATTTTACGTCCATCGAAGTCACAAGAAATTTGTTTAAAAGTTTCGGTAAATAATTGAATGAAAGAAAGGGATATTTTGTTAGTGTATATTCATAAGAGATAATTAAGTCGTACAAAGCTTTTATACAAGGAAATACTTGGATTTCTTAGAGAGAGAGAGATAGAGAGAGAGAGAGAGAGAGAGAGAGAGAGAGAGAGAGAGAGAGAGAGAGAGAGAGAGAGAGAGATTATGGGACCGTCTGAGTTATAAAAAGAATAAGACTCTCGGTAATGGTTGGTGACTTTGAGAGACAGACTTCCAGGCACAGAGGTAGAAGAGGTCTATCAAGAGGACTATATATGTACAGTATATATATACATATAAATATATATATATATATATATATACTGTATATATATATATATATATATATATATATATATATATATATATATATATACATGTATACATACATATATACAATTTTATATATATGTATATATATATATATATATATATATATATATATATATATATATACATATATAGATGCACATGTATACTTACATATATATGTACATATATATTATACACACACACATATATATATGTGTGTGTGTATACGCATTTAGGACACAGCTGCTCTCTCATGATATTCACATTAAAGGCAATTGCCTTCGTGGCGTCAATGAGACACTTTTATTTGGTAGTGTAGATTTTCAAGCTTGTTCAGTCTTTCTGTCTATTCATAGTTTAATTTATTTTTAGCAATGAAGAATAGATAAATTCAAAGGAGAATGGTTGATAACGGAGGAATAGAGAATCATGGATGATTTGAAAGACTGATATTGTATAAGTAGAATTATTGAAATGAAAGTAATTGTTAACGGAGAGGGAAAAATAGCGGTTTTGTCTTTGCTTGTTCTTAAAGACACCAACGCTTAATCGAAATGGAGAATACTGCCAAAAAATCAAAAAGGTTTAGCTGTTTCATCAACCTAGATTGGTGATAAGCCCGACTTTTGGATGAGGATTATATACAGTATATATGAATTTCATATTTACGTTATATATATATATATATATATATATATATATATATATATATATATATATATATATATATATATATATATATTATATATAATCTATCTATATTATATATATACATCTGTGTGTGCGTGTATGTGTATACATACAATATATGAAAATAACTGAAGATACTTTAGAGAAATATATATTAGAACTAGAAAATGAACTAAGAAGAAGCATTGTGAATGACATTGAAGCCTATGAAAATCTAATAAAAACATATATCAGAAAAACATATGAAAAGAAAAATTTGTAGAAAAACAGTACAAGGGAAAGTAATGGAAGTGGAGCCCATATGGATGTCAACAGAGATAAAAAAAGCAATAAGCATAAGACGAACCTATAATAAAGAAAACAGGAAGCTTCAAAATACATCTCAAGAATATAGAAAATATGACACACTATACAGAGAACGGAAAATTATTGTGAAAAACATGATAAAAGATGATATTAGACGAGATCGAAATATGACAAAAAAGCTATGGGAGCACATTAAAAGACTCAAAGGAGAAAACCTGAAGGAAAGTAAGAAGATAATACTTTATGGGAACACTGGAATGCCAATAGAACCTGAAGGTGTCCCAAATAAATTAACCTGTTTCTGGAATACAATCTACAGACAAAGAGACAACACAATAGAAGAAGTTTGGAATGAAGATAGTAGAAGAACATATGAACAATCTTTAGAGAAAGAAATAGAGGAAGGAAAACTCAGTTTAATAATAGGGGAAATATGGGAACTAAATGACTTAAACTTTCCATCAGTTTTAAGATAACATTTAGACATGGCCTACCACTGCAACATACTAACACCTCAACCAATGGATAAAAGCAAAATAGAAATAACAAAGGAAGAGGTAAAGAGGCAGCTCACAAGAACAAAAAAGGTAAAGCATCAGGACCAGACAAATTGAAACCAGATCTGTTTAAGGTAATGAGTACAAGTGAAATATGTGTAAACAAGTTAATGGAATGTCTTAATAATATTATCAATGAAGAATATGTCACAGAAAGCTGGAAGGAGACTAACACAACACTAATACCCAAGAAATGCAAACCAACAGTGGCAGACTTAAGACCAATAGCACTAGCAAATGCATCATATAAAATATTCATGTGTATTGTAAGACAATAGATTGAAGAACATATTAGAGGAGGTGGACTAAGAAGTGATTTGCAAGCAGGCTTTACAGAGGAAAGAAGAGTCAGACAATTTGTATATATATTGAAATATTGTATTTCTGAAACGTTTAAGAACAGGTACACACTTATAGTAACATCACTTGATTTTAAAAAGGCTTTTGATTCAATTAACAGAGAGAACTTAATAAAGATACTCATGAAAAATAAAATTGATTCAAGTCTCATAAACATTATAGCACAAATATACAGCAATGATAAGACACACCTACATATTAATAATGAGAAACAGGCAACAATCCACATAACCAATGGTGTAAGACAAGGATGTAATGGCTCAACTGTACTTTTTCTACAAATGACTTATGAAATTATACAGAAACTAGAAGAAGAACAAATTGGCTTTAGAAATGACAAGTTTAAGATACCAATATTATATTATGCAGATGTTGGATTACTACTTTCAAGAACAATAGAAGAGGCAAGCTACAGGATTAAACTTATAGGAAACCTAGCAATACAGTGTGACTTACAGATACGAAAGAGAAAAGTAATATTTTAATATACAACCAGCAAGAACAGTCAGACGCAATTGCCAACATCAAAATATGCAGCAAACTTAAGTATCTAGGAATAATAATAGAAAATAAGAAAAATTGTTTTAAAACACAAAAAAGAGAAGCTGTACAAAGCTAAACAACTGGCAAACATGACATATAGTGTCACAGAAAGGAGCTGTAACAGGTTACTAGTTGGGAAGGGATATTGGAGAGGAGTCGGACTTGCTGCAACATTATATGGGGCTGAGATACTTGACTATAGTAAAGAAGAACTTGAAAAGCTCCAGCGTATAGAAAATAAAGTATATAGATGCATACTACAAGTGCCGACATACAGCAAATTGTGTACTAAGATCTGAGGTAGGAGCAACTTCAACAGTAGCCAGAGATGGAAAAATTAAGATCCTATTTGCCAAACATATATTAAAGGATAACAGAAATGAACTAATGAAAGAAATTTTTCTCGAGGAATATGAAAAAGGAAAAACCACTTGGATAAAGAGGTTGAAGGTTTATATGGACGTCATGAATAAGACATTGAGAGAAATAAAAGATTTAAAGACGGAAAGTATTATATCGAAGATCAAAGAGTGGGACACAGCAAGGTGGAGAAGGTAAGCAGAACAGAAATCTACATTAAGCATATATAGGAAACATAAGAACAACATAAAAGAAGAAGGTTGGATAGACAATACTAAAGAAGCAACACTAATGCTAAGAGCAAGAACGAATACATTAAACTTGAACTGGAGGAATCATTACCAAGGAAAAAGTGAGACGTGCCCATATAATGTCTGTGATAAAGAATCATTAGAACATTCTATATTAAAGTGTAAAGGCTATGACAACATAAGACACAGGTTCAACTTTCCAACGAAAACCAGAGTGAAAGCAAAGAAAAATTATTAGCACAAATTATGCTTTTTAATGGCAACAATAATAATGAAATACAAGAAAAGAAAAACTACATTAACAAAATCTTGGAAGACAAGATACAAGAAAATTAAAGAGCGCGACTAAACAAAACAAGATGTGGGAGCCGATGCGAAGGCTTATCCAAAACCCATTACTGGACTGGACTGGACTGATATGTATACACGCATATATATATATATATATATATATATATATATATATATATATATATATATATTTATATATATAATATATATATATATATATATATATATATATACTGCGCATATACTATATATATATATATATATATATTATATATATATATATATATATATATATATATATATATATGCAAGGTCTATAGACTATAGACCTTGTATATATGTACATATACATACTGTATATGTACCGGTATATATAATATCTATCTAACTGGATGTTCCTCTCTCTAGAAAACAGTCACCTTTAAGTTTACAAATGAGTTATTTAGAACTGATGAAATTCAATATGCCAATTGCGTTCAAGACCTGATATATATGTCCGGGGAGACCGAAGTTGTTTGTAGAACATCTAAAGTTCGCGATAAGATAGAAGTTTCCGTTGGTTAAATACCAATTATGTTGCAAGTATGCTACCAGAATTGCTGTGCTCGAGACCGCTTTAAAATTCGATTTCACGCTGAGTTTCAATTCAGTTCTCCTCAAGAAATCGCCCAAATGATTCAAGAGTTGATGTGTGTTACAATGTGCTTAAGAATAATCGATGTGACTGAACTTCGTTGATAAGGAGATAAGGGACAAAATTGATACTTATGTTACGAGGAAAGCATTCGTATCATTCTCATCTCCTTTAACATTGCGCATGCAGTTACAGAGAGAGAGAGAGAGAGAGAGAGAGAGAGAGAGAGAGAGAGAGAGAGAGAGAGAGATTCTCCAAACGGCGTTCGAATCAACTAAATGTCACCACATTATATACTGCTTTTGAACAGGAATTGACAGCACAAGCAGAGAGAGAGAGAGAGAGAGAGAGAGAGAGAGAGAGAGAGAGAGAGAGAGATTCTTCCTACGTCATTCGAATCAAATAAGTGTCACCACATTAGATATTGCTTTCGAACAGGAGTAGACAGTGCAAGCAGAGAGAGAGAGAGAGAGAGAGAGAGAGAGAGAGAGAGATTCTTCCTACGTCATTCGAATCAAATAAGTGTCACCACATTAGATATTGCTTTCGAACAGGAGTAGACAGTGCAAGCAGAGAGAGAGAGAGAGAGAGAGAGAGAGAGAGAGAGAGAGAGAGATTCTCCCTATGTCATTCGAATCATATAAATGTCACCACATTAAATACTGCTTTTGAGCAGGAGTAGACAGCGCAAGCAGAGAGAGAGAGAGAGAGAGAGAGAGAGAGAGAGAGAGAGAGAGAGAGAGAGAGAGAGAGAGAGAGAGAGATTCTTTCTACGTCATTCGAATCAAATTAATGTCACCACATTAAATACTGCTTTCGAACATGAGTAGACAGTGCAAGTTGCCTTATTTTATTTTTATGTTTGGGTTCCCCCAGGTCCCTCAGTGTGAGGCACCTCGTATATCCACCAGAGAGTTGCTAATACATCTTCCGGTGTATTTTGCATCTTCCAGTCTTGGATGGTCTGGGATGCATCTTAGGTATTTATCGAGCTGATTTTTAAACGCATCTACGCTCACTCCTGATATGTTTCTTAGATGAGCTGGCAGCACATTGAATAGTCGCTGCATTATCGATGCTGGTGCGTAGTGGATTAATGTCCTGTGCGCCTTTCTCAGTTTACCTGGAATGCTTTTTGGTACTATTAATCTACCTCGGCTTGCTCTTTCTGATACTTTAAGCTCCATGATGTTTTCAGCAATTCCTTCTATTTGCTTCCATGCTTGTATTATCATGTAGCGTTCTCTTCTCCTTTCTAGACTGTATAGTTTTAAAAATTGCAGTCTTTCCCAGTAATCAAGGTCCTTAACTTCTTCTATTCTAGCAGTATAGGACCTTTGTACACTCTCTATTTGCGCAATATCCTTTTGGTAGTGTGGGTACCATATCACATTGCAGTACTCGAGTGTACTACGCACATAAGTTTTGTAAAGCATAATCATGTGTTCAGATTTTCTTGTTTTAAAGTGTCTGAATAACATTCCCATTTTTGCTTTACATTTAGCCAACAGTGTTGCTATTTGGTCGTTGCATAACATATTCCTATTTAAAATTACACCAAGGTCTTTAATTGCTTCCTTGTTTGTGATTGTCTCATTATTAGGTCCCTTGTATGCATACACCATTCCTTCTCTGTTTCCATAATTTATTGATTCGAATTTATCGGAGTTAAATACCATCCTATTTATCTCCGCCCATTCATATATTTTGTTTAGATCTCTTTGTAGTGAGTTCCTATCTTCATCACAAGTAATTTCTCTACTTATTCTTGTGTCATCGGCGAAACTTCTCACTACGGAGTTTTCAACATCACAGTCTATGTCTGAGATCATAATAACAAATAGCAGTGCAGCTAATACCGTACCTTGGGGCACACCAGATATTACCTGGGCTTCATCTGATTTCTCGTCATTTGCAACCACTATCTGTTTTCTGTTTTGCAGGAATTCTTTTACCCATTTTCCTATCTTTCCCACAATATTATGCTTTCTCATTTTTTTCTCCAATATGTTATGGTCTACCTTGTCAAAGGCTTTTGCAAAATCTAGATAGATCACATCTGTGTCTTTTTCATTTATCATATTTTTGTATATGTTTTCATAGTGAGCTATCAGTTGGGTCTGTGTACTTTTTCCAGGTACGAAACCGTGTTGACCCATATTAAACAAATTATTTTTGACTAAATGGTTCATTATTTTCTTTTTTATTACCCTCTCATACACTTTCATAATATGTGATGTTAGACTAACAGGTCTATAATTGCTTGCCTCTAGTCTTGATCCACTTTTGAAGATAGGGGTTATATAAGCTAATTTATGTTTAACATATATCTCGCTCATATCTATACTCTGTCTTAGCAGTATTGCAAGTGGCTTCGCGATAGTGTTTGCAGTTTTTTTTAACAAAATCGCTGGAACTCCATCTGGTCCGGCTGCCGATCCATTTTTAATTTCGTTTATAGCCGTGACAATATCTGCTTCATTAATATCTATATCCGTTAGATATTCAACATTTTCTTCTCTCATTTCTGTTTCCTTATTCTCATTCGCAATTCTTGGCGTGAACTCACTCTTATATTTTTCTGCTAATATGTTGCATATTTCCTTTTTTTCATTCGCTAGCCGTCCTTCAATTCTTAGAGGGCCTATTTCTATTCTCCTTTTATTCATCTTTTTTGCATAGGAGTAAAGTACTTTGGGGTTTCTTTTTATATTTTGAAGTGTCCTTTCTTCTAAGTCCCTTTTTTCATTTTCTTTCGACTGTATAATCTTTTGTTCTGCATTTTCTATCTTACATTTTATTTCCCTCATTTTCCACACATTTTTTTCTTTTGCAAGATTTTTCTTCCACTTTTTAATTTTCTGAAATAAGATCCTTCTGTGTCTTGGTATGCACGTCTTTTGTTTATTGTTTTTTTTCGGTACATATTTTTCAACAATTTTCTCCAGTATTTTGTACAGTATATCCGTATTTACCTGTATATTATCACTTATAAATACATGTTTCCATTCTTTATTCAGTTCTTCATTTATTTCGGACCATTTTATATTCTTACAGTAAAAGTTATATTTTCCATATCCTTCCCAAAGTTTTGTGCTTTTATTAATTCTGTGATCACTTGCTTTGGAATGAACTATCAATTCTATGACATTGTGGTCTGAAATTCCCGTGTTATACACTATTATTTCTTTAACATAATTCACCTCATTCACAAATACTAGATCTAGGACATTTTCCTTTCTTGTTGGAATGTGGTTTATTTGTTGCATATTATGTTCTAATAGCATATCTTGAAGCTTTTCAAATTGCCTCTTATCTTCTGCGCTACTATTACTATCTTTTTTATATGTATACATACAACCACTTTCTTCTATCCGTTCTTTCCAATCCACGAAAGGAAAGTTAAAATCTCCGGATAGGAGTATATTCCAGTCTTTATGGTTTCTACATATATCATCTATTTTTTCTAATATTATGTCAAACTCCTTAGTGTTTGGGGGTCTGTAAACTACAATATTCATTAGTTTTTCAAATTCAAATTCTACCGCAATCAATTCACATTCTGTGTTGCTGTATTTTTCACATACTTTTCCTTGATTTATGTCTCTTCCATATATTGCGGTTCCCCCTTGATTCCTATTTTTTCTGTCTGATCTATAAGTTTGGAAACCCTTTATCTGGTCATCACTGCCAGTCTCTTGGGAATACTATGTTTCACTTATATTTAATATATCTATTTTTTCAATTTGGGTTAGTTCTTCTAAGAACTCTATTTTCTTTTTAGAGTTACTCGTGACTAAACCCTGTGCATTCATTACTATTATGGTTTGTGTTTCATCCCCATTATTTAATATTGGTAATAATATGGATTCTCCCATGCTTCCTTCCTGTTCTGATATGATGTTCTTTTCTTCATTTCCCGGAATTCTGCCATTAAAAAATCCAACTTTTCTATTATATTTGCTCTTTCGCCTTCATATTTATTTGTGTGTGTATACCTGCAACTGTCCCCATATCTGCACCAACCCCTGGCATTATAGATGCATTCTTTGTAGTTGGGCTCTAAATGTGCCGGTTTGGGTTGAAAGGCCTCATATCTTGGGGCTCTTGGTTCAAAGCGCGGTATATACACGGCCTGCTTTTTTGTTTCTTTTTTTGTTTCTTTTTTGCTTTCATTTTTCTTTTCAGTTTGCTGAGTTTTCTTACTTTCATTCATGGTTGCAGGATGCATATATCGACATTTTTTGTTGTAAATGCATCCTTTTCCTTCTTTTAGGTTTTTGCATATTTTTGGATGGAGATCTCTGCATTCGTCTCCATATCCGTCTAAATACGCACATTTACCATATATTTCATAATTATGGCATATCTTTGGATGCTTGTAGTAGCATCTTTCGCCAAATCTGCAATTCCCTCTTTTCAGCATATTGCAGACTATATCCTTCTTTTCTATTTTTTCTTGTTCTTGCTCTTCCCTAAAATTATGTAGGTCCGGGTAGAGTCTCTTGGGTCTATTATTTGTTTCCATCTGGTAATTTATTTCTTCATAAGTATATTGTTGGATGGCATCATAGGTTATATCAATGATTTCTTCTGCATCCTTACACATATCCTGTTCATTGTTCTCTTCTTCTTCTTTTTCTTCTTCTTCTTCTTCTATTTCTTCTTCTTCCTCTTCTTTATCTTCAACTATTTGCAGATTTAGTCTCGACTTAATTATATTTTCTATCCAGACTAAGCATGTTGAGCAGAATACCTTTGTGTCTTTATTTTTTATTTTTTGCTGTATTTCAGCACATGTGGGATGTGTTGGGACATGACAGGCATCACATTTTCTAATCAATTGTTGAGGATTATTAATGGAATACCATATCTTACATGTATTACACCATTTTGGCATTCTTTTTCCCATTGCATCAATCAGCATATTCACCATATTGGACTTCTTATTGTTCTTTGATGGAATGTGTTGATTGATGTAGACTTTCTTTATAAGTCTCTTTATCACTTGGATCTTCTTTGGAATTTTTTCAATTATTTTACTGATGTTTTCCGCAGATTTGCTCCAGTTTATTGGATCATATTGTTTCAATAGAGAGAGAGAGAGAGAGAGAGAGAGAGAGAGAGAGAGAGAGAGAGAGAGAGAGAGAGAGAGAGAGAGAGGAGAGTTAGAGCAGCGGTTTCTCATAACAAAATAAAGAATATAAATTTTCGGAATTTCGACTGTCCCTTTAAATTTCGTAAAAACTATTGAATTTATGAGCTGATCGGGATCCGGATTCGTATTTTTCACCATTCTAAAGATAACGTCAAAACTACTTGACGGATTTTAACGAAATTTTTTCCAAAGATAGAACTTAGGTCATAAACGATCCTATTATATTTTAGAGATGACCCCGATCAGATCCGAATCCAGATTCTAGATCCGGATTTTGCATTTTTCGCCATTTTAAAAATACGTTAAAACTACTCGACGGATTTTGACGAAATTTTCACCACAGATAGATATTAGGTCATGAACGACCCCATTAAGTTTAGAGATGATCCGAACCAGTTTGTTTATTGATTGATTTATTTATTTATTTATTTGTCGGTGAATCTGTGGGCAAGATTACGTCAAAACTACTCGATGGATTTTGGCGCAATTTTCACCACAGACAGATCTTAAGTCACAGACGACCCCCATTAAATTTGGGAGATGGTCCCGATTTGAGTTTTCCGCTATTTTGAAGATGACCTCAAAACTACAAGACAGATTTTGACAAAAACTTCAACGCAGATAGATCTTAGGTCATAGACGATCCCATTATATTTTGGAGATGATTCGTATCCGCATTTGCATTTTCGATAATTATAAAGATAACGTCAAAACAAATTGGCGGATTTCGACGAAATTTCCACCACAGATAGATGTTAGGCCACGGACGACTCCATTAACCTTTGGCGGAGGTCAGAAATCTCTGATTGTTCTTATTCCTATTTTTTGTTTATGTTTTTCAAAAGCTTTAGGACTAATCTGGACAAAATCGTTTGTTTGTTAGCTCCAACGACCTCTTCAGAAGATTGATTTTATCATCGGTTTCAGAAGCTTTGAGAAAATACATGGAAAAAGAATATGCAGCCATACTTTAATGGTTCTCCTCGAACAATAGCATTCCAGTTGTTATAACAATATCATCTGGTATTACTGCAACAATATTCTATAAAAATTTGTAAATTTTACTTCTTTCATCTTTGCAATTCTAAAATTCCCGTCATTATGACTGGATTTTCTGGTAATCACGCAGCAAAATTCGTTGGAAATTCCAACACTTGACTTGAATCTACATTTAGATCACTACGATTTTAGAAACCAAAGAAATTGAAGGGTAACAGACTAACTAGATCTGTTTTATGGGAAAATTGGGATCGGATTTAGGTAAATGGTATTCCAATTAGGATAATTATCTCTTAATTACTCTTATCAGGGAAGAATTAACAGAGCGAACATTATTAATTACGATTAAGAATTTACTTCAGTGACCACTGTTTCATAATGATTAATACCATCGATATTTCATTACAGCTGTAGGCTTATGTGTAACTAAATCTTTAACCTGCATGAATACTAATGAGATCAATGATTTGTCCAGTATTCCTTACGCAGCATCATTATGCATAAATGACAAACCAGTTTAATAAACATTTATGGCTTTTTCATTAAAAATAATACAATCTCTCTCTCTCTCTCTCTCTCTCTCTCTCTCTCTCTCTCTCTCTCTCTCTCTCTCTCTCTCTCTCTCTCTCTCTCTCTCTCTCTCTCTCACCAGATGATGCTTAATAAGAGAGAAAAAGTTTCAAATGTTGGGATGGATTATCTGAGTACCAATTTTGAAATGTGAACATTGATACGTATAGAGATAGGATGAAGTGAAAAAATTAACACTATATATATATATATATATATATATATATATATATATATATATATATATATATATATATCATGAGTGTTTTGAGAAGGCTGATCACGTAAATAGACTGATAACAAGAAGAATGTGTAAGTTTATGAGGACGAAAGAAGAGAAGACACGGGAAGTGTAGGCTACACGAGTCGAAGAGATGTAAAAATTAACTGGTTTTGATATTTGAGAAGCAAAGCATGAATCTGGGACTATGATTTGTCTTTCAATCGTTGATTACATTTCTAAAGCATTTCCTTTATGCATCGACTCACTGAAGGACAAAATGAGGGACCCCTAGCATTGCAACTTCTCACAAGTCACTCCTGTGCAGGTTTCTAGGTGAATTCGTCTTCAACAGTTTATTTACATAAACAATTCATCTACATATAAAATTTGTCTACAGCAATTTATCTACTGTAAAATCTTATCTATAACATTTTTAATAATATTTGCAAATTATGGAAGACTATACCTCCCAAAATAGAGAGCTGTTAGTATTACACGAACACTTAAAGTATCTTTTATAACCAAACTACCATTACATGACAATTTGGCTTTAAGATTTCCTTGTCGGTATTCCAAGTGAAAACTTGTCAACATTTTAGTACTCTGTGAAGGCCAAACAACGGCTCTTCAATATTTAGCATCGGAAAAAGGAAGAACGAAATGATTTCTTGGATCGTATTTATTCTTAAAGAATAAAGAGAATGGAGGGAAGACACCGGAATTGTGATAAATATCATAAATATAACTGACATGTTCGTGTATCCACGGGGTTTTAAAAAAAGTCTCTTTGCAGTGAGAGAGCCCATTACTCTCTAGGCCACTATTACAGGACAATATTTCTGTCAACCAGTAGCGTTTTCGTCGACTTTGGCTGACCAAAACGTATTTTTTTCGAACTCGACTTCACTAATCGTTTATAGGTTTAAAGGTCGCTCATGGATGGAAGAGGCAAGGGGCAGTGACATTGCCCTAGCAAGCAGTACAACACCCTAGAGACTGACCATATAGTATATGATCAGCGCCCAAGCCCCCTCTTCACCCAAGCTAAGACCAGGGAGGGCCAGGCAATGGCTGTTGATGACTCAGCAGAAAGACTTAAAGGCTCCCAAGGATGGTAAGGTTGTAGACACTAAAAGCACTAACGAGCGGGACTCGAACCCCCGTCTGGCAATCACCAGGCAGAGACGTTACCACTTAAGCCACAACAACCCAAAACGAAATCGAAAAGTACTTGGCTTGGTGAAATTAAATATAGAAAACGTAAAAAAAAAGGTCAACTCGTCTATTAGAATGTGTGTTTATTTTCGATTAATCGTCGGGCGTTGGAGTCGTCGGACTCGTTGGGAAGCGATGTCGAAACAGTGAGTTATGGAGGTGAAGGTACTGGTAATTAAAAGAGAAATACGGGGTCAACCAGCTCTCTGGAAGCTGACACATCGTAGCTACAGCAAGAAGCACTCACATACGTGAAATATCAATGGAGTTTGCTGCAGTATTATGGAAATATTAGGAATCGCTGCAGGTATGCGAGATTCATAGTATTCATTTTTTTTTTTTTTTTTTTTTTTTTTTTTTTTTTTTTGGGTTTAGCCAATATTAGATGAAGTTAAAAAGGATTTAATTCGAAACTTAGGTTATACAGCTAACAAAACATGATCATCAACGGTACTAGTCTGCGATGTTTACATGATTAGCTGATCTCACTGGCTGGTTGGTTCCTTCACGAATTGACAAAAAAATGCTTCCCGACCGCTGGATCGTGTAACTAAATATGTCAAGTGAGCACTGAAAATACCCAACTACCTGAAAAAAAAGCTGCGTGATAGCGCTTTTAGCGTTGTCACACCACGCAATAGTCGGCTACCGTTCAAAATACTGCGGAGAAACTTTTCGAACACCCTTTACATTAGAGGAAGAAGTAATTGGCTCTGTTAATGAAAACAATCACACTATACATGCTGCAGAAATTCAGGCTACAGAAACTGTTATTAAAATACGGCAACGGCTCAAAGTCTGAATAGGACGGTTCGTTCTATACCGCGGGGGAATAATACAGTTACGGGAGTTCTCTTGCTTGAGGGTACACTCGGGCACACTATTCTATCTTATTTCTCTTCCTCTTGTTTTGTTAAAGTTTTTCTGGTTTGAATAATAATAATAATAATAATAATAATAATAATAATAATAATAAAGACCCAACCTTCCAGATGAATATACAAAATCCCTTAAAAGTGAGACATTCCAGATATATGATTCAGGTCCTAGTAATTAGCGCATGCTTATTTTTGCTACTAAACGGAACCTTCAATTGCTTACACAAAGTAATCTGTGGTTTACAGATAGTACAATCAGGACAGTTCCGTTACTATTTCCCCAGCTGTTTACTTTGCACTGTTCAAGAAAACTAACATCAGTGCCACCGGTGTTTGCGATACCACCCAACAAATGGGAGGAAGGAAACTTCAAGTCAGATTCTTACAGAAAATAAAGATTCTAGAGCCAACTTGTGAAAATTCAACTATAACAATAGATTTTGAAAGGACAATGCAGAATGCTTTCCTTACTTCCAACCGTAAAATTCACGGGGTGTTTTTACACCTCTAACAAACTATATTCCGTTCAATTCAGAGAAATGGTCTCTGAAGATTATACAAAACAAATCTTGAATTTGCTTTGAGACTTCGTTTGCTGTTAGCCAAAGTATTTGTTCCAGTTGAAAAAATAACCGAAACACTCGGAGAAACATTATGCAAAAATTATGGGTTTTCCGATGAAGCGCAGGGGCTAATATATTACTTTGAGGACACCTGGATCGGCTGCCCTGGACGGAGAAATATGCGAAGGCAGCTCATGATATATGGAAGGCTTGTGGGGCTTTGTAAAATTTGCTAAAAACAAATAACATAGTACAATGTTGGTATAGGATTTATCAGGTGCAAGTTGCTGCTAATCATCAAATATTGGGAAATCCATTGGCTGTCTCAAGTAGAATCAAAATTTTATTGCTGAATTAGAGCAATATTTTTGTGGCATGAGCCCCAAACTTTAGAAATAAAAAGTCTACCATGATAACGCTAACCGTATAAAAAGACTGGTGGAAAATTTCAGAAATACAACTATGTAATTATATTTGTGAAATCGCACATAACCTTGCATTTTAATTTCCCTTTCAGTTTGTATATTATTTAGATTTGACACCAATCTTATTGTTTTATTTTATGAAATGAGGAATATATTCTTTAAATAATTGTAAAATAAGTATTATTATTATTATTATTATTATTATTATTATTATTATTATTATTATTATTATTATTACTAGATCAGCTACAACCCTAGTTGGAAAAGCAAGATGACATAAGCTCAAGGGCTCCAACAGGGAAAAATTTAAATAAAATATTTTAAAAACATTAAGAAAATTAAAACAGATATTTGATTTGATTTATAAACTATAAAAGGACTTATGTAAGCCTGTTTAACATAAAAACATTTGCCGCGAGTTTGAACTTTTGAAGTTCTACTGATTCAACTACTCGATTAGGAAGATCATTCCAAAACTTGGTTACAGCTGGAATAAAACTTCTAGAGTACTGTATAGTATTGATCCTCATTATTATTATTGATATTATTATTATTACTTGCTAAGCTACAAACCTAGTTGGAAAAGCAGGATGCTATAAGCCTAGGGGCTCTAACAGGGAAAATAGCCCAGTGAGGAAAGGAAAAAAGGAAAAATAAAATATTTTAAGATGAGTAACGACATTGAAATAAATATCTCCTATCTAAACTACATAAACTTTAACTAAACAAGAGAAACAGAAATTAGATAGAATAATGTGCTCATGTACACCCTCAGGCAAGAGAACTCTAACCCAAGACAGTGTAAGACCAAGACTAGAGAACAATGGTTTGATTTTGGAGTGTCCTTCTCCTAGAAGAGCTGCTTACCATAGCTAAAGTGTCGCCTCTACCCTTAGCCAGAGGAAAGTGGCCACTGAACAATTACAGTGCAGTTAGCCCTTAGGAGGAGATGAATTGTTTAGTAATCTCAGTGTTGTCAGGTGTACGAGGACAGAGGAAAATATGTAAAGAATAGGCCAGGCTATTCGGTGTATATGTAGGCAAAACGGAAAATGAACCGTAACCAGAGAGAAGGATCCAATGCAGTAATATCTGGCCAGTCAAAAACGCCATAACTCCCTAGTGGTAGTATCTCAACGGGTGGCTGGTGCCCTGACCAACTTACTACCTATTACCATGATGGAGAGGGCCTGACAATTAGAATTAACTGCATACCTAGTATTACGAACAGGATGGAACTGTCTGGGGCAATCTGAATGTAAAGGATGTTATGATATTTATCCGTAAGTAGTATAACTATTTATAACTGTTGTTAGCTTACGGGTGCTTTGTTGTCGTTAGCATTGTTTACTTTTGAACTGTTTTAGCCTTTACAGTTAGTGATATTTAATATTCATAACAGATAGCCTTAAATATTTTTTCAACACCGATGATGTTACCTATTGTGTCTGAAATAAAATGTAATGGCACAAATTCATATTTGTATAACTTTGTAGATGAATTGTTGTAGGCAAATTCACCAGATACCCTTGGGCAATGCCTGGGGCTTGAAACGACTAGGAAATCATCCTCCTATAACAAGTCTGACAGCAGGCATTAAGGACCATAATTCACGGACACCGTGACGTCACTTGTTTATGGAATCCATGAGAACTACCCGGACAAAGTTTTCGTCTGCTGCTTCTATCAAGAATTTACATCTCAACGTTTTTTATCTCCATATACTTTTCCTTCTTCATTGGTATACGTGATACGTCAAGGATAAATCAGACTTTTTTTTATTAGATATAATGAGCATTAATAAAGAGTGAAAATACCATAAAGGAATCTATGTTCTCTACAGACCGCGTGAAATTTATCAGGGGAAATGTTACATTCATTTGATTTTAAGTTATCATCATCATCATCATTATTATTATTATTATTATTATTATTATTATTATTATTATTCGACCAAACTAAAGTACATAAAGTGTTGCTATTCAACGCAGATGTGTAATTATGCGTCGCCACACATATAGATATGAGATTAAATCCGTTTTTTTGAAATCGCAACATCTTCCAAAAAAATCACACCGGGTTGAGCATTTTTGCTCCCTTAATAAACTAAAATAATTCCGTCTCCTTTTCAAAGTAACGAAAACTGATTATCTAATTGATATACATATAAATTAGGTCTAGCTTATAAAAGTGAATGAGATATATTTAAACCTGAGCGAACAACAGAACTGAGCATCATAATCATCTTAAAAAAAAAACTGCAAACTCGCTGGAAACAAACATCATATTTTATTTTTTTATTTTTTTCAAGAATTATTTGTTTTGTATTAGGAATTCTACATAAGTGGGTGAATATTTGGATAAGAGTGATAAAATAAATATTTAGATAAAAAAAAAAAACGTTGTACAAAGATAATTGAAATTATAAGTAATGCGAGATTAAATGTACTAAAACGAAAACTTTAGAATTTCAGAAAGGTATAATTTTTATCCACTACATACTAACACATTAAATCAACATTCTTTTGAACAATTAATCAGATATATCACACAGACGAATGGCCCTCGTTACCAACGAAATAAATGCTAAATAAACTTCACTTTATCAGGAACTTTCCAAACAAAGTTCTTGAGAAGTGAAGCTGTTTTTCTAAAATATTCGAATATTTCAGGATGAACTGTCTTTAACGACTTATTAAAGCACGTTAAGAATCGATTAGAAAAATATCAACTCCCAACTTGATAAACACCGTCAGGATGATGAGGTTTATGATGTCGTGCATCAACTTATCTCTTTAGAAAGGCAATATTACTTTATAACTTCTACAATGTCAGTTTCCTCGAAATTCGTCTTGTTAACAACGATATATCTAATTCAATTAATAATCATTTGTGTATAAACAATTAAATAGTTGAAGTATAACTCTCTGCTTTTGTCTCTATGTAATCACGACTTGAGAGATATAAACACGATTCATGAATATGGGTATAGGCCTAAAGGGTAAGAACTCGCTTCTTTGCAAGACCGTGAGGATATAGATTGAATGACTTGTCTTTCTAGACAAGCACATCATCTTGGAAGTAGATGAGCAGCTGTAGGCGTGCTAGGCGGAATAAAAGAAAGCCACTCCTTTTAGCTTTTCCTTTAGCAAGTGGTGGCCTATTGGAAACGCCCCTGCCTGGCGATATGCCAGACTGCAAATCGAGTCCTGCTTAATCTGGAAAGTTTCTTGAGGTGCCTGCAACTTCACCATCCCTGATCGCTAAGGATGGGTGGTTTGGGTGAGCCTGTAGGGTATAGGTCTACCTGCCGAGGCACCAACAGCCATTACCTGGCCCTCCCTGGTCTGAGCTAGGGTCAAGAGGGGCCTTGGGCGCTCATCATATGTATTTATAGTCAGTCTCTAAGGATTGTCTTGGTAGCTAAAGAATTATCACTGTCCCTTGTTTCTGCTATTTATGAGCAACCTTTAAACCTTTAACCAGTAAAGGACAGTTCCTCTTGTAATCCCGCCCAGCTACCGATCCCATTAAAACTTGCCTAAGCGTCAAAAAAAAAAAAAAAAAAATAAAAATAAATAAATAAATAAACCTCGATGAGCAGTGAATTCAGAAGGAACCTCTCAATACAGATTCACGACTTATATTTTATCTATGCTTGTTATAACAAATATAACCTTTATATGGATTTTATTTTATGTTTACTTCAGATTCAGTATTACAGTGAAAATACTTGGTATAAGCTACTAATGTCACAAAAGAAATTAGCCCTTTGGCTCTTTAACAACTCCCATGTGCAAACATCACACCTGATTTCTTCTATGCATCAGAAATGCCTCTCCCTTCATCCTACCTCTGAAAATAGCCAAACCATTTCTCATCACAGGACAATTCAACCCGACGTGTACTTTTAAAGCTGTGCGTAACAGAAGTCCCAGAAAATGTTAAAAGTTGAAATTATGAAGCAGCGTTCAGAACAGCGACCAGGTAAATTCTATTTTGATACCGTCCGCATAAACAAAAATCCGGATATTGGTGACCAGTTCTATGGTTTCTGCCGGGAAATTTTGATGTCATTTGCGACAACGAGAAAGGGGAGCTTATTGCCAAATGTCATTTCGCCTGGAAGGTCAGGCAAGCTGGAACTGTTGGCCTTGATTGGATCGCCCGTTTTGGAAATGGTCTTTGCCAGGGCCATTTCCAGCTGAGCAGAAGGACGAAGAACGCCTTCGAAAGGAACGGAACAGAGCCAATGTAGTTATCACGTAAGAAATCTGTAATCGTTCACTTTTTCATTTAGTTTTCAGTAACGACGTACATACTAATGCCATTCGTTATTTATTCTGTGAATTTTTATTGACTGAAATATAATTGTGTTATTCAGTTTTCAGGTGTTTGCTTTCATTCATATTCATTAATTCTTGAATTAGCACATTACTCTGTTTTAATTTTTTTTTACTGGATATATTATATCCTTTACAAACAGATTGTTCCTATCTAGCAACTAACACAAAGTGTTAAGGTTTGCGATTGATGGAATAATTTCATCCCTGTTTTTCTCTCAACCAATTTATATCTTATAAAAATCAATATGCAATAATAGATGAGAAATTCTCAGAAATACAGTTATTCTTCAACCACTGACTGACAGAATATTTCACATGAGTAAAGCATCTCAATAATCCCATGAATAAATATCGAACAGCCACCAACAATGTAATGAATAAGAACAGATCAAAACGAAATCATCCATATGTTCATTATAATTCAGTTGCGTCAGTCAATTTCTTAACAAAATGCACTGCTTACTCAGGGAAATGTCACTCATTATCTCAAGGAGTGTTTGTCATTTCAAAATTTTGGGATGTCATGTCCTGATTAAAAGATGTGCTACACCGTTAAAGATTTGCCATAAAATACGGTAAAAATCCTGGAATAAATGGTGCCCAGCATTTACCGTTTTAAAAAACGGATATATTGACTTTAATTAGTGATATTATGGTGACCAATCTGTAAAAAATAATAACAAAGTAAGGTAAAATTGCGGTCGCCTTTATTTTACTGAAATACGGCTCAAAACAGTATATTTCTACGGAGAATTTCCGATTAAAATTACGGTTTATTTCAACAGTGTATACATAAATAATAAAGCGACAAATAGAAGATTTTCGAGTGTTCGTAATTTCAAAATGTTTAATAATATTGATCAAGATGATAAAGAACTGAATGCCTAGGACTAAAACAGTTTTAGATATAAAAAAGGTACCAAATAAAAAAACAAAAAGTTTTTACATGGCATCCCTGGATGTAAGGAGCATTTTCCAATGGAAAACTACTTAACCTCAATATCAATCCCGAGCCAAGGTTCGTGATTTTGGTGTACGGCGTCTTCACTTTAATTTGAATCTCGGGTCATGTAACACGGACCCACAGTGAGGTCATTCATTTTTCATCTTTAATGATGCATCATGAAAGCCTGATTTAGTGGGTAGGGTCATGCACAAAGTGGACCATGAAAACCTGATTTTGTGTACCACGCAATCAGTGAATAATAACGGTTATTAAATTATAAACAATTATTTCTTTCGCAAACTTAATTAGTAGGTCACTGATATCAAAATATACAAGAATCTCACGTTATGGAAAATCAAATGGATATTAATTACTTCCATGATTTCATATACACGACTCATTTGAAACTTAGAAATATCCCAACATGTAGCCCACAGTAACACGCCATAACCTCGATTATCCACATCCAGTTTACTTTACGAACCTCTTCCTGCATTTCATCCATATAAGAACATTGAAGACGATGTTAGATAAGTAATAATGAGAAAGAATCTCTCGTTGCTTAAAACTACTTCCTCACAATGTCTGTGTATAACAATGAGGTAAGAAGCTGTAACGCAGTTAATCGCCTTAAAAACATTAACAGTAAAAATGAGATAGTTGGATTCAGGAGTACTAAATAGTTGAGTAAACCTATGACAGCGAAAGCTCATGTAATTTTGATGCGACTCTAAACTTTGTGAATTGATAATATACACTATGTTATTTTTGTGTATTCTGCCCGATGATTCCAGCTATTATTAATTCAAATTGGAAAAGAGAAACATCTGATCTCCCTTTCCTCCAGTGAATCGATGTAATGTTGATAGACATGGCTATGGAATAATCAAAAGTGGAATATATTTTTGAAGCCGTATTTAATGAAAGTCGCAAATTGAATGTAGAACTTGGAAAAAAAATTACGATGCGGCATTCTGTACCCCGGTCAGGTAAATTCTATTTTGATAGCGTCCGCAAAACCAAAAAATCCGGAAATTGGTGACCATTTGTATGGTTTCTGCCGGGGTAATTTAATGTCATTTGCGACGATGAGAAAACGGAACTTATGACAAATAGTATTCTAAATATAAAATAAAAAAAAAAAAAGTCCAATAAAAGGCCCGTTTGAAAACGGTCTTCGACGGGGTCATTTCCAACAGATCCGAGGAATGAGGAAAACGTCCCCGGAATAGGCAACCAGGGCAAGGCAATCACATACGTTTTCGGCAATCGCATGCAGTCCCGATAATCACATACATTTCCATACAGCTGGACTGGAATTACCGAGATATCTATCTGGGTGTTTTATTTTCATTTCTTTTATTGTAAGTCGATTGCTTTCATTGAATATTTTTCTTTCATTTGGTTCTCGAATTTGGTCCAGTTATGAACTTGACGGCACATTTCAATTTTCATTTATGCGCATTCACTTCTCTGTCTATCTTAATATAATCTTTGATCCGAATATCATGCAATTGAATTTATTTTTATATTTCCTATTTACCACTGCATGTATAATTAACCCACGAGACCTAAAATTATAATCTTCCAATAACTAGCAGTGTATCCTTTTAACTTTACTGAGGCATTCTTAAGCTTTAATATTTCTTAACACTCTCACCAGTTCCTGCAACTTCTCTTCGCAATAACTAATCCCACTATCGAACTTTCGATAATTCAACCCCCTTTTCTTTCGGTACAAAACACGCACAAATATGTATTCTGTATATATAGACAGAAAGATATATGAGAGAGAGAGAGAGAGAGAGAGAGAGAGAGAGAGAGAGAGAGAGAGAGAGAGAGAGAGAGAGAGAGAGAGAGAGAGAGAGTTCTAGCAGCGGTTTCTCATAAAATAAAGAATTTATAAATTTTCGGAATTTCGACTGGCCCTTTAAATTTCTTTAGAAGACGCAATAGCCCTTTTTCTTACTCTTTTTTAATTGTAGTTTGTAGTTTGTTGGGACAGGCCTGGAACCGCCAGAAAATCGAGTAAAAAAAAAATGTCCGAAATCGACAACAACAGCCCCCAGCAGCAGAACCATCATAGGAGCCTTTGTAGTTTGTAATTTGTAAATGCTTCCCAATGACCTAGCGGGAGCTGACACCCCCCTGTGACCCCCCAAACACTGTCGCTATCATACAAACACTACAAACCCACCTAACCTAACCTAGTAGTTCCCAGGTCACAACCCCTACCCGGGGCCAAGCCCCCGGACGCCCTTCGTAAGTTTCTCTCCTACACAAAAAAGCTATGGGCAGCAAATTATATCTTTAAAATGATAAAATAACTTCATGTAGTATATCTGATCAGAGAAAAGAACATCTTCCCCAAAAAGAATAACTATTTGGCTAATAATAAGAAAGATATCGCCTGTCCCAACAAACTACATTTTTCCATTTTAATATATTAATCTTCCAATCAGAAGCTGTTCAGAAACAGATCTTTTTTACCCTAAGAAAAAGATGTTCATTATCAATGTGACATAAAATATTGTAATGCAAGACAACAATAGTAAAGGAACAAGTAATCAAAGAATATTGAATCAAAAATATTTATTAAACCTTTATTTCCTATCAATAAAACATTAAACCTGATACATAAACATAAAACTTCAACCTTGAACTTCATTGGGCACAAGCCCTAAAGTCATTTCCCTTTTGGACATTTTTTCCCCTTTCCTATCTTCTTTGATCTTCCTGGCTCCACTTCCGCAAAATTATCTGGTTTTATCTCCGCATTACTTTCTCCTTTTTCAAATCCATCTTCCTTCAATTCTTTCTTTTCTTCTTCCTCTTCCTGTTCGTCCAGACTATTGTCTCTCGTCGTCACTTTCTCCTTCTTGTCGTCTCCGACGATCTCTTCCTCTTGGTCTTCATCAGGATTGTCTTTGGCGCCTCTCCTTTTCCGGATATTCTTGAGCACAGCAGAACACCTCTTCAGTCCCTGGAAAACCAGGAGACCCATCAGCAAGACGACCAGTGGGATGGAGGCGCGAACCATTACATTGCTGAACAGATTAGATGGAGAAAAGTTCTGGAAGAAGCCTCCGGAGACGCTTCTATCTTCGGCCTTCGGATTCAGCCAACTCTTCCAGTCGATGTCTTTCTTTCCGGCTTCAGGTGAATCTTCCCCGAAGAACGTTCCCAACCAGTCATATTGGCCGTTGGTTTCCAGAGCTTCCAACGCCTTTACCTTCTTTGGTGATGTGGAATCGTGTCTCAGAACTTTCACAAAGATGAAAATCAAACCACTGATGGTTGCTAGAATTGCTGCAGAATCCATGGCTGAAGTGCGTTGGATAATGAGAGGACTCACCGTCGCTTTTTTATACCCGTTCTAAGGATTCTTCTATGCACAAATTAGAGGAAAATCGATTTTTTTTATGAGATAAGCATGAAAAAGGAAACAAATTATTATTTTATTTATTGTTTTATGATTTATCGAAGTTTCAGGTAAATTTTTTCAAATATTTTTGTTAAATAAATAAATAAAGCTTTCAGACAAGGAAATAGTTGGATTTCATTCAGAGAGAGAGAGAGAGAGAGAGAGAGAGAGAGAGAGAGAGAGAGAGAGAGAGAGAGAGAGATTTTGGGAGATTTCTAGAAAGAATAAGACTATTCGAAAAGTTGATTACTTCGAGTGAAAGAGACATGCAGACACAGAGGTCGCAGTGCAGGTCTACTCTCAAAGTACAATTTGATATATATATATATATATATATATATATATATATATATATATATATATATATGTATATATATATGTATATATATGTATGTATATATATGTGCATATATATATGTGCATATATATATGTATATATATATGTATGTTGGCCAGGGCACCAGCCGCCCATTGAGATACTACCACTAGAGAGGTATTGGATCCTTTGACTGGCCAGACAGTAATGCATTGGATCCCTTTCTCTGGTCACGGCTTATTTTTTCTTTGCCTACACTTACACAGAATAGTTTGGCCTATTCTTTACATATTCTCGTCTTTCCTCATACACCTGACAACAATGAGATACTTAACACTTCTTCACCCAAGGGGTTAATTACTGTACTGCAATTTGTTCAGTGTACTCTCCTCTTGGTAAGGGTAGAAGAGACTCTTTAGCTGTGGTAAGCAGCTCTTCTAGGAGAAGGACACTCCAATATTAAACCACTGTTCTTTAGTCTTGGGTAGTGCCATAGCCTCTGTACCATGGTCTTCCACTGTCTTGGGTTGGAGTTCTCTTGCTTGAGGGTACACTCAGGCACACTATTCTATCTTATTTTTTTTTCTTCCTCTTGTTTTTTTGAAATGGTGTGTTGGGCAGGCTTAATAGAAGGGCCATGGATGCCTGGTGGTTTATCAAGAGGTTGTCTTTTCCTTTTTCTGATTCTTATTCTTCTCAAAACCATCCTTACTGTCCTCCCTTCAGTTGAAGTGGCTATCCTGGAGGGTATTTAGCCTTGCATGGTGTATCGGCTCCTCCATGTTGACCAGTTTTTCCGACTTTTTACTCTAGTCTATGGGTATCATCAATCACTTTGTTTATAATTCTGTACATATTGTTTTTGTTATAATTCTTGTTAATCTAGTTTTTAAGTATGATGTCTCTTTTTTTATTTCTATTAATTCTTATGGTGTCTGGAGACATTGAGCGAAATCCGGGACCAGTACGTCCTAGATTTCGTCAATGTCGTCTTCTGTATTGCAATATTCGTGGTCTTCATGCAAATATCCAAGACCTTACAGTTGCGTCCAGACAGTATGATATTCTTTTGTGCTCAGAAACTTTGGTTTCTAATATGAGGCACTCATCTGAGCTCCTTATAACTGGTTTTAAGAAGCCAATAATGTTGAAACGTGATGCCATCCCTAGGGCCAGGGGAATGGCGGTGTATATTAGGACAGAGTACCCTGCTTCTCATAAGTCCTGCTATCAATGTGGATGTCATGAGATTCAGGTAATAAAAGTTTGTGGCAGGCATAACAACTTTTATTTATGTTCGATCTACCGGAATCCAGACATGGATGATTCTATCTTCGATTGTCTTCTTACCATTATGGCTAAGATACAAGAAGATGATAGAAAGGCTTATTTTATCTTTGTTGGTGATTTTAATGCTCACCATAGGGAGTGGTTAAGTTCTATCTCTCCTACCGATCGCCATGGCTTAAGAGCTTTAGACTTTGCCTCTTAATCAGGCTGTGAGCAAATCATAAATGAAGCTACTCACAGGTCTGGTAATTGCTTGGACCTTGTATACACTGACTCCCCTGGCGTTATAACTAGTGAGGTTGGTTCTCCAGTCGGGACATCTGATCATGCCTTGATTTCATTATTAGTGAAGACTGAGCAGCCTGTCCCTGATATATCATATTCTTGTAAAATTTATATGAAATCCCAAGCAGACTGGAATGGGATTTTACATGATCTTTTGTGCTTGAATTGGTCACAATTATATAATAGTGTAGATCCTGTTGTCCCTTTGAATGAGAATCTAGTCAACATAATTGATAGGCGTATCCCTTCTCGTGTGCTAAGGTACCGAGTGAAGGACAAACCGTGGTTCAATGATGATTGTAGACGTGCTTTTTTGGAGAAGCAGGAGGCCTATCAACTTTGGAAGGGTAACAGATCAGATTTGACCTGGAACAACTATACTCAGCTTCGAGCTTTTGCTCAGAGAGTTTATGCCTCAACTGAAAAGGAGTACAATTTAACCATAAAAGAAACACTTTCTGGTACAACTCAGGAACATAAATGGTGGTCTACCCTTAAATCTGCACTCTTTGGTGTAGATGCAACAGTTCCTCCTTTACTTAAACCAGATGGCTCAGTCACTCACTGTCCAAAGGAAAAGGCAACCCTTTTGGCTGATGTTTTTGACAGTAAACAGAGTAATGAAAAACTTGAACTTCCTCATTCCTGTTTTCCTGAGGCTAAACTAACTAGTTTAGCTTTTCGATCTCGTGAGATTAAAGCTCTGTTGATGGACCTTGATGCTTATGGAGGTGTAGACCCAAATGGTATTTTTCCTTTGTTCTTTATAAAGACAGCAGATTTCTTAGCTCCAAAGTTATCTGTTATTTTGCGCAAGTTAGCAAGAAGAGGAGCTTTTAGCACTAGTTGGAGAATTGGTAATGTTACTCCTCTATGTAAATGTGTTTGTGGTAGCTCAAGTCCCACTGATTACCGCCCAATTTCCATAACTCCCATATTATCTAAAGTTTTTGAACGTCTTCTGGCAAAACGTCTTAATAGGTTTGCTGAAGGTAATCATCTACTCCCTAATTTGCAATTTGGTTTTCGTAAAGGCCTTGGAGCATGTGATGCCCTCCTCACAATCTCCAATGCTGTACAGAAATCCCTTGATTGTGGTCGGGAAGTTCGTATGATTGGCCTTGATTTTAGTGCTGCCTTTGACCGTGTTAATCATGAGGCCCTTGTTTTCAAACTGAAACAGTTGGGAGTGGGTGGGTCGTTTCTTAGCATTATTACTGATTTTTTAAGTAATAGATCTCAAAGAGTTGTTGTTGATGGGCACCATAGTGATTATAGGAATATGATATCCGGTGTTCCACAGGGTAGTGTTCTTGGCCCATTACTTTTCATACTATATACACATGACATGTGGTTTGGCCTAGAAAACAAGCTTGTTGCATATGCAGATGATGCTACTCTCTTTGCATCAATTCCATCCCCTGAATGTAGATCTAGGGTTGGTGAATCCCTTAATAGAGATTTAGCTAGAATTAGTGCATGGTGCAAATTATGGGGTATGAAGTTGAATCCTAACAAAACTCAAAGTATGATTGTAAGTAGGTCAAGGACGGTGGTTCCTCAACATCCGGATCTCAGTATTGATAATGTTTCTTTAAATATGTATGACTCTTTCAAAATTTTAGGTGTGATTCTCGACAGTAAATTTACTTTTGAGAAACATATAAGGTCTGTGTCTTCTTCAATTTCACAAAAAATAGGCTTATTGAGAAAGTCTTTCAAGATTTTCGGTGATCAATCTATTCTGAAGAAGTGTTTTAATTCTTTCATTCTACCTTGTTTTGAGTATTGTTCTCCTGTCTGGTCTTCAGCTGCTGATTCTCATCTTAATTTGTTGGACAGAAACTTACGGTCTATTAAATTTCTTATTCCTGATCTAGATATTAATCTCTGGCACCGTCGTTCAATTAGTTCATTATGTATGTTGCATAAGATTTTTCACAACTCTGACCATCCTTTACATTCAGATCTCCCTGGACAATTCTATCCTGTTCGTAATACTAGGCAGGCAGTTAATTCTAATAGCCAGGCCTTCTCCATCACGAGGCTCAATACTACGCAGTACTCTAGAAGTTTTATTCCAGCTGTGACCAAGTTGTGGAATGATCTTCCTAATCGGGTGGTTGAATCAGTAGAACTTCAAAAGTTCAAAGTTGGAGCAAATGCTTTTTTGTTGACCAGGCGGACATAGTCTTTTTATAGTTTATTTATGACATATTTGTTTTTTATGTTGTTGATAGTTTATTATATGACATGTCTGTTTTGACGTTGTTTCTTATTTTAGAATGATTTATTGTTAATTTGTTCTCTTCATTTATTAATTTCCTTATTTCCTTTCCTCACTGGGCTATTTTTCCCTGTTGGAGCCCCTGGGCTTATAGCATCTTGCTTTTCCAACTAGGGTTGTAGCTTGGATAGTAATAATAATAATAATATATGTATATATATATATATATATATATATATATATATATATATATATATATATATAAATATATATATATATGTATATATATATATATATATATATATATATATATATATATATATATAAATGCTTTTGGGACACAGTTTCACTCTAATGCAATTTACATTAAAGACGAATTTCTTAGTGGTGTCATTGTGTTTCCTACAGGAATCCTTGTACTTTTTCAGCTTCAAGTTGTCAGGTGTAAGCCTTTGGTTAAGGAAACAAGAATTTTCCTTTTTTTTTACATAATCTATTATGAGCAGAACTGTTTCGACCAAGTGATTAAAATTCTTTTTATATATGAGGTACTACAAAGATTGTGAATATTTTTATATAGTCTACAAAAATCAAAAAATTCTAAAAATTAACCAAATGCTTACACCTGAAAACTTGAAGAAACTGAGAAAATGTATGGTGGATTTTGGGTGGGCCAAAACGGGACAGTTCCCTTTGTCAAGTATCACTACTTACAAATACTACTTCTGTCATGTTTTACCTCAGCCGCGAATAATTGCTCCTGCATTCAAGTACCCATCAACCCGCCTATTCTCTCCCTACATTGTGTGTAGAACACCTGTTATTGTTGTTGTAGATTGCGTGGCCATTCCGGCCCAGACACGGGCTCTTGCAATATTGCATCCGGTAAAAAAAGAACACCTGGTTGGCTCCTTGCATGTTTAACCTCTCTCTGTCTGGTAATCTATATTTCGTGATACTTTGTACAATTATCTATCAAACTGATTAGTCAATTAAATTAATTTAGGAAGTTCCCATAATTTTTTTTTCCTTTAGTGTATCTAAAGCTCTAGTTGGATATAAAGCTATTTTTACCTCCGGCAACGAGGTTATGCGATCGAGTCGGTTTACTATTGATTTGTCGGCGTGTCTAAGGACATTTGTTTGTGTCTGCAGACAGGATTGCGTAAAAACTATTTAACGGATTTTGATGAAATTTCACCTAAGATAAACCTTATGTCATAGACGACCCCATTGAATTATGGACCTGATCGGGATCCAGATTCGTATTTTACACCATTCTAAAGATAACATAAAAACTACTCGACGGATTTTGACGATTTTTTTTTCCAAAGACAGAACGTAGGTCATAAACGACCCTATTATATTTTAGAGATGACCCCGATCAGATCCGGATCCAGATTCTAGATCCGGATGTTGCATTTTTCGCCATTTTAAAAATACGTCAAAACTACTGGACGGATTTTGACGAAATTTTCTTCACAGATAGATATAGGCCAAGGATGCAACCAATAAATTTTGGAGATGATCCGGATTCGGATCCGGATTTTAGTTTATTTATTTGTCTTTGATTCTGTGAACAGGATTACGTCAAAACTACTAAACATACTTTGACGAGATTTCTACCAGATACATTTCAAGTCATGGACGATCCTATTGAATTTTGGAGATGATCGGGATCTGAATTTTAATTTTTCGACATTATAAAAATAACCTCAAAACTACTCAATGGATTTCGACGAATTTTTCACCACAGCTAGATCTTAGGACACAGACAAACACATTGAATATTGGAGAAGATCCGGATCCAGATTCTAGATTTGGGTTTGCATATTTTGCCATTTTAAAGATAACTTCGGTGCTACCTGACAGATTTTGACGAAATTTTTACCACATGATAGATATTAGGTCATGAACGACCCCATTGAGTTTAGAGATGATCCGAACCAGATCCGAGTTTATTTATTTGTTTATTTATTTATTTATTTGTCGGTGAATCTGTGGGCAAGATTACGTCAAAACTACTCTATGGATTTTGACCCGCAATTTTCACCACATACAGATCATAAGTCACAGACGACCCCCATTAAATTTTGGAGATAATCCCGATTTGCATTTTTCGCTATTTTGAAGATGACATCAAAAATACAAGACAGATTTTGACAAAAATTTCAACACAGATAGATCTTAGGTCATAGACGATCCCATTATATTTTGGAGATGATTCGTATCCGCATTTGCATTTTCGGTCATTTTAAAGATAACGTCAAAACAAATTGACGGATTTCGAGGAAATTTTCACCACATAAATCTTAGGCCATAGACAACTCCATTAACCTTTGGCGTAGGTCAGAAATCTTTGATTGTTCTTATTCATATTTTTTTTTTCAAGAGCTTTAAGACTAATCTGGACAAAATTGTTTGTTAGTCAGCTCCAACGACCTCTTTAGAAGATTGACTTTATCGTCGATTTGAGAAGCTTTGAGAAAATATATGGAAATAGAATATGCAACCAGACTTTAATGGTTCACTTCGAACAATATCATTCCAGTTGTTATAACAATATCATCTGGTATTACTAAAACAATATTCTATACAAATATGTAAATTTTACTTTATACATCTTTACAATTCCCGTCATTATGACTGGATTTTCTGGTAATCACGCAGCAAAATTCGTTGGAAATTCCAACACTTGACTTAAATCTACCTTTAGATCACTACGATTTTAGAAACCAAAGAAATTGAAGGGTAACAGACTAACTAGATCTGTTTTATGGGAAAATTGGGATCGGATTTAGGTAAATGGTATTCCAATTAGGATAATTATCTCTTAATCACTCTTATCAGAGAAGAATGACAGAGCGAACATTATTAATTACGATTAAGAATTTACTTCAGTGACCACTGTTTCATAATGATTAATACCATCGATATTTCATTACAGCTGTAGGCTTATGTGTAACTAAATCTTTAACCTGCATGAATACTAATGAGATCAATGATTTGTCCAGTATTCCTTACGCAGCAACATTATGCATAAATGACAAACCAGTTTAATAAACATTTATGGCTTTTTCATTAAAAATAATACAATCTTCTCTCTCTCTCTCTCTCTCTCTCTCTCTCTCTCTCTCTCTCTCTCTCTCTCTCTCTCTCTCTCTCTCTCTCTCTCACCAGATGCTTCTGAATAAGAGAGAAAAAGTTTCAAATGTTGGGATGGATTATTTGAGTAATATTTTTGAAATATAAACATTGATACGTATAGAGATAGGAATTAAGTAAAAAAAAAACTGAACACTATATATATATATATATATATATATATATATATATATATATACATATATATATATATATGTATATGTATATCTATACTGTATATATATATATATATATATATATATATATATATATATATGTGTATATCTATATATATATATATATATATATATATATATATATGTATATGTATATCTATACTGTATATATATATATATATATATATATGTATATCTATACTGTATATATATATATATATATATATATATATATATATATATATTTATATTTATATACATATATATCATGAGTGTTTTGAGAAGGCTGATCCTGAAAATAAATTGGTAACAAGAAGAATGTGTAAGTTTATGAGGACGAAAGAAGAGGAGACACGGGAAATGTAGGCTAGAGGAGTCGAAGAGATGTAGGAATAAACCAGTGTTAATATTTGAGAAGCAAAGCATGAATCTGGGACTATGATTTGTCTTTCAATCGTTTATTACAGTTCTAAATCATTTCCTTTACGCATCGACTCACTGAAGGACAAAATGAGGGACCCATAACATTGCAACTTCTCACTAGTCACTCCTGTGCAGGTTTCTAGGTGAATTCGTCTTCAACAATTTATTTACATCAACAATTCATCTTCATATACAATTTGTCTACAACAATTTATCTACTGTAAAATATTATCAATAACATTTTTAATAATATTTATAAATTACAGAATACTATACCTCCCAAAACAGAGAGCTGTTAGTATTACACGAACACTTATAGTATTTTTTATAACCAAACAACCATTACATGACAATTTGGCTTTGAGATTTTCTTGTCGGTATTCCAAGTGAAACTAGTCAACTTTTTAGTACTCTGTGAAGGCCAAACAACGGCTCTTCAATATTTAGCATCGGAAAAAGGAAGAACGAAATGATTTTTTGGATCGTATTTATTCTTAAAGAATAAAGAGAATGGAGGGAAGACACCGGAAGTGTGATAAATATCGCAAATATAACTGGCATGCTCGTGTACCCACAGGGTTTTAAAAGTCTTTCCGCAGTGAGAAGGCCCATTACTCTCTTAAGCCACTATTACACAACAATATTTCAGTTACCCAGTGGCGTTTTCGTCGACTTTGGCTGACCAAAACGTATTTTTTTCGAACTCGACTTCACTAATCGTTTATAGGTTTAAAGGTCACTCGTGAATGGCAGAGGCAACGGACAGTGACATTGCCCTAGCAAGCAGTACAACGCCCTAGAGACAGACCATATAGTATATGATCAGCGCCCAAGCCCCCTCTTCACCCAAGCTAAGACCAGGGAGGGCCAGGCAATGGCTGTTGATGACTCAGCAGAAAGACTTAAAGGCTCCCAAGGATGGTAAGGTTGTAGACACTAAAAGCACTAACGAGCGGGACTCGAACCCCCGTCTGGCAATCACCAGGCAGAGACGTTACCACTTAAGCCACAACAACCCAAAACGAAATCGAAAAGTACTTGGCTTGGTGAAATTAAATATAGAAAACGTAAAAAAAAAGGTCAACTCGTCTATTAGAATGTGTGTTTATTTTCGATCAATCGTCGGTTGTCGGAGTCGTCGGACTTGTTGGGAAGCGATGGCGAAACAGTGAGTTATGGAGTTGAAGGTACTGGTAATTAAGGAGATATACGGGGTCAACCAGCTCTGTGGAAGCCGACTCATCGTAGCTACAGCAAGAAGCACTCACAGTGAAATAACAAAGGAGTTTGCTGCAGTATTATGGAAATATTAGGAATCGCTGCAGGTATGGGAGATTCATAGTATTCAATTTTTTTTAGCCATTATTAGATGAAGTTAAAAAGATTTAGTTAGAATCTTAGATTATACAGCTATCAAAATATAATCATCAACGGTACTAGTCTGCGATGTTTACATGATCAGCTGATCTCACTGGCTGGTTGGTTCCTTCATCACTTGACGAAAAAAATGCCTCTCGACCTTCAGACTGAGTAACTAAACATATCAAGTGAGCACTGAAAGTACGCGACAAAACGCCTTATACTACCTGAAAAAAGCGGCATAATAGCGCTGTTAGCGTTGTCACGCCACGCAATAGTCGGCTACCGTTCAAAATACTGCGGAGAAACTTTTGGAACACCCTGTACATTAGAGGAAGGAGTCATTGGCTCTGTTAATGAGAACAATCACACTGTAAATGCTGCAGAAATTTGATCTACAGAAATTGTTATTAAAATACGGCAAAGGCTCAAAGTCTGAATAGGACAGTTCGTTCTATACGGCGAAGGAATAATACAGTTACGGGAGTTCTCTTGCTTGAGGGTACACTCGGGCACACTATTCTATCTTATTTCTCTTCTTCTTGTTTTGAAGTTTTTCTAGTTTGCATAGGAGATATTTATTTTAATGTTGCTGCTCTTAAGATATTTTATTTTTCCTTATTTCCTTTCTTCACTGGGCTATTTTCCCTATTGGGGTCCCTGGGCTTATAGCATCCTGCTTTTCCAACTAGGGTTGTAGCTTAGCAAATAGGCTAATAATAATAATAATGATAATAATAATAATAATAATAATAATAATAATAATAATAATAATAATAATAAAGAACTAACCTTTCAGATGAATATACAAAATCCCTTAAAAGTGAGACATACGAGATATATGATTCAAGTCCTATTAATTAGCGCATGCTTATTTTTGCTACTAAATGGAACCTTCACTTGCTCACACAAAGTAATCAATGGTTTACCGATAGTACAATCAGGACAGTTCCGTTACTATTTCACCAGCTTTTTACTCTGCACTGTTCAAGAAAACTAACTTCAGTGCCACTGGTGTTTGCGATACCACCCAACAAATGGGAGGAAGGAAACCTCAAGTCAGATTCTTAAAGAAAATAAAGATTCTAGAGCCAACTTGTAAAAATTCAACTATAACAACAGATTTCGAAAGGACAATGCAGAATGCTTTCCTTATTTCTACACGTAAAACTCAAGGGGCGTTTTTTCACTTGTGTCAAAGTATATTGCGTTCAATGCAGAGAAATGGTCTCTGAAGATTATACAAAATAAATTCTGAACTTGCTTTGAGACTTTGTATGCTGTTAGCCATAGAATTTGCTCCAGTTGAAAAAGTATAACCGAAACACTTGAAGAAACATTATGCAAAAATTATGGGTTTTCCGATGAAGCGCAGCGGGTAATATATCACTTTGAGGACACCTGGATCGGCTGCCCTGGACGGAGAAATATGCAAAGGCAGCTTATCTTTGCTCATGATATATGGAAGGCTTATGGGGCTTTGTGAAATTTGCTAAAAAACAAATGACATAGTAGAATGTTGGTATAGGAGTTTTCAGGTGCAAGTTACTACTAATCATCAAATATTGGGAAATTCATTGACTGTCAGAAGTAGAAGCAAAATGTTATTGCTCAATTAGAGCAATATTTTTGTGGCAGGGAGCCCCAAACTTTAGAAAAATAAATCAACCATGATAACGCTAACCGTATAAAAAAACTGGTGGGAAATCTCAGAAATACAACTATGTAATTATATTTGTGAAATCGCACATAACCTTACCTTTTAATTTCCCTTTCGGTTTGTATATTATTTTGATTCGACACCAATCTTATTGTTTTATTTTATGAAATGAGGAATATATTCTTTAAATAATGGTAAAATAAGTATTATTATTATTATTATTATTATTATTATTATTATTATTATTATTATTATTATTATTATTATTATTACCTAAGCTACAAACCTAGTTGGAAAAGCAAGATCCTATAAGCTCAAGGGCTCCAACAGGGAAAAATAGCCCAGTGACGAAAGGAAATAGGGAAATAAATAAACTTTATAGGAAGTAGTGGAAATTTAAATAAAATATTTCAAAAACGTTAATAACATTAAAACATATTTGATTTGATTTATAAACTATAAAATGACTTATGTAAGCCTGTTCAACAGAAACACATTTGCTGCGAGTTTGAACTTTTGAAGTTCTACTGATTCAACTACCCGACTAGGGAGATCATTCCACAACTTGGTCACAACTGGAATAAAACTTCTATGGTACTGTATAGTATTGAGCCTCATTATTATTATTATTATTATTATTATTATTATTATTATTATTATTATTATTATTACTTGCTAAGCTACAACCCTAGTTGCAAAAGCAGGATGCTATAAGACCAGGGGCTCCAACAGGGAAAATAACCCAGCTAGGAAAGGAAAAAATAAAATATTTCAAGAAGAGTAACAATATTAGAATAAATATCTCCTATATACATACATATACCAAGGCACTTCCCCCCATTTTTGGGGGTAACCGACATCAACAATGAAACAAAACAAAAAGGGGACCTCTACTCTCTACGTTCCTCCCAGCCTGACAAGGGACTCAACCGAGTTCAGCTGGTACTGCTAGGGTGCCACAGCCCACCCTCCCCCGTTATCCACCACAAATGAAGCTCCATAATGCTGAATCCCATACCGCTGCTACCTCCGCAGTCATCTAAGGCACCGGAAGAGGCAGCAGGGCCTACCGGAACTGCGTCACAATCGCTCGCAATTCATTCCAATTTCTAGCACATTCTCTTGCTTCTCTCACATCTATCCTCCTATCACCCAGAGCTTTCTTCACCCCATCCATCCACCCAAACCTTGGCCTTCCTCTTGTACTTCTCCCATCAACTCTTGCATTCATCACCTTCTTTAGCAGACACCCATTTTCCATTCTCTCAACATGGCCAAACCACCTCAACACATTCATATCCACTCTAGCTGCTAACTCATTTCTTACACCCGTTCTCACCCTCACCACTTCGTTCCTAACCCTATCTACTGGAGATACACCAGCCATACTCCTTAGACACTTCATCTCAAACACATTCAATTTCTGTCTTTCCATCACTTTCATTCCCCACAACTCCGATCCATACATCACAGTTGGTACAATCACTTTCTCATATAAAACTCTCTTTACATTCATGCCCAACTCTTTTTTTTACTACTCCCTTAACTGCCCCCAACACTTTGCAACCTTCATTCACTCTCTGACGCACATCTGCTTCCACTCCACAATTTGCTGCAACAACAGACCCCAAGTACTTAAACTGATCCACCTCCTCAAGTAACTCTCCATTCAACATGACATTCAACCTTGCACCACCTTCCCTTCTCGTACATCTCATAACCTTACTCTTACCCACATTAACTCTAAACTTCCTTCTCTCACACACCCTTCCAAATTCTGTCACTAGTCGGTCAAGCTTCTCTTCTGTGTCTGCAACCAGTACAGTATCATCCGCAAACAACAACTGATTTACCTCCCATTCATGGTCATTCTCGTCTACTAGTTTTAATCCTCGTCCAAGCACTCGAGCATTCACCTCTCTCACTACTCTATCAATATACAAGTTAAACAACCACGGCGACATCACACATCCCTGTCTCAGCCCCACTCTCACCAGAAACCAATCACTCACTTCATTTCCTATCCTAACACATGCTTTACTACCTTTGTAGAAACTTTTCACTGCTTGCAACAACTTTCCACCAACTCCATATAACCTCATCACATTCCACATTGCTTCCCTATCAACTCTATCATACGCTTTCTCCAGATTCATAAACGCAACATACACCTCCTTACCTTTTGCTAAATATTTCTCGCATATCTGCCTAACTGTAAAAATCTGATTCATACAACCCCTACCTCTTCTAAAACCACCCTGTACTTCTAAGATTGCATTCTCTGTTTTATCCTTAATCCTATTAATCATTACTCTACCATACACTTTTCCAACTACACTCAACAAACTAATACCTCTTGAATTACAACACTCATGCACATCTCCCTTGCCCTTATATAGTGGTACAATACATGCACAAACCCAATCTACTGGTACCATTGACAACACAAAACACATATTAAACAATCTCACCAACCATTCAAGTACAGTCACACCCCCTTCCTTCAACATCTCAGCTCTCACACCATCCATACCAGATGCTTTTCCTACTCTCGTTTCATCTAGTGCTCTCCTCACTTCCTCTATTGTAATCTCTCTCTCATTCTCATCTCCCATCACCGGCACCTCAACACCTGCAACAGCAAATATATCTGCCTCCCCATTATCCTCTACATTCAGTAAACTTTCAAAATATTCCGCCCACATTTTCCTTGCCTCCTCTCCTTTTAACAACCTTCCATTTCCATCTTTCACTGTCTCTTCAATTCTTGCGCCAGCCTTCCTTACTCTCTTCACTTCTTTCCAAAACTTCTTCTTATTCTCTTCATATGACTGACCCAATCCCTGACCCCACCTCAGGTCAGCTGCCCTCTTTGCCTCACATACCTTGCGCTTTACTTCCACCTTTTTCTCTCTATATTTTTTATACTTCTCTATGCTATTACTCTGCAGCCATTCTTCAAAAGACCTCTTTTTCTCTTCCACTTTTACCTTCACTCCTTCATTCCACCATTCACTGCCCTTCCTCATGCTGCCTCCAACAACTCTCTTGCCACACACATCACTTGCAATCCCAACAAAATTTTCTTTTACTAACTTCCACTCCTCCTCTGTTACCAGTTTCTCTTACTCTCACTTCGTCATATGCCATTTTCAACCTTTCCTGATATTTACTTTTTACCCCCGGTTTTATTAGCTCTTCAACCCTCACTAGCTCCCTTTTACATCCACCTACTCTATTCCCCCACTCTTTTGCTACAACTAATTTTCCTTCCACCAAAAAATGATCAGACATACCGTTAGCCATACCCCTAAACACGTGCACGTCTTTCAATCTTCCAAACATTCTTTTAGTTATCAACACATAATCCATTAATGCCCTTTCTACTACTCTTCCATTTGCCACTCTTACCCATGTATATTTGTTTTTATCTTTCTTTCTGAAAAAGCTAGCACTTACTACCATCTCTTGTTCAACACATATCTACCAGTCTCTCACCACTCTCATTTTCACCTGGTATGCCATACTTCCAAATGACACCTTCTACCTCTCCAGCGCCCACTCTAGCATTTAAGTCACCCATGTCAACTACATAATTCCTACTACCCAGTCCTTCTACACACCTAGTTAATTCATTCCAGAACTCATTCCGCTCTTCTTCACTTTTCTCACTACCTGGCCCATACGCACTGACAAACGCCCAACATTCCCTACCCAACCTAACCCTTACCCACATTAACCTAGTTGATATTTCCTTCCATTCCACTACTTTACCTGTCATCCATTCACTCAGCAATGAAGCCACACCCTCTCTCGCTCTTCCCCTTTCAATCCCAGACACTCTACCAGACATTTCACCAAACATCACTTCACCCTTTTCGTTCATCTTTGTCTCACACAAGGCCAATACATCCATCCTTCTATTCCTAAACATACTTCCAATCTCACATCTTTTACTCTCTATCGTACTACATCCACGCACATTCAAACACCCCAAAACTAGACTGCAGGGAGCAGTCACTCTCCCCCCAGCTCAATCTTTTTGTTGACGTCTTTCAGGATTATATACAGGAGAGGGGGTTCCCAGCCCCCTCGTCCCGTCCCTTTTAGTCGCCTCTTACGACACGCACGGATAACGTTGGCGCTATTCTAATTTTTTTTTTATGCCCCTGTGGCCACAGGGGGCATAAACTATATAAACTACATAAAGTTTAACAAAACAAGAGGAAGAGAAATTAGATAGAATAGTGTGCCCATGTGTACCCTCAAGCAAGAAAACTCTAACCCAAGACAGTGGAAGACCATGGTACAGAGGCTATGGCACTACCCGTTTCCTGATCGCTGATTAGTTGGACAAGATCATTTTAACCAATCAGCGATCAGGAAACTTTTCCGAGCTAAAACGGCAAGCCTGTGAGTCTGCGCAAATCTGCCTTACGAAAAAGAATTGACTATAGTATTACGAACAGGAAGGAACTGTCCGGGACGATCTGAATACAAAGGATGTTATGATATTTATCCTCAAAAAGTATAACTATTTATAACTATTGTTAATATGCGTACGGGTGCTTTGTTGTCGTTAGCATTGTATACTTATGAACAGTTTTAGCCTTTACTGTTAGTAAGATTTAATATTCATAACAGATAGCCTTAAATATTTTTTCAACACCGAAGGTGTAAGCCAATGTCTCTGAAATAAAATTTAATCGCAAAAATTCATATTTGTATAACTTTGTAGATGAATTGTTGAAGGGAAATTCACCAGATACCCTTGGGCAAGGCCTGGGGCTTGAAACGACTAGGAAATCCTTCTCCTATAACAAGGCAGCTAGCATGCATTAAGGACTATAATTCACGGACACCGTGACATCACTTGTTTATGGAATCCATGAGAACTACCCGGGCAAAGTTTTCGTCTGCTGCTTGTATCAAGAATTTACATCACAACGTTTTATATCTCCATATACTTTTCCTTCTTCATTGGTATACGTGATACGTCAAGGATAGATCAGACTTTTTTTTTAATAGATATGATGAGCATTAATAAAGAGTGAAATTACCATAAAGGAATCTATGTTCTCTACAGACCGCGCGAAATTTATCAGGGGAAATGTTACATTCATTTTATTTTAAGTTATTATTATTATTATTATTATTATTATTATTATTATTATTATTATTATTCGACCAAACTAAAGTACATAAAGTGTTGCTATTCAACGCAGATGTGTAATTATGCGTCGCCACACATATAGATATGAGATTAAATCCGTTTTTTTGAAATCGCAACATCTTCCAAAAAAATCACACCGGGTTGAGCATTTTTGCTCCCTTAATAAACTAAAATAATTCCGTCTCCTTTTCAAAAAAACGGAAACTGATTATCTAATTAATATTCATATAAATTAGGTCTAGCTTATAAAAGTGAATGAGATACATTTAAACCTCAGCGAACAAAAGAACTAAGCAATATAATCATCATCAAGATAAACTGCAAACTCGCTGGAAACAGATTTTTTTTTTTTTTTTTTAAGAATTATTTGTTTGGTATAAGGAATTCTACATAAGTGGATGAATATTTAGATAAAAGATAAAGTAAATGTTTAGATTAAAAAAAAAAAAAAGTAAACAACAACGATGTACAAAGATAATTGAAACTATGAGTAGTGCGAGATTAAATGTACTAAAACGAAAACTTTAGAATTTCAGAAAGGTATAATTTTTTATCCACTACATACAAACACATTAAATCGACATTCTTTTGAACAATTAATCAGAGATATCATACTGGCGAATGGCCCTCGTTGCCATCAAAATAAAATCAGCTTAGTGCTAAATAAACTTCACTTTATCAGGAACTTTCCAATCAAAGTTCTTGAGAAGTGAAGCTTTTTTTCTAAAATATTCGAATATTTCAGGATGAAGTGTCTTTAACGACTTATTAAAGCACGTTAAGAATCGATTAGAAAAATATCAACTCCCAACTTGATAAACACCGTCAGGATGATGAGGTTTATGATGTCGTGCATCAACTTATCTCTTTAGAAAGGCAATATTACTTTATAACTTCTACAATGTCAGTTCCCTCGAAGTTCGACTTGTTAACAACGATATAACTAATTCAATTAATAATCATTTGTGTATAAACAATTAAATTGTTGAAGTATAACTTTCTGCTTTTGTCTCTATCCAATCACGACTTGAGAGATATAAACACGATTCATGAATGTCGGTATAGGCCTAAAGGGTAAGACCTCGCTTCTTTGCAAGACCGTGAGGATATAGATTGAATGAAGTGTCTTTCTAGACAAGGACATCATCTTGAAAGTATATGAGCTCCTGTATGCGTGCTAGGCGGAATAGGAGCAAGCCACTCTTTTTAGCTTTTCCTTTAGCAAGTGGTGGCCTATTGGAAACGTTCCTGCCTGGTGATATGCCAGTCAGCAAATCGAGTCCCGCATAAGCTGGAAAGTTTCTTGAGGTGCCTGCAACTTCACCATCCCTGATCACTAAGGATGGGTGGTTTGGTGAGCCTATAGGGTATAGGACAGGTCTACCTGCCGTGGCACCAACAGCCATTACCTGGCCCTCCCTGGTCCTAGCTAGGGTCAAGAGGGGTCTTGGGCGCTCACCATATGTATTTATAATCAGTCTGTAAGGATTGTCATGGTAGCTTGGGAATTATTACTGTCCCTTGTTTCTGCCATTCAAGAGCAACCTTTAAACCTTGAACCAGTAAAGGACAGTTCCTCTTGTAATAAAGCGGGATGCCCAGCTACCGATCCCTATAAAACTTGTCTAAGCGTCAAAAGAGAGAGAAAAAAAAAACCTCGATGAGCAGTGAATTCAGAAGGAACCTCTCAATACAGATTCAGGACCAATGTTGTATTTATGCTTGTGACAAAAAGTATAACCTTTATAAGGATTTTATTTTATGTTTACTTCAGATTCAGTATTACAGTAAAAGTACTTGATATAAGATACTAATATAACAAAATAAATTAGCCCTTTGGCTCTATAACAACTCCCATGTGCAAACATCACACCTGATTTCTTCTATGCATCAGAAATGTCTCTCCCTTCATCCTACCTCTGAAAATAGCCAAACCATTTCTCATCACAGGACAGTTCAACCCGACGTGTACTTTTAAAGCTGTGCGTACCGGAAGTCCCAGAAAATGTTAAAAGTTGAAATTATGAAGCAGCGTTCAGAACAGCGACCAGGTAAATTCTATTTTGATACCGTCCGCATAAACAAAAATCCGGATATTGGTGACCAGTTCTATGGTTTCTGCCGGGAAATTTTGATGTCATTTGCGACAACGAGAAAGGGGAGCTTATTGCCAAATGTCATTTCGCCTGGAAGGTCAGGCAAGCTGGAACTGTTGGCCTTGATTGGATCGCCCGTTTTGAAAATGGTCTTTGCCAGGGTCATTTCCAGCTGAGCAAAAGGACGAAGAACGCCTTCAAAAGGAACGGAACAGAGCCAATGTAGTTATCACGTAAGAAATCTGTAGTCGTTCACATTTTCATATAGTTTTCAGTAATGGCGTACATACTAATGCCATTCGTTGTTTATTCTGTGAATTTTTATTGACTGAAATATAATTGTGTTATTCATTATCCAGTTGTTTGCTTTCATTCATATTCATAAATTCTTGAATTAGCACATTACTCCGTTTTCATTTTTTTTACTGGATATATTATATCCTTTACAAACAGATCGTTCCTATCTGGCAACTAACACAAAGTGTTAAGGTTTGCGATTGATGGAATAATTTCATCCCTGTTTTTCTCTCAACCAATTTATATCTTATAAAAAATCAATATGCAATAATAGACAAGAAATTCTCCGAAATACGGCTATTCTTCAACCACTGACTGACAGAATATTTCACTTAAGTAAAGCATTTCAATAATCCCTTGAATAGGTATCGAACAGCCACCCACACTGTAAGGAATAAGAACAGATCAAAATGAAAATCATCGATGTGTTCATTGAAATTCAGTTGCGTCAGTTAATTCCTTAACAAAATTCACTGCTTACACTGGGGAACTGTCACTCATTATTTCACGGGGTGTTTGTCATTTCAAAATTTTTGAATGTCATTTCCTGAGTAAAAGAAGAGCTACACTGTTAAAAATTTGTCATAGAAAAACGGTAAAAATCTTGGAATAAATGTTGCCCAGCATTTACCGTTTTAAAAAAACGGATATATTGACTTTAAGGAGTGATATTACGGTGACCAATCCGTAAAAGATAATAACAAAGTAAGGTAAAATTACGGTCGTTTTTATTTTACTGAAATAATGCTGAAAACTACATTTCTACGGAGAATTTCTGGTTAAAATCACGGTTTATTTCAACAGTGTATATATAAATAATAAAGCGGCAAATAGAAGATTTTCGAGTATTTGCAATTTCAAAATGTTTAATAATATTGATCAGATGTTATAAAACCCAATGCCTGAGAATAAAACTGTTTTAGATAAAAGAAAAAAGGTACCAAATAGAGAGCAAAAAGTTTTTACATGTCATCCTTGGATATGAGGAGCTATTTCCAATGGAAAACTACTTACCCTAACATAAAGCCAAGGTTCATGATTTTGGTGTACGGTGTCTTCACAGTATAATTCTACGGAGAATTTCCGATTAAAATTACGGTTTATTTCAACAGTGTATACATTCATAATTAAGAGCCAAATTCAACATTTTCGAATATCCGCAATCGCAGAGTGTTTAATGATATTGATCAAGTTGCCAAAGAACTGAATGCCTAAGAATAAAACAGTTTTAGATATTATAAAAAAGGTACCAAATGAAAAAGCAATAAGTTTTTACATGGCATCCATGTGTGTAAGAAGCAGTTTCCAGTGGAAAACTACTCAACCCTAACATAAATCGCGAGCCAAGGTTCGTGATTTTGGTGTACGGCGTCTTTACGTTAATTTGAATCTCGGGTCATGTAACACGGACCCACAGTGAGGTCATTCATTTTTCATCTTTAATGATGTATCATGAAAGCCTGATTTAGTGGATAGGGTCATGCACAAAGTGGTCCATGAAAACCTGATTTTGTGTACCACGCAATCAGTGAATAATAACGGTTATTAAATTGTAAACAATTATTTCTTCCGCAAACTTGATTAGTAGGTCACTGATATCAAAATATACAAGAAAATCAAATGGATATTAATTACTTCCATGATTTCATATACACGACTCATTTGAAACTTAGAAATATCCCAACATGTAGCCCACAGTAACACACCATAACCTCGATTATCCACATCCAGTTTACTTTACGAACCTCTTCCTGCATTTCATTCATATAAGAACATTGAAGACGATGTTAGATAAGTAATAATGAGAAAGAATCTCTTGTTGCTTAAAACTACTTCCTCACAACGTTTGAGTATAACAATGAGGTCAGAGGCTGTGACGCAGTTAATCGCTTTAAAAAACATTAATAGTAAAATGAGATAAGTTGGATTCAGGAGTACTAAACAGTTGAGAAAACCTATAACAACGAAAGCTCATGTAATTTTGATATGACTCTAAACTTTGTGATTTGATAATATACATTATGATATTTTTGTGTTTTCTGCCCGATGATTCCAGCTATTATTAATTCAAATTGGAAAACAGAAACATCTGATCTCCCTTTCCTCCAGTGAATTGATTTAATGTTGATAGACATGGCTCTAGAATAATCAAAAGTAGAATATATTTTTAAATCCGTATCTAATGAAAGTCGCAAATTGAATGTAGAACTTGGAAAAAAAAATTACGATGCGGCATTCTGTACCGCGGTCAGGTAAATTCTATTTTGATAGCATCCGCAAAACCAAAAACTCCGGAAATTGGTGCCCATTTGTATGGTTTCTGCCGGGGTAATTTAATGTCATTTGCGACGATGAGAAAACGGAACTTATGACAAATAGTATTCTAAATATAAAATAAAAAAAAAAAAAGTCCAATAAAAGGGCCGTTTGAAAACGGTCTTCGACGGTGCCATTTCCAACAGATCCGAGGAATGAGGAAAACGTCCCCGGAATAGGCAACCGGGGCAAGGCAATCACATACGTTTTCGGCAATCGCATGCAGTCCCGATAATCACATACATTTCCATACAGCTCAACTGGAATTACCGAGATATCTATCAGTGTTTTATTTTCATTTCTTTTATTGTAAGTCGATTGCTTTCATTGAATATTTCTCTTTCATTTGGTTCTCGAATTTGGTCCAGTTAAGAACTTGACTGCACATTTTCATTTTCATTTATACGCATTCACTTCTCTGTCCATTTCAATATAATCTTTGATCAGAATATGATGCAATTGAATTTATTTTTATAATTCCTATTCACCATCACACGTATAATCATCATAAGAGACCTACAATTATATCTTCGAATAAGTAGTGATCTATCCTTTTAACTTTACTGAGGCATCCTTCTTAACACTCACCAGTTCCTGCAACTTCTCTTCTCAATAACTAATCCCACTATCGAACTTTCGATAATTCAACCACCTTTTCTTTCGGCACAAAACACGCATAAATATGTATACTGCATATATAGACAGAAAGATATATGAATAGATAGATACATTTAGATATGCATATGCAACTACTAGCAGAAAAAAGCCAGAAGTTGGGATCAAGCATCATAAAAATTTTTAAGCATACATCTTTGGGATTCATTTATGATTTTATAGTCATATATGTATATATGAATGTATGTATATATGCAATATTATCTAAATTTAAATGAGAGTACCTTCATGATATATATATATATATATATATATATATATATATATATATATATATATATATGTGTGTGTGTGTGTGTGCGTGTGTAGAAGACCGTTCATGCTGTAAATAATGATTATCATTATAATTAAAAGGAAAGAGATGATCCAGTCGATTGAGTTAAACTCGACTCACAGAGCTGGCCATGTAAGTAACAGTAATATATATGCACATTTATATAGATATATATACACATCGTATATACATATATACACAATATATATATATATATATATATATATATATATATATATATATATATATATATAGAAAACCACTTACACTATAAATAATAATCATCATTATGATTAAAAGGAAATAGATGAACCAGCCCAATGAGTTGAGCTCGACTCTTATATAGCTGTCCATGTAAATAACAGTAATATTTATATGTATAAGCACTTGTATATAAATATATATGTATATATATATATATTTATTTATTCATTTATATATATATAAAAATTAGAATAGCGCTAACGTTATCCCTGCATGTCGTAAGAGGCGACTAAAAGGGACGGGACGAGGGGGCTGGGAACCCCCTCTCCTGTATCTACATCCTGTGAGAAAGCAACAAAGAGATGGAGCTGGGGGAGAGTGACTGCTCCCCGCACTCTAGTTTTGGGGTGTTTGAATGTGCGTGGATGTAGTACGATAGGGAGTAAAAGATGTGAAATTGGAAGTATGTTTAGGAATAGAAGGATGGATGTATTGGCCTTGTGTGAGACGAAGATAAAAGGAAAGGGTGAATTGATGTTTGGTGAAATGTCTGGTAGAGTGTCTGGGATTGAAAGGGGAAGAGCGAGAGAGGGTGTGGCTTTATTGCTGAGTGAATGGATGACAGGTAAAGTAGTGGAATGGAAGGAGATATCATCCAGGTTAATGTGGGTAAGGGTTAGGTTGGGTAGGGAATGTTGGGCGTTTGTCAGTGCGTATGGGCCAGGTAGTGAGAAAAGTGAAGAAGAGCGGAATGAGTTCTGGAATGAATTAACTAGGTGTGTAGAAGGACTGGGTAGAAGGAATTATGTAGTTGTCATGGGTGATTTAAATGCTAGAGTGGGCGCTGGAGAGGTAGAAGGTGTCATTGGGAAGTATGGCGTACCAGGTGAAAATGAGAGTGGTGAGAGACTGGTGGATATGTGTGTTGAGCAAGAGATGGTGATAAGTAATAGCTTTTTCAAAAAGAAAGATAAAAATAAGTATACATGGGTAAGAGTGGCAAATGGAAGAGTAGTAGAAAGGGCATTAATGGATTATGTGTTGATAACTAAAAGAATGTTTGGAAGATTGAAAGACGTACAAGTGTTTAGGGGTATGGCTAACGGTATGTCTGATCATTTTTTGGTGGAAGGAAAATTAGTTGTAGTAAAAGAGTGGGGGAATAGTGTAGGTGAATGTAAAAGGGAGTTAGTGAGGGTTGAAGAGCTAATAAAACCGGGGGTAAAAAGTAAATATCAGGAAAGGTTGAAAATGACATATGACGAAGTGAAAGTAAGAGAAACTGGCAATTTAGAGGAGGAGTGGAAGTTAGTAAAAGAAAATTTTGTTGGGATTGCAAGTGATGTGTGTGGCAAGAAGGTTGTTGGAGGCAGCATGAGGAAGGGCAGTGAATGGTGGAATGAAGGAGTGAAGGTAAAAGTGGAAGAGAAAAAGGGGGCTTTTGAAGAATGGCTACAGAGTAATAGTGTAGAGAAGTATGAAAAATATAAAGAGAAAAATGTGGAAGTAAAGCGCAAGGTACGTGAGGCAAAGAGGGCAGCTGACCTGAGGTGGGGTCAGGGATTGGGTCATTCATATGAAGAGAATAAGAAGAAGTTTTGGAAAGAAGTGAAGAGAGTAAGGAAGGCTGGCTCAAGAATTGAAGAGACACTGAAAGATGGAAATGGGAGTTTGTTGAAAGGAGAGGAGGCAAGGAAAAGATGGGCGGAATATTTTGAAAGTTTACTGAATGTTGAGGATAATAGGGAGGCAGATATAATTGTTGTTGCAGGTGTTATGGTGCCAGTGATGGGAGATAAGAATGAGAGAGAGATTACAATAGATGAAGTGAGGAGAGCACTAGATGAAACGAGAGTAGGAAAAGCGTCTGGTATGGATGGTGTGAGAGCTGAGATGTTGAAGGAAGGGGGTGTGACTGTACTTGAATGGTTGGTGAGATTGTTTAATGTGTTATGTGTTGTCAATGGTACCAGTAGATTGGGTTTGTGCATGTATTGTACCACTATATAAGGGTAAGGGAGATGTGCATGAGTGTTGTAATTCAAGAGGTATTAGTTTGTTAAGCGTAGTTGGAAAATTGTATGGTAGAGTAATGATTAATAGGATCAAGGATAAAACAGAGAATGCAATCTTAGAAATACAGGGTGGTTTTAGAAGAGGTAGGGGTTGTATGAATCAGATTTTTACAGTAAGGCAGATATGCGAGAAATATTTAGCAAAAGGTAAGGAGGTGTATGTTGCGTTTATGAATCTGGAGAAAGCGTATGATAGAGTTGATAGGGAAGCAATGTGGAATGTGATGAGGTTATATGGAGTTGGTGGAAAGTTGTTGCAAGCAGTGAAAAGTTTCTACAAAGGTAGTAAAGCATGTGTTAGGATAGGAAATGAAGTGAGTGATTGCTTTCCGGTGAGAGTGGGGCTGAGACAGGGATGTGTGATGTCACCGTGGTTGTTTAACTTGTATGTTGATGGAATGGTGAGAGAGGTGAATGCTCGAGTGCTTGGACGAGGATTAAAACTGGTAGACGAGAATGACCATGAATGGGAGGTAAATCAGTTGTTGTTTGCGGATGATACTGTACTGGTTGCAGACACAGAAGAGAAGCTTGGCCGATTAGTGACAGAATTTGGAAGAGTGTGTGAGAGAAGGAAGCTGAGAGTTAATGTGGGTAACAGAAAGGTTATGAGATGTACGAGAAGGGAAGATGGTGCAAGGTTGAATGTCATGTTGAATGGAGAGTTACTTGAGGAAGCGGATCAGTTTAAGTACTTGGGGTCTGTTGTTGCAGCAAATGGTGGAGTGGAAGCAGATGTACGTCAGAGAGTGAATGAAGGTTGCAAAGTGTTGGGGGCATTTAAGGGAGTAGTAAAAAATAGAGGGTTGGGCATGAATGTAAAAAGAGTTCTATATGAGACAGTGATTGTACCAACTGTGATGTATGGATCGGAGTTGTGGGGAATGAAAGTGACGGAGAGACAGAAATTGAATGTGTTTGAGATGAAGTGTCTAAGGAGTATGGCTGGTGTATCTCGAGTAGATAGGGTTAGGAACGAAGGGGTGAGAGTGAGAACGGGTGTAAGAAATGAGTTAGCAGCTAGAGTGGATATGAATGTGTTGAGGTGGTTTGGCCATGTTGAGAGAATGGAAAATGGCTGTCTGCTAAAGAAGGTGATGAATGCAAGAGTTGATGGGAGAAGTACAAGAGGAGTGAAGAAAGCTCTGGGTGATAGGAGGATAGATGTGAGAGAGGCAAGAGAGCGTGCTAGAAATAGGAATGAATGGCTAGCGATTGTGACGCAGTTCCGGTAGGCCCTGCTGCTACCTCCGATGCCTTAGATGACCGCGGAGGTAGCAGCAGTAGGGGATTCAGCATTATGAAGCTTCATCTGTGGTGGATAATGTGGGAGGGTGGGCTGTGGCACCCTACCAGTACCAGCTGAACTCGGTTGAGTCCCTTGTTAGGCTGGAGGAACGTAGAGAGTAGAGGTCCCCTTTTTTTTTTTGTTTCATTTGTTGATGTCGGCTACCCCCCAAAATTGGGGGAAGTGCCTTGGTATATGTATGTATATATATATATATATATATATATATATATATATATATATATATATACATATATATATACAGTATATAAATGTATATATATATATATATATATATACATATATATAAATATATATATATATATATATATATATATATATAAAGAAATAGTTAAGAACAAAACTGATATAGTTCCGAGATTAAGGGACTGACGAACATTCTTGTGAAAAACCAGAAGGATTAAATTCCATTGGTCTGAACACAGGGGGGATTAAACTCCAGGCCGACCTTGGTTACTCAGCTTATCATGTCCCGATATTAGTAAATGCTTCCTCATATAAAGGAAGCGACTAAACGTACATTAACTTGCCAGTTATAAAAACCAAAGTTCTTATACAGACACATCACTACTACTACAACTAATAATTATAATAATATTATTGCGGTGGCCTATGTAGTAACGTCCCTGATTGGTGATCGCCAGACTGGGGTTTGAGTCCCACTCAAATTTGTTAGTTCATTTAGTTGCTGCAACCTAACCATCCTTGTGAGCTAAGGATGGAGGGTTTGGAGGACCAAAATAAGTCTATATGCCAAATCATCTGCCTGGTCCTTCATGGTCCTAGCTTGGGTGGAGAGGAGCTTGGGCGCTGATATATATATATATATATATATATATATATATATATATATATATATATATATGTATATATATAATATATATATATATATATATATATATATATATATAGATATATAGATATGTATATATATGTGTGTGTATATATATATATATATATATATATATATATGTATATGTATATGTATATTTATATATATATATATATATATATATATATATATATATATATATATATATATATATATATATATATATATATATATAGGGCAATTTAACTGTACATGGCCTCTGCCATTCTTGAGTAGCTCTTAAAGGAAACAAGAAAAATTAAATATTTTAAAAACAGCAATGACACTAAAATAAAGATTTCCCATATAAATTATAAAACTCCAACAAAACAAGAGGAAGAGAAAGAAGACAGAAAAACCTGCCCGAGTGCACACTCAAGCAAGAGAGCTCTAACCCAAGACAGTGGAAGGCCATGGTACAGAGGCTATGGCACTACCTAAGACTAGAGAACAATGGTTTGATTTTTGAGTGTCCTTCTCCTAGAGGAGCTGCTTACCATAGCTAAAGAGTCTCTTCTACCCTTATGAAGAGGAAAGTAGCCACTGAACAATTAAAGTGCAGCAGTTAACCCCTTGGGTGAAGAAGAATTGCTTGGTAATGTCAGTGTGGTGAGGTGTATGAGGACAGGAGTATCTGTAAAGAATAGGCCAGATTATTCAGTATATGTGTAGGCAAAGAGGAAGCGAACCGTATCCAGAGAGAAGGATCCAATGTAATACTGTCTGGCAGGTCAAAGGACCCAGTAACTCTCTAGCGGGAGTATCTGTGGGATTCCTCAGTCCATTTCATTAGTACTTTCAGGTTAGTAAAAGCTTGAGCGTGTTGCAAAGACTTTAGCCAGTTTTGTCGTGCCTAAGAAAAATACTCCTATAAAATCCAGAAATACTACGAAGAGAACAAGTGTCCCTATTGAGTTTAACAACGCTTCGAATACCTGCAATTCCCACTGCTGAGAGAGAGAGAGAGAGAGAGAGAGAGAGAGAGAGAGAGAGAGAGAGAGAGAGAGAGAGAGGGAGAGAGAGAGAGAGAGAGAGAGAGAGAGAGAGAGAGAGAGAGTTCTAGTAGCGGTTTCTCATAACAAAATAAAGAATTTATCAATTTTCGGAATTTTGACTGGTCCTTTAAATTTCTTTAGAAGACGCAATAGGTATTTTATCTTACTCGTTTTTAATTGTAGTTTGTAGTTTGTTGGGACTGGCCCGGAACCGCCAGAAAATCGAGTAAAAAATGTCCGAAATCGACAACAACAACCCCCAGCAGCAGAACCATCATAGGAGCCTTTGTAGTTTGTAATTTGTAAGTGCTTCCCAATTACCTAACGCTGCGACCCCCCAAACACTGTCGCTATCATACAAACACCACAAACCCACCTAACCTAACGTAGTAGTTTTCAGGTCACAACCCCTACCCGGGGCCAAGCCCCGGAACCCCTTCGTAAGTCTCTCTCCTATACAAAGAAGCTATGGGCAGCACTCTAAATTATATCTTCAAAATGATAAAATAACTTCATATTATGGTATATCGGATCAGAGTAAAGAACATCTTCCCCATAAGGAATAACGATTTGGCTAGTAATAAGAAAGATATCGCATGTCCCAACAAACTACATTCTACCCTTTTAATTAATTAATCTTCCAATCAGAAGCTGTTCAGAAACAGATCTTTTTTACCCTAAGAAAAAGATGTTCATTATCAATGACATAAAATATTGTTATGCAAGACAACAATAGTAAAGGAACAAGTAATCAAAGAATATTAAATTCAAAAATATATATTGAACCTTAATTTCCTATCAATAAAACATTAAACCTGATATATAAACATAAAACTTCAACCTTGAACTTCAGGGGGCACAAGCCCTAAAGCTATTTCCCTTTTGGACATTTTTTCCCCTTTCCTATCTTCTTTGATCTTCCTGGCTCCACGTCTGCAAAACTATCTGGTTTTATCTCCGCATTATTTTCTCCTTTTTCAAATCCATCTTCCTTCAATTCTTTCTTTTCTTCTTCCTCTTCCTGTTCGTCCAGACTATTGTCTCTCGCCGTCACTTTCTCCTTGTCTCCAACGATCTCTTCTTCTTGGTCTTTCTCCTTCTTGTCTCCGACGATCTCTTCCTCTTGGTCTTCATCAGGATTGTCTTTGGCGCCTCTCCTTTTCCAGATCTTCTGTAGCACAGCAGAACACCTCTTCAGTCCCTGAACAACCAGGAGACCCATCAGCAAGACGATCAGTGGGATGGAGGCGCGAATCGTTACATTGCTGAACAGATTAAATGGAGAAAACATCTCGAAGAATCCTCCGGGGACGCTTCCATCTTCGGCCTTTGGATTCAGCCACCTCTCCCAGTCGATGTCTTCCTTTCCGGCTCCAGGTGAATCTTTCCCGTAAAACATTCCGAACCAGTCATATTGGCCATTAGCTTCCAGAGCTTCCAACGCCTTTACCTTCTTTCATGATGTAGAATCGTGTCTCAGAACTTTCATAAAGATGAAAATCAAACCACTGGTGGTTGCCAGGAGAATTGCTGCAGAATCCATGGCTGAAGTGCGTTGGATGTTGAGAGGACTCACCGTCGCCTTTTTATACACATTCAAAAGATTTTTCCAAGTAAATATTAGCGCAAAATCGAAAATTTTTTAATAAGATAAAGAAGGAAAATTGACTAAAATGTGAACTGATATTTTGTTCTATTGTTAATTTTAAAAGTTTTGGTAAATAATTAAATGAAAGAAAGGGATAATTATTTAGTGTATATTCATAAGAGATAATTAAGTAGTATAAAGCTTTTATACTTTTTTACTTGTTTTGGGTTTAAATCCAACCCTCCACTGAAGTCGAGTGAACTACTTCTCGGGCGGGTCCATATTAATCATCTAACGAAACATTTTCATTATAACTTATACAATTCTTTGATTGTAGCTTCTTCCAAATCATATGATCTTGTGAAAAGTAATGTCTTTAGTTTCTTCTTAAATTCAGTTGCTCCCTTTAGGTCCTTCATTTCAGTTGGCAGTTTATTATAATGTCTAGGTAGTAGGTTGGCCAGGGCACCAGCCGCCCGTTGAGATACTACCGCTAGGGAGTTAGGGGGTCCTATGACTGGCCAGACAGTACCATATTGGATCCTTCTCTCTGGTTACGGTTCTTTCCCTTTGCCTACACAGACACCGAGTAGTCTGGCCTATTCTTTACAGATTCTCCTCTGTCCTCATACACCTGACAACACTGAGATTACCAAACAATTCTTCTTCACCCAAGGGGTTAACTACGGCAATGTAATTGTTCAGTGGCTACTTTCCTCTTGGTAAGGGTAGAAGAGACTCTGTAGCTATGGTAAGCAGCTCTTCTAGGAGAAGGACACTCCAAAATCAAACCATTGTTCTCTAGTCTTGGGTAGTGCTATAGCCTCTGTACCATGGCCTTCCACTGTCTTGGGTTAGAGTTCTCTTGCTTGAGGGTACACTCAGGCACACTGTTCTATCTCGTTTACCTTTCTCTTGTTTTGATGAAGTTTTTATTGTTTATATAGGAAATATTTATTTTAATATTGTTACTATTCTTAAAATATTTTATTTTTCCTTGTTTCCTTTCCTCACTGAGCTATTTTCCCTTTTGGGGCCCCTGGGCTTATAGCATCCTGCTTTTCCAACTAGGGTTGTAGCTTAGCCTTTAATAATAATAATAATAATAATAATAATAATCTAGGCGCACAGTAGCTAAAAGCCCTTTCACCAAATTTACTATTTGTTCTTGGTTCAGATGGCCTATGTTTGTCACTCATGTGTCTTATGTTAACATTTGTTTCTAGTTCTAGTTTGTTCAGGCATTCTTTTAGATATTTTGGTTCATTTTGGTTCAGTATCTTAAACGTTAGTAAGAGTAGCTTGTATTTAATTCTCGCTTTTACCGGCAGCCAGTGTAATTTAATTAGTGCAGGGGTAACTCTTTCCCTATTGTGTAGTCCTTTTATTAATCTAGCGGCTCTGTTTTGTACTCTCTGAATTTTCTTCAGCTGATAATTTGGTAAGCCATACAACAGTGAGTTGCAGTAATCAATTCTTGAAAATATGTGATGATTAATGAGTATGGCCATAGATTTTTCATATAAGTATTTACTAATAAATGTTGTTTCTAATATGATAGTTACAATTTCTTACCATAATATTATTTATATGTTCATTCATTGTCAGTCTATCATCCATGATTACTCCAAGATTTCTGACAGATTTCTTTAGGTCAATGATCGATTGACCTATTTCAATTCTTTGGAAGCATTTGATTCTTTTTATATCTTTTTCATTTCCAAAAATAATACATTCACTTTTATCTTCATTGAGCTTGAGCTTTTTTGTTAACATCCAAGCCTTAATGTTATTCATTATTTTATGTATCTTTCTTTTAGCTTCATCAACTGATTCTATTGGGAAATAGAATTGTGTATCATCAGCGTTTATTTTAAACTTAACTCTGTAAGTTTCAAGTATATTTGCCAGTTCAATCGTGTAAATTTCAAACAGGAGAGGACCTATTACACTGCCTTGAGGCACCCCTTTGGTTAGTTTTCTTGTGTCAGATTCAACATTTGATATTACTACTTTAACTTTGCGGTTTTTCAAGATAACTTACAAACCAGTCATATGCTCGTTCTACGTTGCCCACAAGGAGATACTTGAATTTCTTAGAGAGAGAGAGAGAGAGAGAGAGAGAGAGAGATTCTCCAAATGAGAATTAAATAAATGTCACCACATTTATACCGCTTTTAAACAGGATTTGACAGCACAAGCACAGAGAGAGAGAGAGAGAGAGAGAGAGAGAGAGAGAGAGAGATAGAGAGAGAGATTCTCTAAACGAATTAAATAAATGTCACTACATTATATACTGTTTTTAAACAGGAGTTGACAGCACAAGCAGAGAGAGAGAGAGAGAGAGAGAGAGAGAGAGAGATTCTCCAAACGTCATTCGAATTAAATATATGGCACCACATTATATACTGCTTTTGAACAGGAGTTGACAGCACAAGCAGAGAGAGAGAGAGAGAGAGAGAGAGAGAGAGAGAGATTTTCTCCCTACGTCATTCCAATCAAATAAATGTCACCACATTAAATACTGCTTTCGAACATGAAGAGAGAGAGAGAGAGAGAGAGAGAGAGAGAGAGAGAGAGATAGTGTGTTATAGCAGCGGTTTCTCAAAACAAAATAAAGAATTTATCAATTTTCGGAATTTCGAGTGGCCCTTTAAATTTCTTTAGGAGACGCATTAGTTATTTTAAATTACTCTTTTAATTTATTGATATTCCAATCAGAAGCTGTTCAGAGACAGATCTTTGTTGACTAAAGATAAAAATGTTCATTATCAATTTGACATAATATATTCTAATGCTTGACAACAATAGTAAAGGAACTAGTAATCAAAAAATAATAAATTAAAGAATATTTATTAAAACTCAATTTCCTATCAATAAAACATTAAACCCGTTACATAAACATAAAACTTCAACCTTGAACTTCAGGGGGCACAAGCCCTAAAGCCATTTTCCTTTTGG